>NC_135815.1:92936292-93236292 GCF_964213995.1 Mustelus asterias | reverse complement strand
GAATTTCCGGGTGCGTGATGTCCTTGATTATGCTGGCTGCTTTGCCGAGGCAGCGGGAAGTGTAGACAGAGTCAATGGATGGGAGGCTGGTTTGCGTGATGCATTGGGCTACATTCACGACCTTTTGTAGTTTCTTGCGGTGGGGAGCTGCCATCTTGAACCGCTGCATTCCCTGAGGTGTAGGTACACCCACAGTGCTGTTAGAGAGGGAGTTCCAGGATCTTGGCCCAGTGACTGTAAAGGAACAGCAATATATTTCCAAGTCAGGGCTTGGAGGGCAACTTTAGGACCTGCCAGAGTGCAGGTCATCTTTAGAACTGTGCTCAATGCTATAAAGTGGGAAGTGTGTCAGCCAGCCACTTTGCGCACAGCACACATGCAGCAATGTTGGATCTTTTACATCCATCTGAGAAGGTAGACCTAGTCCCAGATGAACACATCTCCTGAGCACTGGCTCCACAGATAGTGCAGCACACTCTTAGGATTCCGTTGGGATGTAAGCCCACATGCTCAACACTCTCGTGTGGGATTTGAACCCATAACCGACTGAACTCCAGAGAGAAGAATGCTCCTATGTTGGGAGACACCCAATGCTCGTGGTCTACCCACTATTGCAGCAGCTCTGGATTGCCCGCCTGAGGTGGTGTAGATGGTGATAGTGGCCGTGGTGGGGGGCAGGGGGGCAAAGTGAGTGAGGGAGTGCTGGGGGCAGCAGACAAAGTGTGTTGGTTCCATTTTGTAGCGGGATCCTTTATATCTATTAAAAAAAACTGTTTTTAATCATGGAGGGATCAGGTCATATTTTGCAGCTACTGATAGGCCAGTTAGAAGGATCATAGAATCCCTACAGTGCAGAAGGAGGCCGTTCGGCCCATCGAACCTGCATCGACAACAACCCCACCCAGGCCCTATGCCCATAATCTGCATATTTACCCTTGTTGTGCCTGCCGCACAATCTGTTTTTAACCATTATTTAAGTTATTTACGGAATACTGAAGTTCAAGTCCAATACGAGACCTTGACTTAACTTTTGCGTGACTGGCAAGTACCCAGGCAGATATTGGCCTTTATCCGTGTGTTGGTCTCTGTAGTCCTCTGCGTAGTCTGGTCCTTCGGTCTGGTCTGATACTCTGGCTCTGGTCTTCCTTCCATTTTTGGTGTGGTGACTCTTCTCGAGCTGGTCGTTGCTGGTGATGGTCACCAGAGCTGTCATTCATGAGAGAGAGGGACAGTTCCTTCCATTGTACAGCACCTTTTATCCCTCATTGGTTTCACGCCTTTTCGGACGGTCTCTTGATTATTACCAATCAATCGACCAGGGTTCGATCACCCTGATCGATAGAGTCCAACCAGATGCTGCCTGGGTGTGTACCCAACAGCCATGCCTGTAGGTGCTGAGGCATGCAGGTCACATGCCCCCTCTCCCAAAGGTTAAGTTTCCCTTTTGTCTGGTAAACAACTCTGTTTAAGCAGAAAGTGTCCATTGTCTCCGGGATGGCCTATGTCCTGTGTATTCTGTAGTCTGAAGCTGCAGCCTGTCTGTTTCTGTGCTTGGCCAATTCTCCCAGCGTGCTTTGCAAATTGCCATCTTAGGTGGCCCATTTGGCCACACCCTGCTAATCCCCCTGACACTAAGGGGCAATTCAGAATGGCCAGTCAACCGAACCCGCATATCTTTGGACTGTGGGAGGAAACCGGAGCACCCGGAGGAAACTCATGTGGACATGGGCACCTCTGGTGACAAAGCTGCAGTATCTGTGCTGGGCCACAATAAAGGCCATGGTCTTCAGGAATCTGACGTTTAGAGAGTCCCTTAGCTCAACACAACATCTCCTCACACAATTACGGTGGCAAAATGCCAAATGGCCATGTACTTTCAAGGCCAATATCTTTTGTAAACGTCAATGTTCCCCATGGTTTGTGCAGACTGATCTATTATGCTGGAACTTTGGCACTGATTTGCAGGTGAACCAGTTTAGAAAACTCGTACAATCAAAGAGAAATCTGGAAAAACTCAAAAAAATGACAGCAGCAAAAGAACTAAATAAAATGAAAGTGATTGTACTCCGGGGGGGCCCTTAGTCCTGCCCTGGGATGACAAATTGATAAAAACTTAATGCTCGCTTGCGTTTTTGCCTGGAACATAAAAACTCAGTCAATAGGCATTTTAATGGCCTTAAGCCCAGTCCCCCATCCACTGACTCTGTCTACACTTCCCGCTGCCTTGGAAAAGCAGCCAGTGTAATCGAGGACCCCACACATCCTGGACATTCTCTCTTGCGCCTCTTTCATCAGGAAAAAGATTCAAAAGTATGAGATCATGTGCTAACATGCAGAAGAGCAGTTTCTTCCTTGCTGCCATCAGACATTTCAATGGTTCTATCATATATTAAGCTGATCTTTCTCCTCACCCTATCAGTAACTGCAACACTACATTCTGCAACGCCGCATACATGGCCTAGTGGTATTATCACTAGACTATTAATCCAGAAACGCAGCTAATCTTCTGGGGACCCGGGCTCAAATCTCATCATGGCAGATGGTGGAATTTGAATTCAATTCAAGAAAGTATCTGGAATTAAGAATCTTCTGGTGACCATGAAACCATTGTCAGAACAACCCATCTGGTACACTAATGTCCTTTAGGGAAGGCAATCCACCGTCCTTACCCAGTCTGGCCTACATGTGACTCCAGAGCCACAGCAGTGTGGTTGACTCTCAACTGCCCTCTGAACAAGGGTAACTAGGGATGGGCAATAAATGCTGGCCAGCCAGCGACGCCCATGTCCCACGAATGAATAAAAATAAATTTTCCTTCTCCCCCATATAATCTATGAATGGTATGCTTTGTCTGTATAACGGGCAAGAAACAATAATTTTCACTGTATTCCAATACATGTGACAATAATAAATCAAATCAAATCAAAGTGGTCCTTTAATTGTCAGCGGGCACGACTCTGACATCCGCGCATGCCCGCTAACTTAAATCTTGCACATGTACGCAATGACATCAGGAAGCACACCTGTCATCTCACCCAGTTTTATGCACATCTAGGTCAGGTGCATGCCTGGCAGAGCACCGTAGAATTCTGGCCAGTGTCTTTCTGGAAAAGAGACTAACAAGTGACATTGACATCATGGAACCAGTCTTCCCTTTCCAGTGCCACCCGTGAGAAGTTAAGGTAGAGTGCGCCAGTGTTACAACGTTGGCACCAACGTTGAGTGCTTTGGGGCTCAATTAAAATCGAGAAGATCCCACATGGACGTAGCTTGAGCCTCGCCTTTGGCCACACCAGTGGAAGAAGGAGAAACATTGTGTGATTCCTCACCTGTAAGGTACCAGCATTAACAAAGTGGTAGACACAGTTATAGCCCCTTCGGAGAGTCAAAGGGTTTTGTATTTTACTCTGGTGTTGGGGCAAGATTCTTACCTTGCTATCTCCTGTTGAAAAGCTTGAAGTGTTTAAGTTAATATAGGCATGCCAGAAGCTGCTAATTGCAGGTCAGTGAACTTTACATTCATTTAAGTGTCCCACTCATTTCCCACATTACAACAGTGACTACACTTCACGAGTTCGTCATTGGCTGTAAAGCACTTCAGGACATCCTGACATTGTCTGAGACACTCTGCAAGTACAAGTGTTAGCTTCTCTGAGAACTGCTGTGTTCTGGTCTGGATGATCGCAGCACCCACAAGCGGCAATCTGCTTCAGAGGGAATCTGTAAGATGACAAGAACCTGATGCCTAGCCCTAAACCGAGGGACAAGGAAACATATATCCCGGAATTTTACCGCTCCGCCCACCTGAGGCTCGTAAGATCCCGCCCGAGGTCAACGGAGAATGCCGTTCTGTGAGCCGTGCTCTCCCCAATTCCGGGCCATACCCTCTATCTGTAAACTCCTCCAGCCCTACAACACCTTGAGGTCCCACACTCCCCTCTTGCGCATCCCTGAATTTAATTGGTCTGTCACCGGTGGCAGACATGATGTGGAGATGCTGGCGTTGGACTGGGGTAAACACAGTAAGAGTTTTAACAACGCCAGGTTAAAGTCCAACAGGTTTATTTGGTAGCAAATACCATAAGCTTTCGGAGCGCTGCTCCTTCGTCAGATGGAGTGTAAATGTGCTCTCAAACAGTGCACAAAATCAAGTTACAGAATACTGATTAGAATGCGAATCCCTACAGCCAGCCAGGTTTTAAAGGTACAGACAATGTGGGTGGAGGGAGCATTAAGCACAGGTTAAAGAGATGTGTATTGTCTCCAGACAGGACAGCCTGCAAGTCCAGGATGCAAGCTGTGGGGGTTACTGATAATGTGACATAAATCCAACATCCCGGTTTAGGCCGTCCTCATGTGTGCGGAACTTGGCTATCAGTTTCTGCTCAGCGACTCTGCGCTGTCGTGTGTCGTGAAGGCCGCCTTGGAGAACGCTTACCCGAAGATCAGAGGCTGAATGCCGGTGGCAGATGCCAGGGCTCCAGTTATTGGAATTCCCTCTCTAAGCTTCTCCACCTCTCTATCCCTTCCCTCCTCCCACCAACTCAACCACAAGGCAGAATTATTTGGTGACAACCCTTATAACACCTTCTGACAACAGCTTTTCCTTCTTAGATTCTGGTCAAGTTATAAACTCTCACATACAAGTTTCTGCGTGGCCAACAAACAAAATAGCACATAATGTGGCAGGATTCCATTGGGAGCACGGAGTAGCTGGGGCAGTTCCATCAATCTAATTTGTTGCAGATTGTCTCTGGGCATTGGATCGCAAGATAAACAGTTTTATGTTGACCAACTGTTTGGATTAGCCATAGGGGGTGACGTGGTGCACACTTTTATTGGCAATTCCCATTCCACATGTATTTCACCGATGTATAGTTTCAGCAAGACAAAAGGAATCAACTTTCCTTAAGCTAAGTTAAATTAAGTTTTTTAAGCTTATTTATTAGTGTCACAAGTAGGCTTACATTAACACTGCAATGAAGTTACTGTGAAAATCCCCTAGTCACCACACTCCAGCGCCTGTTCAGGGATACTGAGGGAGAATTTAGCATTGCCAATGCACCTAACCAGCACGTCTTTCAGACTGTGGAAGGAAACCGGAACATCCGGAGGAAACCCAAGCAGACACGGGGAGAACGTGCAGACTCCGCACAGACAGTGGCGCAAGCCAGGAATCGAACCCGAGTCCTTGGCGCTTGTGAGGCAGCAGTGCCCCCATGCCACCCTATACAGAGCTATACAGAGCAGAGTAATTTTTACAGATGCACCATAGAAAGCATCCTTTCTGGTTGTGTCAAAGCTTGGTCTGGCTCCTGCTCTGCCCAAGACCGCAAGAAGTTACAAAGGGTTGTGAACAAAGCTCAGTCCATCCTGCAAACCAACCTCCCATCCATTGACTCTGTCTACACTTCCCGCTGCC
This sequence comes from Mustelus asterias, assembly GCF_964213995.1. NCBI lineage: Eukaryota > Metazoa > Chordata > Chondrichthyes > Carcharhiniformes > Triakidae > Mustelus > Mustelus asterias. The sequence goes on along the minus strand of NC_135815.1, from coordinate 93,230,870 downwards.
TCGGAAAAGCAGCCAGCATAATCAAGGACCCCATGCACCCCGGACATTCTCTCTTCCACTTTCTTCCATCGGGAAATAGATGCAAAATTCTGAGGTCACGTACCAACCGACTCAAGAACAGCTTCTTTCCTACTGCCATCAGACTTTTGAATGGACCCACCATATATTTAGTTGATCTTTCTCTACACCCTAGTTGTGACTGTAACACTATATTCTGCATTCTCTCCTTTCCTTCTCTATGAATGGTATGCTTTGCCTGAATAGCGCGCAAGAAACAATACTTTTCGCTATATTCCAATACATGTGACAATAATAAATCAAATCAAATCAAGTCAAATATGATTCTTGGTTACAGTTGAGTGGAAACAGGAATTTTATGTTTGATTTTAGTTCATTTAGGCTATCTCTCCTGGGGCTCCCATTTCTGATTGCTGTTCTGTGGTCTACTGCAAGCAAGTGTGCAATGATAAATATCGGAAATAATCAGGCTCCTCCCAAGCAAACCTTCATGACTTGTGCAATGTTGCAACATTAGGAAATAGGGCAGCATGGTGGCACAGTGGTTAGCACTGCTGCCTCACAGTGCCAGGGACACCCCGGGTTCAATTCCTGGCTTGGGTCACTGTCTGTGCGGAGTCTGCACGTTCTCCCCGTGTCTGCGTGGGTTTCCTCCAGGTGCTCCAGTTTCCTCCCACAGTCTGAAAGACGTGCTGGTTAGGTGAATTGGCCGTGCTAAATTCTCCCTCGGTGTACCCGAACAGGCGTCGGAGTGTGGCGACTAGGGGATTTTCACAGTTACTTCATTGCCATGTTAATGTAAGCCTTACTTGTGACGCTGATAAATAAACTTTAAACATTTTGAATTTCGTGGAAACTGACTTGCTATCACCGTTTTTCCATGATAGAGCAATTTGCCGGTTCTCTTTTTCTCTCTCCCCGTCACGTGGTAATAAAGGTGACTTGGAATGAGGTGGCAGAGGACCCTGGCAATCAAGCAGACAATTTAGCCCATTAAGGGGCTAATTGCAAGCCACCTTACATGGCCCATCTGACTTTATGGTTGGACGATGGGCTGATCAGCCAGGCAGGCTTTATAATCTAGCTGCAATTCGATTAAAGGCTGGATGAAATGTTCAGGCTGAAATAAAATTTAAAATGCTGTCTGGGGACTGAGGTTTGCACTTGATTGTGCTGCCAATGGGCAGTACGGTGGCACAGTGGTTAGCACTGCTGCCTCACAGTGCCAGCGACCCGGGTTCGATTCCCAGCCTCGGATGTCTGAGTGGAATTTGCATGTTCTCCCCATGTCTGCGTGGGTTTCCTCCAGGTGCTCCGGTTTCCTCCCACACTCCAAAGATACGAGGGTTAGGTGTATTGGCCATGCTGATTTGCCACTTAGTGTCCAAAGATGTGTAGGTTAGGTGGATTGGCCATGCTTAATTGCTCCTTAGTGTCCCAAGATGTGTAGATTAGATGAATTTGCCATGGTAAATGTGTAGGGTTACGGGGATAGGGCAGGGAGAGGGCCTGGGTAAGATACTCTGTCAGAAAGTCGATGGTGACTTGATGTTGAGTCGGGAAAACGGCCTGGAGGGGATGCTCTTTTGGAAAGTTGGTGCAGACTCGATGGGCCAAGGATCCTTTTCTGCACTGTCGGGACTCTATGATTCTAGACACTCTTAGCAGTGTTATTCCTTCGCAATTTAATTTTTAGTGTTAGGGTACCTGAGTAGAAACCCAAAAGTATGTTATGAAGCCCGACCAGACGCCAACAGATCTTTTATTGTGGCATTCGTGTGAGGGTAATGTGTTTCAATCCAGGTGTGATTGTATTGACGCACCAGGAAGCTTTCATCAGGACAAAATGTATTTAACATTACAGTTTAATTACAACAAATGAACTAGCTTAATTTTTAACAATTGAAGTACTCAAACATGACAGGGTACAATTTTAACTTCTAACCTATCTCTATTAGTTACAATGTAAGCAATATTCCTTTTATAGACTTAAAACTCCTCTTCAAAACCATTTAGCAAACAACACAGACTTATGTGTTTTTAGTTGTTCACAGTCCTCGAGCCTTTGAACTCATTTTGCAGAGATAGAGATCTCTGTCTTCTGACACTCAAACAGCAGCCTCTAGAGAGAGAGAGCGAGAGCAAAAAAGGGACGTTGGGTGGGATATTACGCCTTCATTTACCCCGAAACCATAAAATCCCACCCGAGGTCAATGGACCTTCCCATTTTCTGCCCCTCACCCACTCTGATTTCCGTGGCAATGTGGCAGCAACTTTCCAGCCCTCTTGTTTCTTTTTGGACCAGCAGAAACTGCCTGTTTTCACTATAAGCTTAGATCCTCCTTTAGATTCGCACATGACTTTGTCAATCGACCTATTGCAAAACCCTACTGTGAAACTCCGGGGAAAAAACAAAATAAACATAAAATCCATTATACAGTTGAAATCTCATGAACTAATATCAATTATTAGCCTGCATTCTCAGCATGTGAGCTGCCTGGTGCAGACAAATCAGCACCGGGTAAACAGAGCTGAGTTTTAAACATACCCCTTACAAGAAACATGACCAAAATACATTTCTTAAAGGCACAGGATCACCACAACAGGTTTGCAACTCCCCGAGACAGCTCTGCACTGGCTGTCCCCTTGAGGGAGTACTTTAGAAATGCCAGCTCGCACCCTCTCTGTTTTTGACCCCAGACCATCTTCCCACCCTCCCTGAACTTTTCCCAGCACGCATTTCATGCTGGCAGCCCATTATTTGGCCAGCCAGGGTGAAACCGCATTCCGGGACCAATGGCAGCCGGAAGCAGATTTCACGCCTCCTTCCTTGCCCGCAGTATCCCCACCCAACAGGCGAAAATTCAAGGCCCAAATCTTTTTGCGGCTGTCCTTAACCTAGGGAGTGGATATATTTTCACCTCAATACAGCACCAGTTGCCTGGAAATTTGGCAGGCACAATGGAAAGTGCACGACGTGAGACAGAATAGAATCTGCTTCCGTCTACCATCAGTGTGGCCATTCAGACTTCAATCTAATTACTCTGGCACACTTCAAAAAACCTGTTGGTGTCGGATTTCACTCAAACGTCCAAGCTTTCATTTTGGCATTAGTGTGAGGGTAAGGTGATTCACTCCAAGTGTGATTGTCTTGACACACCAGGAAGCTTTTATCAGAACAAATTTGATTTAACATTACAGTTTAACTATAACAAATGAACTAGCTTAACTTTTAATAATTGAAATGCTCAAACATGACAAAATACAATTTTAACTTCTAACCTATCTCTATTAGTTACAATGTAAGCAATATTCCTTTTATAGACTTAAAACTCCTCTTCAAAACCATTTAGCAAACAACACATGCTTACATGTCTTTACTTGTTAACAGTCCTCGAGCCTTGAACACATTTTGCAGAGATAGAGACCTCTGTCTTCTGACACTCAAACAGCAGCCTCCAGAGAGAGAGCGGTGCAGCATCTTAAACAAATGAAACCATCTCTGTATCTCTCCAGAGGTGGTCTGGACACCTCTGGAGAGGTACAGAGATGGTTTAATTTGTTTAAGATGATTGTTGTTTATCATGCCTCTTGTAAGGGGTATGTTTAAAACTCAACTCTGTTTACCCGGTGCTGATTTGTCTGCACCAGGCAGCTCATGTATAGAGAATGCAGGCAAAGTAATGCATTTTTTGTTTATTATGGATTTTCCCCTGGGGTTTCAGAATAGGACTGTTAACAAGTAAAAACACGTAAGCCTGTGTTCTTTGCTAAATGGTTTTGAAGAGGCGTTTTAAGTCTACAAAAGGAATATTGTTTAAATTGAAACTAATAGAGATAGGTGAGCAGTTAAGAATTGTACCTTGTCATGTTTAAGTATTTTGATTATTAAAAGTTAAGTTAATTCATTCGTTATAGTTAAACTGTGTTGTTAAATAAGTTAACTGCTCTCATCAATATGGCACTGTCATTCTGAGAATAAATGCCATTGAGAAGCATGTGGGAATGAAAGTTCACTCTTAAGCCCTCAAAGCTAAATGAGCTAAGTGTAGGACTTTTCATTTTATTTTGCAGAGATACAGCACATGATCTTGGATAACTGTATAACAGTGATGTGTGTGTGTTTATGTGTGTGTGTCCCCGATGAGTAACGTAGTTAAAAATATATTCAACCTCCTACCAGTATAAGATGAATTGGTGCCAGGATGAAATGTGGTCCATAAACTGTGAACCACTGAGACAACTTGCGCCAAACATGAGCAAGGCTCATCCAAGAACGTGAACGACAATATTACCTTTGTTTGCCCTTACTGCTTGTAAGTTATAGCTATTTACCCTTTGGAAAATAAAAGAACATGCCTCTTTTCTTTCATGCACATTTCTTTTGTGTACGTACCTTAGGTGGCACAGCATTGCTGCCTCACAGCGTCAGGGACCCAGGTTCGATTCCCGGCTTGGGTCACTGTCTGTGTGGAGTTTGCACGTTCTCCCCGTGTCTGCATGGGTTTCCTCCGGGTGCTCCAGTTTCCTCCCACAGCCTGAAAGACATGCAGGTTAGGTGGATTGGCCATGCTAAATTGCCCCTTAGTGTCAGGGGGACTAGCAGGGTAAATGCATGAAGTTATGGGGATAGGGCCTGGGTGGGAATGTGGTCGGTGCAGACTCGATGGGCCGAATGGCCTCCTTCTTCTCTGTAGGGATTCTAAGATTCTATGAGGCATAAGAATAAGAATAATATCCACACCTGAGCCACAGGAGGTCAGAGACCAGAAGACACCATTTGATTTGACTTGATTTGATTTATTATTGTCACATGTATTGGGATGCAGTGAAAACTGTTGTTTCTTTCACGCTACGTAGACAAAGCATACCATTCATAGAGTACATAGGGGAGAAGGAAAGGAGAGGGCACAGAATATAGGCCAAAATTCTCCAGCCATTCACACTGGCGGGATTCTCCAGTCCTGCTAGTAGTGCACACTCACCTGTGGGTTTCCCGCTGACTTGGGATAACATCAATGGGAATTCCCATTGACAGCAGCGGGACCAGAGAATCCCGCCACTAGCAAACAATGCGCCACCTTCCGCTGGCGGGAAACACGTGGCTGGGAGGCTGGAGAATCTCCCCCTTAGTGTTACAATCATAGCTAGGGCGCAGAGAAAGATCAACTTAATGTGAGGTAGATCCATTCAAAAGTTTGATGGCAGTAGGGAAGAAGATGTTCTTGAGTCGGTTGGTATGTGACCTCAGACTTTTGTATCTTTTTCCTGACAGAAGTAGGTGGAAGAGAGAATGTCCAAGGTGTGTGGGGTCCTTAATTATGCTGGCTGCTTTTCCGAGGCAGCAGGAAATGTAGATGGAGTCAATGGATGGGAGGCTGGTTTGAGTGATGGACTGGACCGTGTTCACAACCATTTGTAGTTTCTCACGTTCCTGATCAGAGCTGGAGTCATTCCAAGCTGTGATACAACCATCAGTGCATCAGTAAAAATTGGTGAGAGTCATAGCCTAAGTCTCTGGGACACACCTGAAGCAACTTAGAGTTCCCCCTGCAGCAAGAGAAATTAGGGATCGGCAATAAATGCTGGCCATGCCAGCAATGACCACATCCCTTGAAAGAAGAACAAAAAACAGCCAATCTCAAAGGGAACAGCAACAAAATTTGATATTCTTGCGAATCTGTCCTGGTGAGTGCAAGACAAGAAGCTTCGACAGCATGTATGTTTTTTCAGCAACACTCAAGTTCCGTAATACCAAGCAACTGTGACAATAGTATATTAAGATTTTTGTTTCTAACTTCCACTTTCTGATCATCAACACTGGTTTCCTATTGTCATACTTAATCATCATATTTATGCTGTTAAAATGGGACCATAAGGTCGGCACGGTGGCACAGTGGTTAGCACTGCTGACTCACAGCGCCAGGGTCCCAGGTTCAAATTCTGGCTTGGGTCACTGCATGTGTTTGCACGTTCTCCCCATGTCGGCGCAGGTTTCCTCTAAGTGCTCCGGTTTCCTCCCAAAGATGTGCGGGTTAGGTGGATTGGCCATGCTAAATTGCCCCCTAGTGTCAGGGGGTCTAGCTAAGGTAAATGCATGGGGTTACGGGGATGGGGCCTGGGTGGGATTGTGGTCGGTGCAGACTCAATGGGCCGAATCGTCTCCTTCTGCACTGTAGGATTCTATGATAAGGGGCAGTAAACAGCCCGTTGTGGCTAAAAGAGCCATAATAGTCTTAAATATGGGGAAATGCTATCTGGTTTTTGCAGCCCTGTGTGGAGATGGGGGACTAAATTGGACAAATGGACCTTCTCTCCATTTAGAAAACTCGGGGCTGTAATACCGTTACCGCCACGCTTTGCCACACTGGAGCCAGTGACCACAGGCTGGAGGAAGCAAAATGAGCTGGGCACCTGGACGCCACTGGCATACAGATGTGGCAGGTGAGAAAGAGGTGGCCACAGTCTTGGCAGGGGGCAGGGGGAAAGAAAAATGGAATGCGGGGTAGGGCGCAGACTGCATGCTCAAATTCAGCAAATTTCCCCCTGCCATTCCCTCTACCGAGGGTGGCATGCTGGCACGGTGGTGAGCACTGCCACCTCACAAACCAGTGACATTGTCAAATGGAATTATCGATTCACACAAACTTACAGCACAGGAGGTGGCCGTTTCGTCTGTTTTGCCTATGTTGGCTCTTGGAAAGAGCAGTCTTGCCGCCAGCACTTTTAATCCCTAACATTGTAAGTTCCTCATTCTCAAATACTGGGACGGTACGGTGGTTAGCACTGCTGCCTTACAGTGTCAGGGACCTGGGTTCAATTCCCGGCCTTGAGTCACTGTCTGTGCAGAGTGTGCATATTCACTCCATGTCTGCGTAGGTTTCCTCCGGGTACTCCGATTTCCTCCCACAGTCCGAATGATGTGCGGGTTAGGTGTATTAACCTTGCTAAATTCTCCCTCAGTGTAACAGGTGCCAGAGTGTAACAGCGAGGGGATTTTCACAGTAACTTCATTGCTGTGTTAGTGTAAGCCTATGTTTTGACACTAATAACTAAACTTTAAACCTCTGGGGAAAGGGCAGGCTCTGAGGGTCAGCTAATTTCAATCTGGGAATTCCGTCACAGGGAAAAACTCTTATCGACCAACTTTGCTCCAAGAATACATTCCAGCATCCACCAGTGGATAGCAGCTAAAATCTGTTGCTGATTTCTTTCTTTCATCGCTGTCCCGAGAACTTTGAGGTTGCGCTGCAGAGATCACTTAATTCATCCCAGACAGGGATTGACAAATCTGAAAAGTTCCTGAAGTAACATCTTGATTATATAACCTTACTCTTGATTCGGAAACCCATGCCAATGCAGTTATTCAGTACACTGGACAGCCTGCCGATATCATGCATGGATTGGTGACTTCAACAAGCCCTCTCATAGGTCCGCAAAAGATCATTTCTTTATCTTTCTAATCGTTATCTAATTATTGCTGCGTTTCGATTGACTTGTACGGTGGCTTAGTGGTATTGTTGCTGGACTACTAATCCAGAGACCCAGGGGAATGCTTTGGGGACCCGGGTTCAAATCCCACCACGGCAGATGGTGAAAGTTGAATTCAGTAAAAAAGAAATCTGGAATTAAAAGTCCAATGATGCCCATGAAACCCACTGTCGATTGTCGTAAAAACCCACCTGATTCACTAATGTCCTTTAAGGAAGGAAATCTGCCGCCCTTACCTGGTCTGGCCTACATGTGACTCCAGAGCCACAGCAATGTGGTTGACTCTTAAATGCCCTCAGGGATGGGCAGCAAATGGTGGCCCAGCCAGCGATGCCCGCATCCCCCTGAATTAATATAAAAAAATTGAGAGCTTGTGTGAGTTTCACAGAATTGTCCGCCATCCAAAGTTCTAACCAAATCATTGGTTGTCAACATGGTTTCCAATGGTCATGGTGTTGTCTGAAGTACTCTGTTCCTGGACACTTTGGTGAGTAATTTATCATTGTCTTGGATATATTATAAAGTCTACCGCCATTACACTTCAAATGAGCTAACATCATAATGTCACCTATCAAATTCACAAGTACTCAGTTTTCTCTTAAACCACTGCGCAAGTAGTTGGTAACTCATACCCTAACTCTTCGCACGATTCTACAGTGTTCCGTTTGCTTCACAATTCTTTCTTTGCCCTAATGACCCTTTGTATTCCTCATCCGTCCTTATCCATTTTGTATTAAAGATCTCACCTTACATTCAGAACACCTACACCCAGCGCTCACAATCTACATTCCTCTAGTCAATCTCTCAATGACCCTGCCTCCTCCATTCTCATTCCATGACCCTCCAAGAGAAAATAAATTCTCATCTCTATCCTGAATGGGAGGCCACTTATTTTTAAACTGTGCCCTAGTTCTGGTCCCTGATACTCGGGGAAACATTCTCTAAGCGTCCACACTATCAAGGATGATTTCCCTTTCACGAAACCATGTTGACACTACCTGATTACATTGGGATTTTTTAAGTGCCCTACTTAAAAATAGGATTCGGCATTTTCACCATGATGTATTTTCAATTGCATCACCTCTGATTCTTCTGAACTCTGATGGTACAGGTCGGACTGTACAACCTTTCCTCCTAAATTCACACCACAAACCCAGGTATCAGTTACGTAGAGCCTCCTTTCACTACTTCTCACATTTATATAATTTCTTAAGTCAGGAGACAAAAACTGTGCACAGTATAGAAACATATAAACATAGGCATAGAAAATAGGAGCAGGAGGAGGCCATTTGGACCTTCGAGCCTGCTCCGCCATTCATTACGATCATGACTGATCATCCAACTCAATAGCCCAATCCTGCTTTCTCCCCATAACTTTTGATCCCAGTCCCTCCCAGTGCTATATCCAGCCACCTCTTGAATACATTCAATGTTTTGGCATCAACTATTTCCTGTGGTAATGAATTCCACAGGCTCACCATTCCTTGGGTGAAGAAATGTCTCCTCACCGCCGTCCTAAATGGTCTACCCCGAATCCTCAGACTGTGACCCCTGGCTCTGGACACTCCCACCATCGAGAACACCCTCCCTGCATTGACCCTGGCTCCTGTTAGAATTTTATAAGTCTCTATGAGATCCTCCCTCATTCATCTGAACTCCAACAAGAACAATTCTAACCTAGTTAATCTCTCCTCATACGTCAGATCCGCCATACCCGGAATCAGCCTGGTAAACCTTTGCTGCACTCCCTCAAGAGAAAGAGTGGTCACACTTACACCCTATACAATTTCAGCAAAACTTCCCTGCTTTTATATTCCATTCCCTGTCAATAAGCAATAAGATTCCGTTTGCCTCCCTAATCACTTGTGGTACCTGCACACTAACTTTTTGTGATTCAGAGATACCTCAGAGTTCAGCAATCTCTCTCCATTTAAATAATGTACTTACAGAATACTGAGAGGTTGTGGAGAGGATGTTTCCACTAGTGGGAGAGACTAGAACTCAAGGACACAACCTCAGAGTGAAGGGATGCGCCTTTAAAACTGAGGTGAGGAGGAATTTCTTCAGCCAGAGAGTGGTGAATCTGTGGAACTCTTTGCTGCAGAAGGCTGTGGAGGCCAGGTCATTGAGTGTCTTTAAGGCAGAGATAGATAGGTTCTTGATGAATAAGGGGATCAGGGGTTATGGGGAGAAAGCAGGAGAATGGGGATGAAAAAAATATCAGCCATGATTGAATGGCGGAGCAGACTCAATTGGTCGAATGGCCTAATTCTGCTCCCATATCTTATGGTCTTATGGTTTAATGTGCTGCTTGTCTAATCTTCCTGCCAAGTTCACATTTTCCCACATTATACCCCATCGGCCAATCTTTTGGCTGGTTCACCCATTTCTGTCCATTTGCAGAATCTTTGGGTGGAATCTTCCCATCCCACCCGCCACGGGAATTGTAGCGGGCGGGGGCAGACTATGCAAAGGTCTGTTGACCTCAGGTGGGATTTTCCAGTCTTGGGGCACATGCAGTCAAACAATCCCGCCCTTTATGTTCTCTTTACAACTTACTTTCCCACTCATCTTTGTGTCATTAGCAAATTGAGTAACCAGACATTTGGCCTCTTCATCCAGATCATTGATATAAAGTTTAAATACTTGGGGCCCCGGAACTGTTTTCTGTTGCACTCCACTCGTCACGCCTTGCTAACCTGAAAATGACCTATTTATACATACTCTATGTTTCCTGTTGGCTAATTAAGCCTCTATTCATTATCCCCTACACTTGGAGCTATTATTTTGCATAGTAACTTTGATATGGCACCTTGTACCCAAGCAGGCACCAGAGTGTGGCGACTGGGGGATTTTCACAGTAACTGCATTGCAGTGTTAATGTAAGCCTACTTGTGACACTAATAAATAAACTTTGCCAACTGCTTTGAGTGGGGCAGTCTGAGCAAGCTGAGTGGGGAAGTGGCCTACGATTCCTAAATATGATTGCTTTTCCATTCATTGGCTGGAAGATAGGCCCTGATTCCTCCCAATTCGAAGGGGAGCGGTGAGTAGGTCAAATCCTTGACCCAGAGGGTTGATCCTAATGGATTATTTGGATCAGAGAGTCCATTGGTCTATTGTCCGAAAGAGAAGAAGATGATGTTGATGAGCTGGGAGGGAGCAATCCTGTTTGTCCTAGCTCACGAGCAGTGCTGGAAAGGCACGTACCTTTTCTAAAAATCAGTCATCACCTCTTTTTAGCTGCTGCTTGGTTTCATTGGACAGAACATTGAATACAGGAGTTGGGACGTCTTGTTGAAGTTGTACAAGACATTGGTAAGGTCACACTTGGACTACTTTGTACAGTTCTGGTCATCCTCTTATAGAAAGGATATTATTAAATTAAAAAGAGTGCAGAAAAGACTTACTAGGATGATACCGGGACTTGATGTTTTGAGTTATAAGGAGAGGATGGATAGAGTGGAACTTTTTTCCCTGGAACGTAGGAGACTTAGGGGTGATCTTATAGAGGTCTATAAAATAATGAGGGGCATAGATCAGCCAGATAGTCAACATCTTTTCCCAAAGGTAGGGGAGTCTAAAACTAGAGAGCATAGGTTTAAGGTGAGAGGGGAGAGATACATAAGGGACCAGAGGGGCAAATTCTTTTCACACAGAGGGTGGTGAGTGTCTGGAACGAGCTGCCAGAGGTAGTAGTAGAGGCGGGTACAATTTTGTCTTTTAAAAAGCATTTAGACAGTTACATGGGTAAGATGAGTATAGAGGGATATGGGCCAAACACAGGCAATTGGGACTAGCTTAGGGGTTAAAAAAAAGGGCGGCATGGACAAGTTGGGCCAAAGGGCCTGTTTCCATGCTGTAAACCTCTATGACACCATGACTCAAACCAGTTGGAGGCTAAATTTGGAAGATAAATCAAATATGAGGCAGCCTTAATGTTTAGATGGCCAAACCACTTCCTGGAAGAAGGTTTGTTTCCTCTATCCCCCAAACCCCACCCTGCCTCTATTCAAACCAGTAATAGGCAGGCCTGAGGCTAATTGGGGGTCAGGTTTGAGGTTTTTAATATTTGAGCATCCCACCTGATCCAAACATAACAGTATTTTAGGGTTAAGCAATGTCCACCAAGCAGTACAGCACAGAAATAGTGGAGAGCTCAACACATGTGGTGGAGATATACTTTAAACTTTAAAGTTTATTTATTAATGTCACAAGTAGGCTTGTATTAGCACTTCAATGAAGTTACTGTGAAAATCCTCTCGTCGCCACATTCCGGCCCTTGTTCAGATACACCGAGGGAGAATTTAGCATGGCCAATGCACCTAACTAGCACATCTTTCGGACTGTGGGAGGAAACCAGAGCACCCGAAGAGAACCCACACAGACACGGGGAGAACGTGCAGACTCTGCACAGATAGTCACCCAAGCCAGGAATCGAACCTGGGTCCCTGGTGCTGTGAGGCAACAGCGCTAACCACTGTGCCATCGTGTTGCCCTTGTATTAGGCAATGGTAGAAAGGCTTTAAAGTGGGACAGTGCTGTCAACCACACCAAAGGTCACAGAGAGGTGGAGAAGGGTGAGAGTGGACGATGTACCATTCACAAAGGATGCCAGTCATGACTTTGATAGAGAGTTGTTCCGATAATGTGGGAGGGACAGCAACCCGATGTGGGGAGATGCAAGCGTAGGGCGGAATTTTCCCATCCCGCCCGCCACGGGAATCGTAGCAGGTGGCGGGCGGGACGGGAAAGACCATGCAAAGGTTCGCTGACCTCGGGCAGGATTTTCTGGTTTTGGGGCGAGCGCGGGCGGAAAATCCCTCCCGTAGAGTGGTGGGACGGCTCGGGTGATTCATTTCTTCATCCATCATTCTAACGGAGCCACGGGCTAACTAAATAAGCATCTTTGTTAAACTGGAAAGCTGAGAAATGTCGTACAAACGCATTTAATCTTCATATCCTAAAACAGAATCCAATTTCAAGCTTTAATCTTTACGAGGTTCTTTGAATGGTATTTCAAACAGATTATTATAACTTTGATGTCCTTTGATTCTATTCGCTGCTACCATCATCATGGCGGCCACTTGTAATTTGACCTGTTCATTTCAGAAAGCAGAGTTACATTATCGAAAGCCCCGTAACAGAATTATCACTGCATTAGATGCCAGAGTGGGACGATGAGCAAGTTATTTTATTTGATTGAGAACTTGGATTAGTTTCAAATTTTATGATGATATTGTTGTAAGATTTTAATAATTCATGGTAACCCATTATGCTGTTGGCGAATGATCCTGAAAGTACCAATGAGATGTATGAAATGGAGTACACATCCATTAACTCCCCAGGCATTCAGCTAGCTGCGCTCGCACTAATGTTCCCCCTGTATCTCTTGAATGTGCTGACTCATACAGTGGCACTGTTCCATGTGACGAGGCACTTTCTGTCACTTCACCCAAGTAAGCCTTCCTTCATGTGCGCTCCTGCCAGCAACTGAACTCAGCCAATTTTCACACGGACATGCTTACCGATGGAAGTGCTTGCCGAGTAATTAGAAATGGATTTTTTCCCTCCCTGGTCCAATGGCACTTTTGCCAACTGTTGGTCTCAAATGTTAACAGGTAAAGCAACGTAATGAGGAATCAACCCCAAGCTCCAAATTATGCAATTTTGATCATACCTCCTGCAAGTCGACAATGATAAATATTTAGAATAGCCTACCCAGAGAGAAAATGGAAGCTGGAGCGATTATCAGTTTTAAGAATAGTAGTTGTGATCTCCCCAGAGGTCAGTCCTCTACGCATTCTTCCATGCCTCACAGTCTAACATTTGGGGGCGGCACGGTGGCACAACGGTTAGCACTGCTGCCTCACAGCACCAGGGACCCGGGTTTGATTCCCGGCTTGGGTCACTGTCTGTGCGGAGTCTGCACATTGTCTCCTGCGTCTGCGTGGGTTTCCTCCGGGTGCTCCGGTTTCCTCCCACAGTCCGAAAGACGTGCTGGTTAGGTGTGTTGGCCGTGCTAAATTGCCCCTTAGTGTCCGGGATGAGTAGGTTAGAGGGATTAGCGGGGTGAGTATGTGGGGTTAGGGGAATAGGGCCTGGGTGGGATTGTTGCCGGTGCAGACTCGGTGAACCAAATGGCCTCTTTCTACACTGTAGGGTTTCTATGATTTCCTCTTCAGCGTTTTTAATTTCATTTTATTTTTAACGGGATGTGGGCGTCACTGGCTAGGCCAGCATTTATTCCCCAATCCGAGTTTCTCTTCAGAAGATGGTGGTGAGCCGCCTTCTTGAGCCACTGCAGTCCCTGAGGAGTAGGTACACCCAATTTGCCGTTAGGGAGGGAATTCCAGGATTTTGACCCAGCGACTGCGAAGGAACGGTGATATATTTCCAAGTCACGATGGGTAGTGGCTTGGAGGGAAACATCCAGGTGGTGGTGTTCCCATGTATTTGCTGCTCTTGTCCTTCTAGATGACAGTGGTGGTGGGATTGGAAGGAGCTGTCTGAGGAACCTTAGTGAGTTCTTGCAGTTCATCTTGTAGATGACATACACAGCTGCCACTGTGCGTTGGTGGTAGAGGGAGTGAATGTTTGTGGATGGGGTGCCTATCAACTGGGCTGCTTTGTCCTGGATGTTGTCAGGTCTCATGAGTGTTGCTGGAGTTGCACCCATCCAGTCAAGTGGGGAGTATTCCATCACGCTCCTGACTTGTGCCTTGTAGATGCTGGACAGGCTTTGGGGAATAAGGTGGTGAGATAGGTGGTATCTAGACTCGACAAAGGGTCATCCAGACTCAAAACATTTGCTCTATTCCCTCTCCAAAGATGTTGCCTTTACCTGCTGAGATCTTGCAGCATTTTCTGCTTTTTCTTTTAGACCTCAGCATCTGCAGTATTTTGCCTCCATCTCTGGATTACTCTGGAGCCCAGTGACAATACTATTATGCTGCTGCCTCCCATAAAGTTGCTTGTAGGAGCATCCTATTTTTAATTTCAATGATCAATATGACTAGAGAATAGGAAACACAGTTGCCTTTCCATTACCTTTCCCATGTCTGCTTAAAGTAAACACAAAGGCCCCGTCTCTAAGCAACTGTTGCCTCTCAAAGTTCCAACTCTTCCACCATCACCACAGGAAATCTGTTTTTTTCCCCATTGATACCCTATTAACATTGTCCATTGATACCCTATTAACATTGTCCATTGATACCCTATTAACATTGTCCATTGGTACCCTATTACCATTGTCCATTGATGCCCTATTACCATTGTCCATTGATACCCTATTACCATTGTCCATTGATACCCTATTAACATTGTCCATTGGTACCCTATTACCATTGTCCATTGATACCCTATTAACATTGTCCATTGATACCCTATTATCATTGTCCATTGGGACCCTATTACCACTGTCCATTGGTACCCTATTACCATTGTCCATTGGTACCCTATTACCATTGTCCATTGGGACCCTATTACCATTGTCCATTGGTACCCTATTAACATTGTCCATTGGGACCCTATTACCATTGTCCATTGGTACCCTATTAACATTGTCCATTGGGACACTATTACCATTCACAAAAAGGCTTACATTAACATTGCAATGAAGTTACTGTGAAAATCCCCCAGTTGCCACACTCTAGTGCCTGTTCGGACACACTGAGGGAGAATTTAGCACGGCCAATACACCTAACCAACATGTCTTTTGGACTGTAGGAGGAAACCGGAGCATGCGAAGGAAACCCATGCAGACACGGGGAGGACATGCAAACTCCAAACAGGCAGTGACCCAAACCAAGAATCGAACCCAGGTCCCTGGCACTGTGAGGCAGCAGTGCTTACCACTCATAGAATCATAGAAACCCTACAGTGCAGAAGGAAGCCATTCGGCCCATCGAGTTTCCACCGACCACAATCCCACCCAGGCCCTACCCCCACATATTTACCCACTAATCCCACTAACCTCCACATCCCAGGACTCTAAGGGGTAATTTTAACCTGGCCAATCAACCTAACCCGCACATCTTTGGACTGTGGGAGGAAACCGGAGCACCCGGAGGAAACCCACGCAGACACGAGGAGAATGTGCAAACTCCACACAGACAGTGACCTGAGCCGGGAATCGAACCCGGGACCCTGGAGCTATGAAGCAGCAGTGCTAACCACTGTGCTACCGTGCCGCCCCACTGTCGGGTGCAGTCGGATGCAGTCAGCAAGGTTTGTGTTGGCTCGGGTCATTTCAGCTGGGGCCACAGACTCCAAGGTTGATGAGGTTCAGAGAAAGCGTAGTGTTTGGATATGTTCAGTTTTCGGTTTTACAGATAAAGGATACTCGACCTGGAGCTCTTGACTGTGAACGGAATTTTATCATTTTTTGACTCAATGTCATCTCAGAAGGGAAAAGCAGTGTGTGCATCTCGCCAGCTCCACTGCCGGCTTTTCCCACCATATTTTTTACACCTGAGCAAGAAGAAATCAAGGAGGCGGGCGGGGTCACACGCTGTTGCACTGGCAGGGTAGGCGTCAGCAACGTTGGGTTTCAAGAGATCGGGGCACCATTTTTAAAGGGACCATCCGCCAGGCCTCAATTTGACAAAAGTTGTTGTAAATCCTGCTGACATCACACCGGTGGGAGGCAGGGTAGGATTGGGTCGGGGGGGAGGTGGTTGGGATGGGGGGGTGGACACTAACATAGGGGAACAATACAGCAAAGAAACCCAGTAACAATAATTTAATTTTCTGATTATTGGGGTTCTTGACCTTTTATGACAGGAAACCCATTACATCATTGGTAGGACTGGGGCAGTGCTAATGGGAAATCATTGAAATCATAGAATCCCTACAGTACAGAGGGAGGCCATTCGGCCCATCGAGTCTGTACCGACCACAATCCTACCCAGACCCTATTTCCGTAACCCTCATTTACCCTGCTAATCCCCATGACACTGCGGTCAATTTAGCATGGCCAATCAACCTAACCCGCACATCTTTGGACTGTGGGAGGAAACCAGAGCACCCGGAGGAAACCCATGTGGACACAGGGGAGAAAGTGCAAACTCCACTCAGACAGTCACCCAAGGCTGGAATCGAACCCGGGTCCCTGGCGCTGTGAGGCAGCAGTGCTAACCACTGTGCCACCGTGCCGCCTTCATTTGCAAACTCCCATTGGATTCTCTGCCCCCGATATGAAACTGCCCTGTGCATTGGCAGAATTTGTGATTAAGCTGGAGCCAGTGTATAAAGAGCTTATAAAGATAAAGTCACCTTAGTCCCAGATGACCATAGGCTGCTCTCCCCCTTTGACTGGTGGTGGTTTTAAGCTGAGGATTACCTCACCTCAGGCAAGGGGAAAGGCTGAGAAGGCGGGGCCTTAATGAATAACTGAGGTGCAAAATCATCAGGTGGAAATTTCACCAATGTCTCCTGAATGGCTGGAAATTCCGAATTATTAAACCCAGAGGCCCACAAAACATTTTGCTCACAAAAATTCTACCACATTTGGCTGAACCACACCAGAAATTAAAGGTGATATGAATCGCATTCACTAGAAGCAACAGTACCATGACTGTCTACTATCACCTCCACTAGGCCCCCAAAACCAAATGCTTGCCTCATTACCTCAAGGCTGCTTTGCCTTCACTCTTTGTCTCCACACATTCTCCCTCCCTCCTCACACATCCCAGACGATTCGGATCATCTGAATTTATGAATGACTATATGCACAGCCAGTATTTCCTTTCTGAGCCTTAAGATTAACTGAAAGGACGCTACCTTTGTTTGGAGACTCAACCACAAATAGCAGTCCATTCCACAACATTTTTTATTAGTATCACAAGTAGGCTTACATAAACACTGTAATGAAGTTACTGTGGACATCCCCTAGTCGCCACACTCCAGCGCCAGTTCGGGTACCCTGAGGGAGAATTTAGCATCTAACCAGAAAAATCTTTCGGACTGTGGGAGAAAACAGCGGCGGGATCTTCCAGTCCCCGGCATTTACCCTGGCGGATTTTTATGATAATCGACAATGGATTCATGGTCATCATAGGGGAGGCACGGTGGCACAGTGGTTAGCACTGCTGCCTCACAGCACCAGGGACCTGGGTTCGATTCCTAGCTTGGGTCACTGTCTGTGCGGAGTTTGCACATTCTCTCTGTGTCTGGGTGAGTTTCCTCTGGGTGCTCCGGTTTCCTCCCACAGTCCAAAGATGGGCTGGTTAGGTGGATTGGCCATGCTAAATAGCCCCTTAGTGTCCCGTGAAGCATAGGCTGGAGCGATTAGTGGGGTAAATATGTGGGGTTGCGGGGATAGGGCCTGGGTCGGATTGTTGTCGGTGCAGACTCGATGGGCTGAATGGCCTCCTTCTGCACAGTAGGGATTCTATGATTCACCCTAACCCACACATCTTTGGACACTAAGGGGTAATTTAGCCTGGCCAACCCACCTGATCTGCACATCTTTGGACTGTGGGAGGAAACCGGAGCACCCGGAGGAAATCCACGCAGACACGGGGAGAACCTGCAAACTCCACACAGACAGTGACCCAAGGCCAGAATTAATTAAGTTGACTATCTGTTTTATCCCAGCCTCATTAATTGCCAAGAACATTTTTGTTTTGAGGACACCCAGTGTCCGCCAGTACGAGTTTAGATTTATCCCCTAAAGCAATACATATGGCTATTGACTACACCTGCTCATCACTGCCTCACGTCTCATGTTCCATTCTTTTGCATAGTATCCATGTCCTTTCGGAAATCACGTGACCATTTCATGTTTCAGTCCAACTTCTGAGGCTCCGGGTTTAACGTTAAGAACGATATTGTAAGTTATCAGACAAATGTCTTCCCCAAGGGCTATATGTCAGAGAGAGAAAAAAAATATTCCACAAACTACCACTGTACCACCCTTGTTTTAGGCTTCAAAAGGATCCCTCAGATTTGTGGGTTCTCAGCAGCTTTGAACAGGGAGTTTTGTCAGAAACAGGCTTGTAAGTGCTTCAGATGTTTCTTTTTGAAGGGACTGATGCAAACTGCCCAAGGCTACCACTGCTGCTCTGATAGACAAGCCTCAAACCTGTGCACAGAAGAATACCCCACCTGGCAATGTCAACAGAAAATAAAAGTAGTGATTACAAGCCGATGATGGACAAAGAAAGGGAAGAACTGCTTGACTTACTCCTAACAGGTAGAGCAGGGACTGCGGTGGGAAACAACAGGTTGGGTTTGGTTTTAACTTCTGTTTATGTCACATTCCAGTCCTGCATCGTCCCGCCAATAATAGCGTTAAAATGGAAACTGAAATTTAAAACTGCTTTTTTTACTCTGAACGAAATATTACCAGAGCTAAACACGCAGCGCTTCTGGGAGAATTCATTCATTTTTCCTGTCACTCAGTTAGTCTACAACAGTAAGAAACTACGCGATAAGAAATGCTCCCTCATAAACTGACAAGCCTAACCTTTCTTTTAAAAATATGCTTAATTCTACACATCATTCAATACTCGTTGAGTTTTCTGAAAATTTATTTATTGGCTTGCACTAACACTGCAATGAATCTGGACAGACACATGAACAGATGGGGAATAGAGGGATATAAGCGGTAGGTCTAGATAGGACAATGAGATCGGCGCAGGCTTGGAGGGCCGAAGGGCCTATTCCTGTGCTGTACTGTTCTTTGTTCTTCGTACTGTGAAAATCGCCAAGTCGCCACACTCCGGCACCGGTTCGGGTACACTGAGGGAGAATTTAGCATGGTCAATGTACCTAACCAGGACTGTGGAAGGAAACTGGTGCACTCGGAGGAAACGCACGCAGGCAACGTGACAGACAGTGTGACCCACGCACAGACAGTGACCCAAGCCCAGAATCGAACCCAGTCCCTGGCGCTGTGAAGCAGCAGTGCCAACCATCGTGTCACCGTGCCGCCCTCAAAATAGTTAGAAATAGCTGGGATTCTGCTCGGCTGATAGGAGTGTACTATGGCTTCCATCCACTGACTGGTTACATCTTAGACTTCCATCTCAAGCCTCATAGATGGACTCATTTTAATATGCGTTGCCGGGGGGCAGGCAGCCCACTATCCGTGAAGGTACGGCGCATGTGCCCACCCTGATGAACTGCCAGAAAATTGGAATTTCGCACTTTAACGCAAAACAAAGTGGCCGGGATTCTCCAATCTCGTTCGCCCCCGCCACCGCTGCCGTAAGAACGAAGAATTTGGCGCTCAGCCAAAACCCCATTCACTGCAACGTGACCGGAGAATCCCAGCTGCGGGTGAGGCTGGAGATCTCCAGCCAATATATTTGCCAAGCTTTCTCTCCACATGACCCACCTTAAACTACCTTTTGGTTTTCCCGTGCCATTAATGTAGGTTGGCACATTCTACATGTTATAGAATCGTATTAGACTTCTGCAGCCAATGAAGTACTTTTGAAGTGCAGACCCCTTGTTGTAATGTCGGAAACACGGCAGCCAATATCATAGAATTCCTACAGTGCTGAAGAGGCCATTCGGCCCATTGGATCTGCACTCTCCTGCAGAGCACCTTACCCAGGTCCTGTCCCTGTAACCCCACGTATTTATGCCTCTAATCCCCTTAACCAACGTCTAAGTGGCAAAAGAGAAAATGCTGGAAAATCTCAGCAGGTCTGGCAGCATCTGTAAGGAGAGAAAAGAGCTGATGTTTTGAGTTCAGATGACCCTTTGTCAAAGCTGAGATTTTCCAGCATTTTCCCTTTTGGTTTCAGATTCCAGCATCTGCAGTAATTTGCTTTTCTCCTTTGCTTACATCTAAGTGGCAATTTAACGTGGCCAATCCACCTAACTTGCACATCTTTGGACTGTGGGAATACCCAGATGAAAGCCACGCAGGCAAGTGGAGAACATGCAAACCTTGATTTTATTTGATTTGATTTATTATTGTCACATGTATTAGTATACAATGAAAAGTATTGTCTCTTGTGCTATACAGACAAAGCATACCATTCATAGAGAAGGAAAAGAGAGAGTGCAGAATGAGACATAACTGCCATGTGTGGTAACAGTAATTGGATTTTTAAATCGATTTTAAAATCTATAAGGTGTTTGGGACAGACTAGTGAGAGTTAGCTCAGAATCATAGAAATCATAGAAACCCTACAGTGCAGAAGGAGGCCATTCGGCCCATCGAGTCTGCACCGACCACAATCCCACCCAGGCCCTACCCCCACATATTTACCCGCTAATCCCTCTAACCTACGCATCTCAGGACTCTAAGGGGCAATTTTTAACCTGGCCAATCAACCTAACCCGCACATCTTTGGACTGTGGGAGGAAACCGGAGCACCCGGAGGAAACCCACGCAGACACGAGGAGAATGTGCAAACTCCACACAGACAGTGACCCGAGCCGGGAATCGAACCCTGGACCCTGGAGCTGTGAGGCAGCAGTGCTAACCACTGTGCTACCGTGCCGCCCCAAATGTACTCCATCAGCTGTGACCTACCTGTTGCCACTCAGCTTGTATCTGAATCTGTGGCACTCACCTATTGTCATCTCATCTGGTGAGCATCTTCAGGGCCGGTGACGCACCTAATGCTGCAATTTCCAAGAAATGTCTAAAATGCCAATTCCTCGAGCACATTGTTGGTTCTTATTCCAGACGAAGTCTGTTTGGTTACTCAGAAATAAGGAACCACTTGGCATGCAGTGCTTGTCATTCTGATCCAACCCTGATACTAAGAAACTCCTTTATTTAAGAGGTGCAGCTGTCACTGAGTAAATATTTGGTTGGCTAAAATAATGGCCGGAATTCTCCAGCCGTTCACACCCTGCCGCCGCTGCCAGCGAGAATGGAGAATTTGTTGCTCGGCCAAATCTCCGTTCACCGCAGCAGGACTGGAGAATCCCAAGATGTTTCCCAACTCTTGTTCAGCACCGCAGAGTATGCAAGTTGTCCATTGGCGTGGTCGAACACCAAGGTTTCCCGATTCTACAGTGCTGCTGGATGAAGCAGCGTGGTAAAGGAATGTCCGCTCTTCCAGGACGACCTTCTCCTGCGTTGGCTCAGTTGGTAGCACTCTCGTCTCTGAGTCACAAGGCTCCAAGTTCAAGTCCCCATCTGGGGCAGGGCTGGCATTCCAGGGCAGTGCTAAGGAAGTGCTGCACTCTCAGAGGTGCTTCTTTCAGTGGAGGCAATAAACTGATTTGTCTGCATGGCTGGCTGTAAAGAATCCATGGAATTTATTTGAAAGAGGAGCAGGGGAACTATCACCGGTCTCCTGGCCAACATTTTTCCCTTAACCATCATCACAAAAAACAGTTGAGTTCAACATCTTTAAGTTGAGTTCAACACCTTTCTGGTTGTATCACAGCTTGGTCTGGCTCCTACTCTGTTCAAGACCGCAGGAAACTACAAATGATCGTGAACGTGGCCCAGTCCATCACTCAAACTAGCCTCCCATCCATTGACTCCGTCTATACTTCCCGCTGCCTCGGGAAAGCAGACAGCAAATCAAGGACCCCACGACATACTCTCTTCCATATTCTTAGGAGGCTCAGGAAATTCAGCATGCCCGCTACAACTTACACCAACTTTTACAGATGCGCCATAGAAAGCATCCTTTCTGGTTGTATCACAGCTTGGTATGGCTCCTGCTCTGACCAAGACCGCAAGAAACTACATCGGGTCATGAACGAAGCCCAGTCCATCACTCAAACCGCCCATCCATTGACTCTGTCTACACTTCCCACTGCCTCAGGAAAGCAGTCAGCATAATCAAAGACCCCACACACCCCGAATATGCTCTCTTCCACCTTCTTCCATCGGGAAAAAGATACAAAAGTTTGAGGTCACGTACCAACCGACTCAAGAGCAGATTCTTCCCTGCTGCCATCAGATTCTTGAATTGGCATACCAAATATTAAGTTGATCTTTCTCTACACCCTAGCTATGACTGTAACACTATCTTCTGCACTCTCTCTTTTTCTCCTCCTCTATGTACTCTATGAA
The DNA here is from genome assembly GCF_964213995.1 of Mustelus asterias. Lineage (NCBI taxonomy): Eukaryota > Metazoa > Chordata > Chondrichthyes > Carcharhiniformes > Triakidae > Mustelus > Mustelus asterias. Next base: position 93,208,360 of record NC_135815.1, on the reverse strand, counting down.
CAGTCTGTTGTGTCTGTATAGCACGCAAGAAACAATACTTTTCACTGTATACTAATACATGTGACAAATATAAATCAAATTAAATCAAATCTTTTGATGATGACCTCTTCCTTGTGTCTTAATTCTTTATCACTTCATGTTGTATTCAAGTGACTTCTACATGGCCATTAACATCTCATCGAGACACAAGTTTTGTTTCTTTACTATGCCCATCACCATTCTCCTTGGCTTTTGCATCATGTAATCTTTTATTAGTTAATCTCTTGTTGAGGGCATGGGTTGACGGTAAATACTGAGTTGTTCAAATCCTGGAAGAGAAACTTGAAGCAACTATCCTCAACTATGTTCGCAGTTTGTATAGTATGAGGAGAGGCTTGAAATTCAGAAACAATGTCCTTGACTACTTGTGATGATTTTAACAAAGTAAATGTTTATTAAGAAATAGAGAAAAAATAAAGTTAAGCAGAACTACACTTAACTAAGACAATGGCTTTGCACAATGTCACTATAAACAGTTCCAAACAATCTTAACTACATTCTAGGGTGTAGAGAAAGATCAACTTAATATTTGGTATGCCAATTCAAGAATCTGATGGCAGCAGGGAAGAATCTGCTCTTGAGTCGGTTGGTACGTGACCTCAAACTTTTGTATCTTTTTCCCGATGGAAGAAGGTGGAAGAGAGCATATTCGGGGTGTGTGGGGTCTTTGATTATGCTGACTGCTTTCCTGAGGCAGTGGGAAGTGTAGACAGAGTCAATGGATGGGCGGTTTGAGTGATGGACTGGGCTTCGTTCATGACCCGATGTAGTTCCTTGCGGTCTTGGACAGAGCAGGAACCATACCAAGCTGTGATACAACCAGAAAGGATGCTTTCTATGGCGCATCTGTAAAAGTTGGTGTAAGTTGTAGCGGGCATGCTGAATTTCCTGAGCCTCCTAAGAATATGGAAGAGAGTATGTCGTGGGGTCCTTGATTTGCTGTCTGCTTTCCCGAGGCAGCGGGAAGTATAGACGGAGTCAATGGATGGGAGGCTGGTTTGAGTGATGGACTGGGCCACGTTCACGATCATTTGTAGTTTCCTGCGGTCTTGAACAGAGTAGGAGCCAGACCAAGCTGTGATACAACCAGAAAGGTGTTGAACTCAACTTAAAGATGTTGAACTCAACTGTTTTTTGTGATGATGGTTAAGGGAAAAATGTTGGCCAGGAGACCGGTGATAGTTCCCCTGCTCCTCTTTCAAATAAATTCCATGGATTCTTTACAGCCAGCCATGCAGACAAATCAGTTTATTGCCTCCACTGAAAGAAGCACCTCTGAGAGTGCAGCACTTCCTTGGCACTGCCCTGGAATGCCAGCCCTGCCCCAGAGTGGGACTTGAACTTGGAGCCTTGTGACTCAGAGACGAGAGTGCTACCAACTGAGCCAACGCAGGAGAAGGTCGTCCTGGAAGAGCGGACATTCCTTTACCACGCTGCTTCATCCAGCAGCACTGTAGAATCGGGAAACCTTGGTGTTCGACCACGCCAATGGACAACTTGCATACTCTGCGATGCTGAACAAGAGTTGGGAAACATCTTGGGATTCTCCAGTCCTGCTGCGGTGAACGGAGATTTGGCCGAGCAACAAATTCTCCATTCTCGCTGGCAGCGGCGGCAGGGTGTGAACGGCTGGAGAATTCCGGCCATTATTTTAGCCAACCAAATATTTACTCAGTGACAGCTGCACCTCTTAAATAAAGGAGTTTCTTAGTATCAGGGTTGGATCAGAATGGCAAGCACTGCATGCCAAGTGGTTCCTTATTTCTGAGTAACCAAACAGACTTCGTCTGGAATAAGAACCAACAATGTGCTCGAGGAATTGGCATTTTAGACATTTCTTGGAAATTGCAGCATTAGGTGCGTCACCGGCCCTGAAGATGCTCACCAGATGAGATGACAATAGGTGAGTGCCACAGATTCAGATACAAGCTGAGTGGCAACAGGTAGGTCACAGCTGATGGAGTTTGCCTTCTGTTAATGTCATATATCTTTCTCAAGATAGATAGCTATCTCAGGTTTCTTCTGCTGATTTTACCATGTACACCAAAGAACAAAGAACAGTACAGCACAGGAACAGGCCCTTCGGCCCCCCAAGCCTGCGCCAATCACGTTTACCGATCTAAACCAACTGCTTGTGTCCCTCTATTCCCCATTTGTTCATATGCCTATCAAGGTAAGTCTTAAATGTGGCTAACGTAACTGCCTCAACCACCTCACTTGGCAGTGCATTCCAGGCCCCCACCACCCTCTGTGTAAAAAACTTCCCCCGCACATCTCCACTGAACTTTTCCCCCTTATCGTGAACTTGTGCCCCCTTGTAATTGTCATTATGCCAGTGTGTTAAAACAGGGCACCTGTGAATTGTTTTTTGATTTGATTTGATTTATTATTGTCACATGTATTAGTATACAGTGAAAAGTATTATTTCTTGCGCGCTATACAGACAAAGCATACCATTCGTAGAGAAGGAAACGAGAGAGTGCAGAATGTAGTGTTACAGTCATAGCTAGGGTGTAGAGAAAGATCAACTTAATGCAAGGTAGGTCCATTCAAAAGTCTGATAGCAGCAGGGAAGAAGCTGTTCTTGAGTCGGTTGGTACGTGACTTTTGTATCTGTTTCCCGACAGAAGAAGGTGGAAGAGAGAATGTCCGGGATGTGTGGGGTCCTTAGTTATGCTGGCTGCTTTTCCGAGGCAGCAGGAAGTGTACCGATCTAAACCAACGTTTAGAGTCAATGAGTGGGAGGTGGTTTGAGTGATGGACTGGGCTTCGTTCACGACCCTTTGTAGTTTCTTGCAGTCTTGGGCAGAGCAGGAGCCATACCAAGCTGTGATACAACCAGAAAGAATGCTTTCTATGGCGTATCTGTAAAAGTTGGTGAGAATCATAGCTGACATGCCAAATTTCCTTAGTCTTCTGAGAAAGTAGAGGCATTGGTGGGCTTTCTTAACTATAGTGTCAGCATGGGGGGACCAAGACAGATTGTTGACAGAATTGTCAATTGACTTATCCTCAAATTACTCAGCACTTAGAGCACAGAAGTAGGCCACTCAGCCTAACTGCTTCATGCCAGCATTCATAGAATCATAGAATCCTACAGTTGCAGAAGGTGGCCATTCGGCCCATTGAGTCTGCACCGGCAACAATCCCAGCCAGGCCCTATTCCCACAACCCCATGCATTTACCCTGCTAACCCCCTGACACTAGGGTTAATTTAGCATGACCAATCCATTTAACCCGCACATCTTTGGACTGTGGGGGGGAAACCGGAGCACCCGGAGGAAACCCACGCAGACAGTACCCTGAGCCCGGAATTGAACCCGGGTCCCTGGCACTGTGAGGCTAACCACTGTGCCACTGTGATGTCACTCGAGCCTCCTCCCACCTCTCCTCATCTTGCCCTATCAGTACATGTTCAACAAGAGTTCTCCCGATTGTCATTCCTTTGGCGGCAGATCCACAGGGACGCTGGCTAAATGTCAGGAATCTGAATCCAATCCCGTCGCCCTTTGTTTCCCCGCTGATAATAATCCAGATTGTCACTCACAATCTCATCGTTTTTGCATGCTGGAATCGAAGCCAACAGCTGTGGTTTTTCAGCTGAGTGAAGGTCACATCTTCTCATTTTTTCCCCTATGTGGATTGGACTAGGAGATTATAACTGGAGACTGCAACTCGGAGAGAGTTATGATCATTCGTGCGTGTTCAGATCTTACATTTTTACTTTGCTCTTTGTATCTTGGGCCAAAGAATGGAGAGGTCAGGGCCGTTCTGTGACTGCGTGCTGGGAACTGTAGAGGAAAAATGCCGAGGGAATTTATCCCTTGCTCCATTTCTGACAAATTGATTTTCCTCTGTTTTGCCACTTGGCCCAATCTCTGAACTGAAATCAGAAACATGTTATATGAGAAAAACAATGAGCACAATCCTCTGCCTACCTGTCCATTGCCCCAACCAAATGTTTCCAGTCAAACAACCTGAGCCATCATCCATTGTGGAGTTTCCCCATCCATGAGGGGGATTGGGGGGGAGGAGGGGGGGAGGAGGGGGGAGGGGGGAGGGTGGGAGGGGGGGAGGGGGGAGGGGGAGGGGGGAGGGGGAGGGGGGGAGGGGGAGGGGGAGGGGGGAACGGGGGGAGGGGCGGAGGGGGGTAAGGGGGGAGGGGAGGGGGAGGGGGGTAAGGGAGGGGAGCGGGGAGGGGGGAGGGGGGGAAGGGGGGAGGAGGGGGGAGGGGGGAGGAGGGGGGAGGGAGGAGGGGGGTGGTCAGGGATATTGAATTTGATGTGCAGGTTAGGTGGATTGGCCATGCTAAATTGCCCCTTGGTGTCTTAAAATGTGCAGATTATGGGGATTAGCAGGGTAAACTTACAAACATAGAAACTAGAAGCAGGAGTAGGCCATTCGGCCCTTTGAGCCTACTCCACCATTCATCTTGATCATGGCTGATCATCGAATTCAATATCCTGATCCCCCCTTCCCCCCATATCCCTTGATCCCTTTAGCCCCAAGAGCGAAATCTAATTTCTTCTTGAAGTCACACAGCGTTTTGGCCTCAACTACTTTCTGTGGTAGTGAATTCCACACATGGCATGGTAGGGTGGCACGGTATGGCGGCACGGTAGCACAGTGGTTAGCACTGCTCCTTCACAGCTCCAGGGACCTGGGTTTGATTCCCGGCTTGGGTCACTGTCTGTGTGGAGTTTGCACATTCTCCTCGTGTCTGCGTGGGTTTGCTCCGGTTTCCTCCCACAGTCCAAAGATGTGCGGGTTAGGTTGATTGGCCATGCTAAAATTGCCCTTAGTGTCCTGAGATGCGTAGGTTAGAGGGATTAGTGGGTAAAATGTATGGGGGTAGGGCCTGGGTGGGATTGTGGTCGGTGCAGACTCGATGGGCCGAATGGCCTCTTTCTGTGCTGTAGGGTTTCTATTTCTATGATTTCTATCTATTTCTACATTCTCCGCCCTCTGGATGAAGAAATTTCTCCTCACCTCAGTTCTAAAAGATTTACCCCTGATCCTCAAACTATGACCCCGAGTTCTGGTCTCCCCCAACATTGGGAATATTCTTTCTGAATCTACCCTGTCTAACTCCAATGAATACAATCCTAACCGACTTAATCTCTGCTCATATGGCAGATCTGACATCCCTTAATCAGCCTGGTAAACCTTTGCTGTCCTCCCTCTAGAGCAAGGGGATAGGATCTGGCTAAGATGCTCCATCGGCGAGTCGGTGCAGCTTCAATGGACCGAATGGCCTCCTTCTGCGCTGTAGAGATTCTTTGATCAATATGGCAGCAGATCAGCTGGTAAGTGTGGGAGTCATTCTTTGCATCAGGGAACAGCTTCACTAATATATTGCGGGGTAGTGAGGGGCGGCACGGTAGCACAGTGGTTAGCACTGCTGCTTCACAGCTCCAGGGTCCCAGGTTCGATTCCCGGCTCGGTTTTCTCCGGGTGCTCCGGTTTCCTCCCACAGTCCAAAGATGTGTGGGTTAGGTTGATTGGCCAGGTTAAAAATTGCCCCTTAGTGTCTTGGGATGCGTAGGTTAAAGGGATTAGCGGGTAAAATATGTGGGGGTAGGGCCTGGGTGGGATTGTGGTCGGTGCAGACTCGATGGGCCGAATGGCCTCCTTCTGCACTGTAGGGTTTCTGTCATTCTATGATTCTATTTCTATGATACATGAGCCATTTGCCTCATTCTTATTAAAAGCCATGCACCTGGAGCCTGACCACAACGAAATGAGGAGGGGGATCCCAAAATGATACATCAATTGAAACGATCCATACAGAACAATCCATGGTGAGCTTTCACCCACATGCTTACTTCCTTGCACAACTGTATCCAAGACTGCAAGCTTAAGCTGCAGCTCCAATGCAGGCGTCCATCGTAAGTTGACTTGCTGAACAGCAGACATGGGTGGAACATGCAGACTCCGCACAGACTGTGACCCAAGGCTGGAATCGAACCCGGGTCCCTGACGCTGTGAGGCAGCAGTGCTAACCACCGTGCCACCCACCGCGCCACCAATTTATGTAGAAGGGGCACTGATCATCATAAGTAGATCCTAGGATCCTAGAATCCCTACAGTGCAGAAGGAGGCCATTCAGTCGAGTCTGCACCAACCACAGTCCCACCCAGGCCCTATCCCCATAACCCCACATGTTTACCCTGTCAATTTTTCTTTTTATTCATTTGTGGGACACGGACAGCGCAGGCTAGGCCAGCATTTATTGCCCATCCCTCGTTGCCCTTGAACTGAGTGACTTGCCTGGCCATTTCAGAGGGCAATTGACATTGCTGTGGATCTGGAGTCACATGTAGGCCAGACCAGGTGAGGGCCACAGATTAACTTCCCTAAAGGACATGAGTGAACCAGACGGGTTTTTTCTGACAATCGATTCATGATAATCGGTAGATTCTTAATTCCCGATTTTTTTTATTGAATTCAAATTCTACCATCTGCCGTGACAGGATTCGAACCCGGGTCCCTAGAACCTTAGTTGAGTTTCTGGATTAATAGTGATAATACCACTAGGCCATCGTCTCCCCTGACTCTAGGGTCAATCCATCATGGCCTATCAACCTCACCCGCACATCTTTGGACTGTGGGAGGAAACCGGAGCACCCGGAAGAAACCCACGCAGACACGGGGAGAATGTGCAAACTCCACACCAACAGTAATCCGAGGCCGGAATCGAACCCAGGTCCCTGGCGCTGTGAGGCAGCAGTGCTAACCACTGTGCCACTGCGCCACCCTGAATGATGCACACTTTTTAAAATTGCATTTCAGGAACTTTAATATTTGCAATGTTACTTCGACTCTTTGCAGGTATTGGCTTCTGCGAGTTTTAAGGTTCTGTGATACTGCATATTTCAGGATGTTTGATTGCCTGCTGACACACAGCTCCCAAAGGTATATTGTTACACAATCAGTTCTCACCTTCATTTGCAGTGCAGCACATGTACAGCAATGTTGCCCTATCCTCAAGGTTTTCTTCCCCTGCACAGGTATGTGTGAATTTACCAAGTTATCTGAGACATTTTATTCTCCGCTTTCAATACGGGGCATGGTGAAAGACCCCCGAAGGTGTGATTTTATATATATATATGTACACACACACATAGAAATATACCCAGGTGCAAAAAAATAGAAGTACAAAGGTTTGTGATGAGAAATTTATAGTTAAATAGATATTGTAGCCTCTAAGCACAGGCTCCCTTATTGAAACTATATTCCTAAAACTTCTTTTGTCTGAATTCAAAGTCTACTTTGAATCAAAATCAGACTTGAGTTTAAATGGTTGATACCACTACGCTCACTGTGTACGAAAACATATTGTCAACAGATTCATAGAGTCATAGAGGTTTACAGCATGGAAACAGGCCCTTTGGCCCAACTTGTCCATGCCGCCCCATTTTTTTAACCCCTAAACTAGTCCCAATTGACAGCATTTGGCCCATTCCCTCTATACCCATCTTACCCACATAACTGTCTAAATGCTTTTTAAAAGACAAAATTATATCCACCTCTACTACTACCTCTGGCAGCTTGTTCCAGACACTCACCACCCTCTGTGTGAAAAATTTGCCCCTCTGGACCCTTTTGTATCTCTCCCCTCTCACCTTAAACCTATGCCCTCTAGTTTTAGACTCCCCTACCTTTGGGAAAAGATGTTGACTATCTAGCTGATCTATGCCCCTCATTATTTTATAGATCTCTATAAGATCACCCCTAAGCCTCCTACGCTCCAGAGAAAAAAGTCCCAGACTATCCAGCCTCCCCTTATAACTCAAACCATCATTTCCCAGTAGCAGCCTAGTAAATCTTTTCTGCACTCCTTCTAGTTTATTAATATCCTTTCTATAATAGAGTGACCAGAACTGCAAAGAGTATTCCAAGTGTGGCCTTACCAATGTCTTGTACAACTTCAACAAGATGTCCCAACTCCTATATTCAATATTCTGCCCAATGAAACCAAGTATGCCGAATGCCTTCTTCACCACTCTGTCTACCTGTCACTCCACTTTCAAGGAGCTATGAACATGTATCCCTAGATCTCTTTGCTCTATAACTCTCCCCAATGCCCTACAGGTGTGTTTTCTGCTTGGAATTACATTAGAAAAGTACCCCTCTGGATAGTAACCTGCTAAAATAAAATAAGAAGGAAATTTAAAATGGAAATACTACTGAAATAATTAAAAATAGCAAGTATGCTTAATCAATGTTTCTGTGCACAGACCGACAACAATCAGTTCTTGCTTCAGAATTGATGTGGAGATGCCGGCGTTGGATTGGACAGGGCACAGTAAGAAGTCTCACAACACCAGGCTAAAGTTCAAGAGGTTTATTTGATATCACGAGCTTTCGGAGCACTGCTCCTTCATCAAGACTCACCTGATGAAGGAGCAGTGTTTCGAAAGCTCATGATTCCAAATAAACCTGTTGGACTTTAAACCTGGTGTTGTGAGACTTCTTACTGTGCTTCAGAATTGTATGTGAGGCAATGGCCTAGTGGTATTATCGCTGGACTATTAATCCAGAAACTCAGCTAATGTTCTGGGAACCCGAGTTCGAATCCTGCCACGGCATCTGGTGGAATTTGAATACAATAAAAAAAAAATTGGAATTAAGAATCTACTGATGACCATGAAACCATTGTCGGAAAATCCCATCTGGTTCACTAGTGCCCTGCAGGGAAGGAAATCTGCCGTCCTCACCTGGTCTGGCCTACATGTGACTCCAGAGTTATAGAAATGTGGTTGACTCTCAACTGCCCTCCAAGGGCAATGAAGGATGGGCAATAAATGTTGGCCAGCCAGCGATGCCCATGTCCCAGGAATGAATTTTAAAAAGTGCTGATTTTTAAAAAATTCATTCATGGGGTGTGTGTGTCGCTGGCAAGGTCAGCAGTTATTATTGTCCATCCCTAATTGCCCTTGTGAAGGTAGTGGTTCATTCAATCTCTCCTCATAGCTGTCCATGTGCTGTAGGTACACCCCTAGTGCTGTTAGGGAGGGAGTTCCATGATTTTGACATGCTAACAGTGAAGTAATGCGACACTGTTCCAAGTCAGGGTGGTGTGTGACTAGGTGGGGAGCTTGCAAGTGGTAGTGTTCCCATGTGGCCACTGCCCCTGTTCTTCTAGGTGGTAGAGGTTGTGGATATGGTAGGTGTTGTAGAAGGAAGCTTGGTGAGTCACTGTGATGCAAATTGCTAACGGTATATACAGCTGCCACTGCCGGTGGTGGGAGGAGGGAACATATAAAGTGGGGGATGGGGTGTCAAACAAGGAGTTGCTTTGTCTTGAATGCCTTCAAGCTTCTTCAGTGTTGTTGGAGCTTCACTCTTCTAGTCAAGTGGGGAATATTTCATCACACTCTCCTGACATGTACTTAATAGATGGTGGACAGGTAGAGAGTCAGGAAGTTGAGTGTAATTCTCAGCCTCAGACTTTCTCTTGGCTGGTCCAGTTACGTTTTTGCCAATTGTAACCCCAGGACGTTGATGGCTGGGATTCGGTGATATTCGTGCTGTTGGATGTCAAGGGGAGATGATTTGACTTTCTTCTGTTGGAGAAGGTCATTGCCTGGCACCTGTGTGGCATGAATGTTACTTATCACTTAACAGCCCAAGCCTGAATGTTGGCCAGCTCTTGTTGTCAATCCAGGTAAGTCTTAACGTGTCTGCCTCAACCTTGGCAGTGCATTCCAGGCCTCCATCACCTTCTGTGTAAAAAACTTTCCCCACGCATCTCCACTGAACCTTTCCCTCCTTACCTTGAACATGTTCCCCTTGTAATTATCATTTCTGCCCTGGGAAAAAGCTTCCAACTGTTCACCCTATCCATACCCCTCATAATTTTATAAACTTTTATCAGGTCACCCCTCAGCCTCTGTCTTTCCAGGGAGAACAATCCCGGTTCATTCAACCTCTCCTCATAGCTAATACCCTCCATACCAGGCAACATCCTGGTAAACCTTTTCTGTGCCCCCTCCAAGTGTGGAGCTCAACACTTTGGTTCATGTTGAAATCAAGACTGAAATGATGTCTGAAGTTGAGTGATCCTGAACTAAGCATCATTGGGAAGGCTGAAAAATAAACAGAAAATGCTGGAAAGACTCAACAGGTCTGGCAGCATCTGTGAAGAGCGAAACAGAGTTAACATTTCAAGTCCACATGACTCTCCTTCAGAACTAAAGGGAGGGAGAAAGGTGATGCTGTAGATTGACAACAAGTCTAAGATCTGTCACATTTCTCCCTTTCTCTAGCTCTGAATACAGGAAGATATATTCATTTCCCTAAGTTCCCAAAGCAAGGAGGACTTCAAAAACATAGTTTAGGATATTCCTATGGGATGCAGATGTGGTTACATGCGCTGGATTAAATCTATTCCATGTTACTACACAAAACTGAGTTCCAGATTTTAATAGTGATATGGATCCTGTATGCTTAATGCAATTATAAAACACCACCAGGCAAGTTTAACTCTATTCATATTAATATCAATCATCTCCTTACTTCACTTCAAGTGTTTCCAAAATGTCAATAGTGCGTGTGAATTGTAAAGGAACCAACTGCTGACTGTACTTGATGGAATTTAGACGGATGGGGGTATCTCTTCGAAACTTACAGAATACTGAAAGGCCTGGATAGAGTGGACGTGGGGAAGATGTTTCCATTAGTCGGAGAGATTGGGATCCGAGGGCACAGCCTCAGAATAAAGGGACGACCCTTTAGAACCGAGATGAGGAGGAATTTCTTCAGCCAAAGAGTGGTGAATCTGTGGAATTCATTGCCAAAGATGGCTGTGGAGGCCAGGTCATTGAGTGTCTTTAAGACAGAGATAGGTAAGTTCTTGATTGGTAAGGGGATCAAAGGTTACGGGGAAAAGGCAGGAAAATGAGGTTGAGAAACTTATCAGCCATGATAGAATGGTGGAGCAGACTCGATGGGCCTAATGGCCTAATTCTGATCCTTTTCTTATGACCTTATGATCCCTGTCAGTAAATGTTTGGTAAAATTCAACAATGTTGTGCATTCTTTCCCAATGTTGGTATTATTATAGTTTTTTTTGCCTAAGAAAACATGGATGAGAGCAAACTGGGACTCCCAGCAACAACAGGTCAATTTATTCCACCCAGCTAATATTTTCAAGTTGAAAGACACAGGCCGGAATTCTCCAATGGAATTTTAGCGGGCGGGTTACGGAGAATGTGAAACGCCATTGACAGTCGGGCGGGAATTTCCGGCTTTTAGACCAGCGCGGCCGGAGAATTCGCCCTTATAACCAAAAAAGCTTTCTTTCATTAGTCATTTTATAAAGGGTTCGAAAAAACAACACTTACTGTGATCCCGGTCCAAAGTATAGGACAACTTGTGATAAGAAAGGTCAGCTAACCTCCGCCAAAGTCTACAACAGGCATTAAGCTAACCCCTGAAGACTCGCGGCCGGTTGGTACCTACACGCGGCTCAATTAGACTAAAAGCTATCATAAAGCATTAACGTCCATTTCCACCATTTACAGCATCTGCAGAGAAAGCTGAGGTTGACAGCCGAGCAAACAGAACCTTTTTCTTTTCATTTACTTTCACAGTCACTTTTATCCGACATCTGTCGAATTAAATCTGCGGCAGTGGCGTGGAAAATGAGATGGCTGTTCAAAGTGGGTGGTCTTGCTTTTTACACCTAGTTAAAGAAAGGAGAGAGTCTGGGTACAAAGTGCTCTGTAAGATAATACCTGCTTGAATATCCCTCCATCCCTTTCCTTAAATTGGTTTGCGTGTGGAGGCATAAGGGCTTCTCACCTTCATACACTTCCATTGCCGCTCATCGCTTACTTATCTCTTCAAATAAGGATCAAATAAAGGAGAACGGAATGAATATTCTTTGTTCTCCATATTATCACTTTCCTTTTAAACCATTTGTTTCCACAGTGAATGATAGCACATCTGGGTTCAATTATCATTAGCAATGATCCAAATGTAAGCGCTGGACTACAACTTCTGTTCTGTTGGCTTTTGTTTCATTATTGTTATTGTTTCATCCTGACGGTTAGGTCTCCCATTGCCAGTGGTAAGTGCAAACTAAGCCAGCCAAAGAGAACAAAGAACGATACCAAAAGACAGAATGCTGGAAAATCTCAGCAGGTCTGGCAGCATCTGTAAGGAGAGAAAAGAGCTGACGTTTCGAGGCAAGACGACCCTTTGTCAAAGCTAGAAGGCATAGAAAGTGGGAGATATTTATACTGTAGAGTGAGGGAATGAAAGATGAGTCATAGCCACAAAAACAAGGGGAAAGGTTGCTAATGGCAGCCCGTTGAGAGAATAGAAGGTGTGAATGGCCAAACGGCAGAGAAGCTGAAATCAGAGGGTACGCTGTGAAAGATAAGAATGATACAGCACAAGAACAGGCCCTTCGGCCCACTAAGCCTGCGCCCATACACTGTTTCTATCTCTTTGTTTGCCTCCTGTTCATGTGTTTATCAAGATACACTAATGTGTCTGCTTCCACCACCCTCACAGGCAGTGTGTTCCTCTGTGACTGCTTGAATAAAATACAACCATTGAAAGCAAACCAACTGCGGACAAATATCAGGCCAGAAATGCAAGCGCAGCAAGGAGACATAAAACTGGCATAGAAATTGGCCTAAAAGCAAGGTATGCTGGGAGTACTCCAGTCTGCCTGGAGACAGGCCCTTTGCAAGGTTCGCGCTCAGACAATTGAAAACCAAAGATGTACCAGGATACATTAGCATGTGTAAAAGGACAGTTATACATCTCCTGAGAAACAAATCACATTAGCTACACGAGCATAATAGGGAATCTCACAACACCAGGTTAAAATCCAACAGGTTTATCTGGAATCACGAGCTTTCGGAGCTCTGCTCCTTCCTCAGGTGAGTGGAGGATGAAGGAACATAGAACAGTACAGCACAGAACAGGCCCTTCGGCCCACGATGTTGTGCCGAGCTTTATCTGAAACCAAGATCAAGCTATCCCACTCCCTATCATCCTGGTGTGCTCCATGTGCCTATCCAATAACCGCTTAAATGTTCCTAAAGTTTCTGACTCCACTATCACTGCAGGCTGTCCATTCCACACCCCAACCACTCTCTGTGTAAAGAACCTACCTCTGATATCCTTCCTATATCTCCCACCACGAACCCTATAGTTATGCCCCCTTGTAATAGCCCCCTTGTAGGAGCAGCGCTCCAAAAGCTTGTGATTCCAAATAAACTGTTGGACTTTAACCTGGTGTTGTGAGACTTCTACTGTGCCCACCCCAGTCCAATGCTGGCATCTCCACATCATGACTATATACACGGGACAGACACACATCAGTGAAACAGAAGATTCGATGCATATTAGAAGCTGAAAGTAGACATCTCGCACCCAAACAAAGGACCCACCATTGAAACTCATTAACACCCATTGAAACCCATCAACAATGATGTGAAATACATCAGACCTAAGCACTGATAGACCAAATCCTCGGAAGATTCCAGAAGGTCACCAGACAGGTATAAGAAACCTATGCCAGCAGTGTTCGAGAGATCCCACCTCTCCAGCTTCCCCCAGGAAGGACACGGCAGCGACAAGAGCAGCTCGCCTCCAGACCAGTGAGAATTGTTTCAGTTGTAAAACTTAAGTCTTTTATTGTTTGGAATAAAGTTGCGACTTGGTCATTTACTATTGGTTCGTGTGCGTAGTCCTTTAGTCTGATATATGCAGAGGTGTTTGAGTAAAATCCATTATACACAGTGCTGGTTGAGTGAGTCCGCAGGATATTAGAAATATCCCGGACAACACCAGGAACCGAGCAACTTCTGTGTGAAAAACTTTCCACGCACATTTCCCCTAAACTTACCCCCTCTCACCTTGAACCTGTGCCCTCTTCTAGCCGACCCTTCCACCCTGGGAAAAAGCCTCTGATTATCCATCCTGTCCAAGCCTCTCATAATTTTGTCGACCTCTATCAGGTCGTCCCTCAGCCTCTGCCTTTCAAGTGGGAACAATCCAAGTTTATCCAACCCCTCCTCTTACCTAAAACTCTCCAAACCAGGCAACATCCGGGTAAAGCTTCTTTGCACTCACTCCAAATCATCAACATCCTTCTGGTGGAAGGTACTTGTGTCAGAACTGCGCACAATATTCCAAATGTGCCCTAAATGAAGTTTAATAGAGATGGGGGATTCCCAGCGCCTGGGAAAGTCAGCTAAGGTTATAACTCTCAAGCAGATAGACATCAACAACCAGAGCTCATGGACTTTGAACCGTTGGCGAATGCTCAAGACGGTATCCACCTAACCTGCACATCTTTGGATTGTGGGAGGAAATCGGAGCACCCGGAAGAACCCACAAAGAGACGGGGAGAATGCGCAAACTCCACACAGACAGTCACCCAAAGCCGGAATCGAACCTGAGTCCCTGGTGCAGTGAGGCAGCAATGCTAACCACTGTGCCACCGTGCTGCCCCAATATTTGAGAATGAGGAACTTACAATGTGTGGTGAACCATCGTTGGTTCCCACCAGGTAGTACTGAGCCAGGGTCTGGGCAGTACTATGAGTCTGTATATATGTTACTGTTGGGGTTAGGGTTGGGCTGTTCTACATGTTACTGTTGGGGTTAGGGTTGGGCTGTTCTACCTGTAATATAGTTATTATGGTACATCCCAGTCAGGCTCCGCCTCCTGGGAGAGGTATAAAGGTCACTGCTCTGTCTGGGACCCTTCAGTCTGGGATTGTGTACTATATATGGTAGCTCTATTGTAATAATAAATAAAAGCCTTTATTTCCTCGAGCATCTCTAGCCTTGTGAGTTATATCACGCATCACAATGTTAGGGATAAAAAGTGCTGGCTGCGAGGCTGCTCTTTCCAAGTGCCAACACAGACAAAACAGACAAAACAGCCACCTACTATGCTGTAGGTTTTTGTGACTCAATAATTCCAGTTGGTTTGGTCACTGGTTCGGGCAGGAGCCACACAATAGGAACCAATAGCGCTGGTGAAGCACAAAACTCAATTGAAAGTTGCTAAGGTTTGAAATGAAGGTGAAAATCAAAATGTTGGATATACTCAACCAAAAATCGAATCTGCTGAAAACCAATCAGCGGGCCAAGTAAACAAATACGTATAATAAAAGAGGAAATGGTAACCTTACAAGAATAGCTCTT
This sequence comes from Mustelus asterias, assembly GCF_964213995.1. NCBI lineage: Eukaryota > Metazoa > Chordata > Chondrichthyes > Carcharhiniformes > Triakidae > Mustelus > Mustelus asterias. Next base: position 93,193,142 of record NC_135815.1, on the reverse strand, counting down.
CCATTGAACTAGATGGGGCGGCACAGTGGTTAGCACTGCTGCCTCACAGCGCTATGGACCCAGGTTCGATTCCGGCCTCGGGTCACTGTCTGTGTGGTGTTTGCACATTCCCCCCATGTCTGCATGGGTTTCCACCGGATGCTCCGGTTTCCTCCCACAGTCCAAAGATCATAGAATCCCTACAGTGCAGAAAGAGGCCATTTGGCCCATCGGGTCTGCACCGATCACAATCCCACCCAGGCCCTACCCCCATATCCCTACATATTTTACCCGCTAATCCCTCTAACCTACGCATCTTAGGACTCTAAGGGGCAATTTTTAGCAGAGCCAATCAACCTATCACGCACATCTTTGGACTGTGGGAGGAAACCGGAGAACCCAGAGGAAACCCACGCAAACACAAGGAGAATGTGCAAACTCCACATAGACAGTGACCCAAGCCGGGAATCAAACCCAGGTCCCCGGAGCTGTGAAGCAACAATGCTAACCACTGTACTACCGTGCCGCCCAAAACCAGATGTGCTGGTTAGGTGCATTGGCCATGCTAAATTGCCCCTTAGTGTTCCCGAACAGGTGCCAGAGTGTGGCGACTAGGGGGTTTTCACAGTAACTTCATTGCAGTGTGAATGTAAGCCTACCTGTGACACTAATAAGTAAACTTTAAACTTTTTTAAATTTCCTGTGTTATACGGTAGAAAAAAGACCCTTCAGCCCATCATGACTGCACCGGTCAAAATTATTCTAATCCCGTTTTCCAGCACTTGGCCTTGTATACCTTGGCATCGGAAGTGCACAGCTAAATACTTCTGAAATAAAAGCAAAATAGTGTGGATTGCTGGAATCTCAAACACAAAGAGAAAATGCTGGAAAATCTCAGCAGGTCTGACAGCATTTGTGGAGAGAGCATCGAGCCAACATTTCGAGTTGAAGGGTCATTGAGACTAAATCTCCATTCAATGCAGCGGCACTGGAGAATCCCAGCCACGTGTGAGGTCGGAGGTGCCCGATGATATTTAAACAAAATGTTCAATTAGTCAACCATATTTTCACCATGTTCAAGTGATGCATTATCCGATTTAATGCGTTTTCCTGTTTCCCTGGCCCAGAACAAACAGAATATCTTATTTACAACAAAAGTGAACAATCGAGTACTGCAAGGCAGGTGAAATTATTATTACGAGAGTAGTTCCCGCTCGGTTGATTCAAGAATCTTTTCTTTGTTGTGTGACCTCAAGCCAGTAAAGCTATCAATAAATTGAGGCAAGCGTAAAAGCATTCCCAGCGCATTATAGCACCAAGATAATGATAAATGTTACCCTCAAAGGCCTGGAATAAAATGCATATTTTTAAAATCAACCCTTGAAGTATATCCAGAGTTTTTTTTCCCTCAAGAGTCTTGCTGGATGTAATAACTTTAATCAGGCAATTGAGGTGGGTCTGTTAGAATATCCCTAATTAAGGACCAAATTAATGACCAATCAGGGAGCCTCTTGCTTTGTACTTAACCAGGCGTGTCAGTTCCTCTGGGACACCTAGTGTAGACTGCTGACTGAAAGCACTCTGTATGTTGTTGTCAGACTTGTAAATAAAGGGATTTTGGTGAAGGGACTTCTGCCTCCGAGGACTTATTACACTGGAATGTTGTCCCACGGAAGCTGAAAATGAGAAGGACCTGGATGCTTTGTAGAGGGTGTATTGAAGGTTTACCAAGATGTTGCCCGATCTGGAGGGTTTTAGTTATGAGGAGTGGTTGGATAAACTCGGATTGTTTTCACTGGAAAGATGGAGGCTGAGGGGCGACCTGATAGAAGCCTACAGAATTATGAGAGGCATAGATAAGGTGGACGGTCAGAGGCCTTTTTCCCAGATTGGAAAGGTCAACCACAAAAGGGCTCAGGTTTAAGGTGAGAGAGGGTAAGTTTCGGGGGGACATTCCCGAAACTTCCTGGGGAAGTTTTTCACACAGAGGGTGGTGAGTGGCTGGAACGCACTGCCAGTGGAGGAGATGGAAGCAGGCACGTTAGCAACTTCTACGAAGTATCTTGATAGACATATGAACAGGAGGTGAAGAGGGATAGGAACCACGTATCAGCACAGGGTTGGTGGCCTGAAGGGCCTGTTCTTGTGCTGTATTGTCCTTTGTTCCTTGGTGTTTGACCAAAAGAACATCCTTCACCTGTCAGTGTGAGGTGGCTGATGCTGGATGACCTGGAGAAGCCTCTCCAGGAATGAAAGGGCCTATAAATGGGAAAATGCTTAAGAAATCAGAAACACAAAGGGACTTGGGAGTCATTGTTCAACATTCTCTTAAGGTTAACGTGCAGGTTCAGTCAGCAGTTAGGAAGGCAAATGCAATGCTAGCATTCATGTCGAGAGGGCTAGAATACAAGAGCAGGGATGTACTTCTGAGGCCGTATAAGCCTCTGGTTAGACCCCTTTGGAGTATTGTGAGCAGTTTTGGACCCCAAATCTAAGGAAGGATGTGTTGGCCTTGGAAAGGGTCCAAAGGAGGTTCACAAGAATGATCCCTGGAATGAAGAGCTTGTCATATGAGGAACATTGAGGATTCTGGGTCTGTACTCACTGGAGTTTAGAAGGATGAGGGGGATCCTATTGAAACTTACAGGATACTGCGAGGCCTGGATAGAGTGGACGTGGAGAGGATGTTTCCACTGGTAGGAAAAACTAAAACCAGAGGGCTCAAACTCAGGCTAAAGGGACGATCCTTTAAAACAGAGATGAGGAGGAATTTCTTCAGCCGGAGAGTGGTGAATCTGTGGAACTCTTTGCCGCAGAAGGCTGTGGAGGCCGGGTCATTGAGTGTCTTTAAGACAGAGATAGATAGGTTCTTGATTAATAAGGGGATCAGGGGTTATGGGGAAAAGGCAGGAGAATGGGGATGAGAAAAATATCAGCCATGATTGAATGGCGGAGCAGACTCGATGGGCCGAGTGGGCCAATTCCTCTCCTATGTCTCATGGTCTTATGGTCTTAAAACTCGACTTTGGCCCAGTCCGCGGAAATGGACGTGGCTCAGGGTAGCAGACATGATGCGCTGACTTGACAATCTTCCGACAGTGGGCCCGGCTGGAAAGAAATTCTAGCCACCCCTGCGGTGTAGTTGGTCAATAAATAATTGTGCGTTATCCATGAAACATGAAGAGTGTACAGGTGAAGCAGTAATCTCCAAGCTTCATTGTTCCCTTCTCTCCACGGAAACGCATAAATGTTTTCATTTTGTACCAGGCAAAACCTGATCCTACCACCAGTACCATCTGCATCTTCAGCACCAACATTACCCACGCCAGAAACTCCAATTGGAAACGCTAGGAAATTTTGCCATCAGCGCAATTTTAGTCGGAGCAATTTAATTCAAAGCTTGGACATGAGATCATAAAATTAAATGACAACAGAGTCGGGGGTTCTTGTAGTAACTGGTACCTCCTGTCTGAATTTCTGCGGAGTCATAAATTCATAAGATATAGGAGCAGATTAGGCCATTCGGCCCATCGAGTCCGCTCCACCATTCGATCGAGGTTGATATGCTCCTCATCCCCATTTTCCTGCCTTCTCCCCATAACCCTTCAACCCATTCCCAATTAAAAATCTGTCTAACTCCTCCTTAAACTTACTCACTGTCCCAGCATCCACCGTACTTTGGGACAGCGAATTCCAAAGATTCACAACCCTTTGGGAGAAGAAGTTTCTCCTGAACGCTGTTTTAAATTTGCTGCCCCTTATCCTAAGGCCTCTTGTCCTAGAATGTCCCACAAGAGGAAGCATCCGTTCCACGTCTACTTTATCCAAACCTTTTATCATCTTGGGCGGCACGGTAGCACAGTGGTTAGCACTGCTGCTTCTCACAGCTCCAGGGACCTGGGTTCGATTCCTGGCTTGGGTCACTGTCTGTGTGGAGTTTGCACGTTGTCTGCGTGGGTTTCCTCCGGGTGCTCCGGTTTCTTCCCACTGTCCAAAGATGTGCGGGTTAGGTTGATTGGCCATGCTAAAATTGCCCTTAGTGTCCTGAGATGCGTAGGTTAGAGGGATTAGTGGGTAAAATATGTGGGGGTAGGGCCTGGGTGGGATTGTGGTCGGTGCAGACTCGATGGGCCGAATGACCTCTTTCTGTGCTGTAGGGATTCTATGTCTATGTCAATTTGATTCCCCCCTCATTCTTCTAAATCCCAGAGAGTACCAGCCTAAACTGTTCAATCTCTCTTCATACGACAAACCCCCCATCTCTGGAACCAATTTAGCAAACCTCCTCTGAACAGCCTCCAATGTCACTACATCTTTCCTCAAATAAGGAGACCAAAACTGTGCACAATATTCCAGTGGCAGCCTCACCAATGCCTTGTATCATTGCAACTATACTTCCTTACCTTTATATTCTTATTCCTATAGCTTCTTTTGGTCTTCTCTGTAACCATGCCCAGAGATCAGCAAAACATGCAAATGAATGGCCACTTTGTGATCAATTTGAAACATTTTCACCTTTAAGGAAATGCAATGTAACAGTGCAGGCATCAAGGAGTTAATCGACAGACATAGCGTTGTATTGTTGGATATTTGCCTGGAGCCAGAATAATGGAAAGAATCCTCGAAACTATTCAGCTTGGCATTACTCAAGTGTCAATTTTACAGCCAATATATCGGCTGAATCAGAACATGAAAAGTATACAGAAAGCTCAAGAACTGAAAAATCAACAGGTGCCGTAAGGTTTGCAAAAGATGTCAGCTTAAATACAGAACAATGAGGTAAATGGCAATTTTAACCCAATCCCTCCGGCAGGGATGGAGTACGTGGATGGTTGGGATCGCTGTAAAGGACTTTACAGTCTTTTTCCCCACTGACCCCGAGCTTGGCATCATAGTTTTTGTTAGTCAGCTGTGGCACCCAGAAAATAGAGACAAAGACCTCGTGATTACAGACAAATCTGGATTCCAGCAATCAACCTGCAACTAAAACACTTTAAAAAGTAAAGTTTATTTATTAGCCACAAGTAAGGCTTGCATTAACACTGAAGTTACTGTGAAATTCCCCTAGTCGCCACACTCCGGCGCCTGTTCGGGTACACTGAGGGAGAATTTAGCACGGCCAATGCACCTAACCAGCACGCCTTTCAGACTGTGGGAGGAAACCGGAGCACCCGGAGGAAATGCAAGCAGACACGGAGAGAATGTGCAAATTCCACACAGATAGTGACCCAAGCCGGGAATCGACCCAGGTCCTTGGCGCTGTGAGGCAGCAGTGCTAACCACTGTGCCACTTTAGAACCAAGATGAGGAGGGATTTCTTCAGGCAGAGGGTGGTGAATCTGTGGAACTCTTTGCCACAGAAGGCTGTGGAGGTCAGGTCATTGAGTGTATTTAAGACAGAGATAGATAGGCTCTTGATTGGTAAGGGGATCTGTGGTGAACCATCGTTGGTTACCACTGTGGGGTTATTCCAATGTTACTGTTGGGTTAGGGTGTTGCCACTGTGGGGGTTGTTATAATGTTGTTGGGTTAGGGTGTTTACCTGTGGTAGATGTTGTTATGGCACATCCCGGTCGGGCCCCGCCTCCTGGGGAGAGGTATAAGACCCTCTGCTCAGGCGGGACCCCTCCAGTCTGAATTGGTGTACTCGTGTTAGTTAGTTCCATTGTTTGCTAATAAAAGCCTTCAATAGCTGAAGCCTTGTACCTCGTGCTTGATTGTCGCGCATCAGGATCAAAGGTTATGAGGGAGAATGGGGTTGAGAAACATATCAGCCATGGCAGAGCAGACTCGATGGGCCGAATGGTCTAATTCTGCTCCTATATCTTATAGTCTACCCTGTTCACAGCAGATGTAGTCCCTCAATGGCTTAGTATTATCAGGCTCAGCCCAAACAGGGGAGTATTGAAGCTATCTGGAAGGGTCCATGCACTGAGAGAGGTACCCGGGAAGCTGGAGTTTGACTACTGCATCAAAACTAAAAGTTAAAAGTTTATTAGTACCACAAGTAGGCTTACATTAACACTGCAATGAAGTTACTGTGAAAATCCTCTAGTCACCACACTCCGGCGCCTGTTCGAGTACATTGAGGGAGAATTTAGCACGGATGATGCACCTAACCAGCACGTTTTTCAGACTGTGGGAGGAAACCGGAGCACCCGGAGGAAACCCACACAGACACGGGGAGAACATGCAAACTCCACACAGACAGTGACCCAAGCAGGGAATCAAACCTAGGTCCTGGCGCTGTGAGGCAGCAGTGTTAATCACTGTGCCACCATGCCGAAACTACTTCTATCGGAATCAGAAACCCATTGTAAATTGATCCAGTATGCTTATAATACTAAACTAGGAGGAGTAGTGGATTCAAAGCAGCTCAGAAATTAAAGGAAATGTGGATAAAATGAGTAAGTCTATAGGGCATCGGCAGACAAGATGTTATATAAATATGTATAAAGTGTGGAAAATAAGATGTAAAATGAACAGTGCATGCAGTCTATGAATGGTGTTGAAAGACCTAAAGATGCTCTTTAAAGTGACCCAGGAGCTTTAGTAAATTCAACACAAAGGGAGGCAATGGCCTAGTGGTATTATCGCTAGTTTATTAATCCAGAAACTCAGCTAATGTTCTGGGGACCTGGGTTCGAATCCCGCCACAGCAGGTGGTGGAATTTGAGCTCAATAAAAAAGATTTGGAATTAAGAATCTACTGATGACCATGAAGCCATTGTTGATTTTTTGAAAAACCCATCTTGTTCACTAATATTCTTTAAAGGAGGAAATCTACTGTCCTTACCTGGTCTGGCCTACATGTGACTCCAGAGCCACAGCAATGTGGTTGACTCTCAACTGCCCTCGGGCAACTAGGGATGGGCAATAAATGCAAGCCAGCCAGCGATGCCCGTGTCCCATGAATGAATAAAAATAAATTGGACACTCAACAGATCCAACTATTGCAGGAGCAATGAACCATTCAACCAAGAGGGACTGCTGTTCATACTATACAGTATCTGGTCAGCCCACATTTTGAGTAAGATGTCCTGTCCTGGTAAAGTTTATTTATTATTAGTCGCAAGCATGCTTACATTAACACTACAAAGAAGTTACTGTGAAAATCCAGTAGTCGCCACACTCCGGCGCCTGTTCAGGTACACTGAGGGAGCAGCCGGAGGAAACTCACGCAGACATGGAGAGAACATGAGGGCATCAGGGTGGCACAGTGGTTAGCACTGCTGCCTCACAGCGCCAGGGACCCGGGTTCAATTCCGGCCTTGGATGACTGTCTGTGTGGAGTTTGTACATTCTCCCCTTATCTGCGTGGGTTTCTTCCGGGTGCTCCGGTTTCCTCCCATGCTCCAAATATGTGCAGGTTAGGTTGATTGGCCATGCTAAATTGCCCTTTAGTGTCAGGGGGATTAGCGAGGTAAATACGTGGGGTTACGAGGATAGGGCCTGGGTGGGATTGTTGTCGGTGCAGAGTCGATGGGCCAAATGGCCTACTTCTGTAATGTAGGCAAGAAGAATCTAAGAACGTACAGACTCTGCACAGGGAGTGACCTGAGGCTGGAATTGAACCCGGGTCCCTGGCGCTGTGAGGCAGCGGTGCTAACCACTGTGCCGCCTGTGCCACCGTAACAGAGACACGAGGGAGATTCTGAAGAGCCACGAGGCCAGAGCTGTTTCTCAGAAACTAAGATATTCCAGAGTTCTTTGTCGACTTAAATTAATTCGACCGTATGGGCAGTTACCTTGTGGTTCCCGAAGGAAGAATTACCAGACTGTTGGAGAGCAGGCATCAACAAGTCAGGCTCTTACCTAGTTCATTTCTATTGCTTTGATGCCTGATAGATGAATAACAGAACAAAGGAGAATGGTTTTATGTACAGGATAAGGGATGGCGGCAGACATGCTTATATGATAGATGGCTTGAAGCGGTTGAGCAAATTTGGTGGTGAACTATACACCAGTCTTCCGGCATAACCAAATATTTTATTAAACATTGATATCATCTCACATTACATGTGTTAATTTGTATTAATAATTGACTACTGCACATGAATGAATAGGCTGAAGTTTATATGCACGCTCTTATTGAATCCCACAGCCTGTAATTCCACATTCTAACAAATTGTGCTATTTTGTTTTGTTAGGTTTGTGGATTTTCACTTGTGGGTGGCACAGTGGTTAGCACTGCTGCCTCACAGCGCCAGGGACCCGGATTCAATTCCCAGCTTGGGTCACTGTCTGCCCGGAGTCTGCACGTTCTAGCCCCGTGTCCGCGTGGGTTTCCTCCGGGTGCTCCGGTTTCCTCCCACACTCCAAAGATGTGCGGGATAGGTGGATTGGCCATGTTAAATTGCCCCTTATGGTCAGGGGGATCAGCAGGATAAACATATGGGGTTACAGGGATAGGGCCTGTTTCCTCCCACAGTCCAAAAGACGTGGGTGCTAAATTCTCCCTCAGTGTACCCGAACAGGCGCTGAAGTATAGCGACTATGGGATTTTCACAGTAACTTCATTGCAGTGTAAATGTAAGTCTACTTGTGACTAATAAATAAACTTTTTCAATTTTTCTGGTTTCATACTGAAGGTGAAGCCTAACATTAGCAAAAGGTACCTCACTGGCTGTAAAACTTTGAGATGTTTAAAACTTATTTATTAGTATCACAAGTAAGCTTACATTAACACTGCAATGAAGTTACAGTGAAAACCCCCCAGTTGCCACACTCTGGCGCCTGTTCGGGTACACTGAGGGAGAATTTAGCACGGCCAATTCACCTAACCAGCACGTCTTTCAGACTCTGGGAGGAAACCGGAGCACCCGGAGGAAACCCATGCAGACACGGGGAGAACGTGCAGACTCCGTACAAACAGTGACCCAAACTGGGAATCGAACCCGGGTCCCTGGCGCCGTGTGGGCAGCAGTGCCAACCACTGTGCCACCGTACCGCACATGTCCGATGGTCATGGAAAGCACTGTATAAATGTAAGCATTTCAGACCCTTTTCGGAACCTGGGACCCTCAAGCCTGCACTCCCATTCAATAAGATCATGGGTGATTGAAGGCCAAGGTTGAGGGGGCAGTGGCTCAAAGAGAACTTGCAGAAATTAAGAGAAAGGAGGCCAAAGGTGCAGGCATGAACTTGCAGGCAAACGACGGAAGAGCCAGTTACCTGACCTCTGATTTGATGGCTCATGAAGTTGAGGCAATGTTGCATGGAGCAGTTGGTCCTCTAGTTCATTCCATGATGCCATCCACATGGATCGACCTCGCAGTTTCCGTTAAAATTAGTTTTCAAATCACAAACTTAAACACCGGAAACCTCTGGCCTCGCCGGCGGTTGGGATTCTCCAGTGCCGCTGCAGGGAATGGAGTTTTGGCAAAGCGCCAAATTCTCCATTCTCACTGGCAAAGGGAGCAGGGCGAACGAGATCGGAGAATCCTGCCCAAAATCTTCATTGAACCAAAAGAGAAAATGCTGGAGAATCTCAGCAAATCTGGCAGCATCAGTAAAGAGAGAAAAGAGCTGACGTTTCGAGTCCAGATGACCCTTTGTCAATGCTTCATTTTTTCCTTCATTGAACCAGTTGGGCAGTGTAATAGAATCATTTTTGTCCGCGTTAAAAAGCGTATCACGATGCAGTGACAATCTGGTAGAATGGTGGCGTGGTGGTTAGCACTGCTGCCTCACAGTTCCAGGCACCGGGGTTCAATTCTGGCCTTGGGTGACTGTCTGTTTGGAGTCCGCACGTTCCCCCTGTGTCAGTGTGGGTTTCTTCCCACAATCTAAAAATGTGCAGCTTAGGTGGATGGGCTATGCTAAATTGCCCCAGATTGTCCCAGGATGTGTAGGATGAGAAATGTGTGGGGTTGCACGGATAGGGCGGGGGAGAGAACCTGGGTAAGATATTCTGCCAAAGAGGTGGTGCAGACTCGATGGGCCAAATGGCCTCTTGTGCACTGCAGGGATTCTATAATAACTGAAAATAAGTCTGTTCCCAATAGTTAGCAAATAAGATGGTCTCCAGCTTTGAGCAACCTGATTTTAAAATCACAGAAAATGTCTTTAGAAATTATACTGAATCATTTACTGGTTTCATTTGCATACCTTAGTCTGATTCTCCGTAAATTATTTTTTTAAAGGATGACCTTTCTGTAATATAGCACCGATGCCTATATAATCTGAAGAACCAGCTGTCTAAATCAAGGGAATCTCACAATACCCTGTGCCCACTTTTGTAGGCAAAACCAGAACTGAGTCGTAAATCATGGAAAGCAACGACAGCAGTGGTTTGTGGTTTAGTTCACTTCCGTCTGAAATGCTTTGATCTTTTATGCTTGGTCGACTTAGTCAGGATTACACTGATATTACTGAAGTAATCGAGGGGAAATCATTTTAAAAAGGCGAAGTTTGATTGTGGCCCATCTCTGCGTTCCTCTCCATGGCCGATCGTTTGAAGATGGTCAGGCTGCAAGCACAAGAATAGACAAGAATTCCAAAGAAAGAGTGGAACTGAGAAGTTTCAGAAGATCCACTGATGGACATGCAAAACACACTGGAAAAACACGTGAAAAATTTGGGCCAGGAACCCGGGTTCGATTCCCGGCTCGGGTCACTGTCTGTGCGGAGTCTGCACGTTCGCCCCGTGTATGGATAAAACAAAGCTGGATTCAAGGCTTTGAAGGTTTGAGCTACATTAAAGCCACAAGATATTCATCACCCTCCTTTCGCCTCTATTCACAAGTTCATGTATCCACATGCTTTTAGCTAGATTTAAACAAATACACAGTACATGCAAGCCACACAACTTCCAAAAGTAGAGTTTCTAATTTATGATCTCGCCCATATCTCCTTCCACATGTCTCAAACCCACGACCTCTACCACTTTGATTTGATTTGATTTGTTATTGTTACATGGATTAATATGCAGTGAAAAGTATTGATTCTTGCGTGCTATACAGACAAAGCATACCGTTCATAGAGAAGGAAAGGAGACAGTGCAGAATGTAGTGTTACAGTCATAGTTAGGGTGTGGAGAAAGATCAACTTAATGCAAGGTAGGTCCATTCAAAAGTCTGATGGCAGCAGGGAAGAAGCTGTTCTTGGGTCGGTTGGTACGTGACCTCAGACTTTTGTATCTTTTTCCCGATGGAAGTGGGAGAGAGAATGTCCGGGGTGCTTGATTATGCTGGCTGCTTTTCCGAGGCAACGGGAAGTGTAGGCAGTGTCAATGGAAGGGAGGCTGGTTTGAGTGATGGATTGGGCTACATTCACAACCCTTTGTAGTTTCTTGCGGTCTTGGACGGACCACCTAGAGAAACAAGGGTGGTATGCACTTGGGAGCACCACCACCCGCTAGCTCTCCCTCCAAGTCACACTCCATCCTGACTCGGAAAGATATCACCATTCCTTCGTCATCATTAGCGATCCCTGCTTGACGACACTGTGGAAGTACCTTCATGGGTTGCAGTGGTTCAAGAAATCAATTCAGCCTCATTATCCCAGGGGCTAGTAGGAATGGACAATAAATATGGTTCTTGTCTGCCATCTCATAAATGCATAAATTGAAACATCGAACCTTTCAGAAATGCAAGGTATCCAGTTAAATTTTAACTGTGAAGTTTATCCTTACTTTAACATCTTAATTATCAGGAAATGACCCTCAATACTGTGAAGCACAGGCTTCCCCAGTCATCCAAAGATGAAACTTACAAACGAGAAAACTTTCCTACATTTCCCAGGAAGTATTCATAGAATCCAACAGAGTGCAGAAGAGGCCATTCGGCCCATTAAGTCTGCAATGACCCTCCAACAGAACACCTTAACCAAGCCCTATCCCCCTAACTCCACATATTTACCCTGCTAATCCCTCCCTAACCTACACATCTTGGGACACTAAGGGACAATTTAACATGGCCAATCCACCTAACCTACACATCTTTGGACTGTGGGAGGAAAGCGGAGCAGACACGGGGAGAATGTGGAAATTCAACACTGACAGTCACCCAAGGCAGGAATTGAACTCCTTTCTCTGGAGCTGTGAGGCAGCAGTGCTAATCACCGTACCACCATGCCACTCACTTTTGCATTTTCCTTAAATAGGGAAAACCTTTACATATTCACACTCTCTGATCGACACCACTCTGCCAATAAGAGCACAGTGGTTAGCACTGCTGCCTCACAGCACCAGCGACCCGGGTTCAATTCCCACCTTGGGTCACTGTCTGTATGGAGTGACTGCGTGGGTTTCCTCCGGGTGTTCAGGTTTCCTCCCATGGTCCAAAGATGTGCGGGTTAGGTGGATTGGCCTTGCTAAATTTCCCCTCAGTGTCAGGGGGTCTAGCTACGGTAAATGCATGGGAATAGGGCCTGGGTGGGATTGTGGTCGGTGCAGACGCGATGGGCCGAATGGCCTCCTTCTGCACTGTCGGATTCTATTCATGTAATGTTCAGTCACACACATGCAATACAGTGCTTGGACATTGTGTTTGCCAGACACCGATCTCTGTCTGTCCCTAGTTAGCAAGATGGCGGGCTGGGTGGGGTCCAGCATATTAAAGGAGCTTCCTCTCATTCTCTTGCCACACTGTATAAACAATGTGCTGGTGTGGGAGAGGATGGCATTATCATCGTGTTGAGAAAAACAAATGATGACAGGTTTGATTAAAAGTGGCTGAGGACAAGCTCCCTTTGGCACGGTGGCACAGTAGTTAGCACTGCTGCCTCGCAGCGCCAGGGACCCGGGTTCGATTCCCGGCTAGGGTGACTGTCTGTGTGAATTTCTGACTCCATTACTGTTCAGCATGTTGGCGATGTCACAATGAAATATTTACTCACTGCGGTTAATAATTACTTGGCCATGAGAGAGCAAAAGTGAAAAGGCAAGCCAGGAAGATTTTAACTGGATGTCTGAATGTGTTAATTAGTGAGTTGAGGCACCAAGGCAAAGTTTCATTCGTCCACGGGGAGAATGTGCAGACAGGCACCCAAAGATGGGGAATCGAACCTGGGTTCCTGGCGCTGTGAGGCAGCAGTGCTAACCACCGTGCCACCATGCCAAAGGGAGCTGATTGACATCTCTACAATGAAACCAACTGGCTTCGTTTTGGATCAAAGGGAAGTTAATTGGACAGAAAGATTAAAGGTGCCACTTGGACTTTTGAATCGATGACACGAACAATGTGGGTAGTGTCACAAACTGGTCTGTACGGGGGTAAGGTTCTGTAGATTCCTTTAACCTTCTGCAACCTCATTTGTCATGTATGATCCTTGGCAGTGAGTGCCTTCGGACCTTTAGACACAGGTCCGCAGCACAGCTGCACACGACTCCAGCAGGGGACAGCAATCCGAAGAGGAATTCTTTCGGATTATCTTGCTCCAACTGCACCCCGGCCGAGATCAGGTAACCGAGCAGAGACAAGATGAAACAAAGCACTTTCATGATCTCTGTGGCTCATGTCACACAGGGCACAGTTTCTGCACATTAAGCCACCCAAAAGAGCTCAGAGGTCAAGTTTTCTAATTCCCAGGTCATTAGGCACTAACATTACTCAGGTGTAGCTTTTGTCGTAAGATGTGCAATCTGTTGCCGCTACTTGATGTAACAATAGTTAGGTTGTGCTACATTGGCTTTTCTGTATTGGGGGGGGGGGGAAGGGTTTCTCTTGCGATCTTGATCAACGCTCAGTCCTGCTGGCCCACTCACCCCTTTCACTGACTCCCAGTGCAATAGAACCATTAAACCGCAAACACTCACCGCCACGCAGGAGGACGGGGCGGCACAGTAGCACAGTGGTTAGCAATGCTGCCTCACAGTGCCAGGGGCACAGGTTCGATTCCCGGCTTGGGTCACTGTCTGTGTGGAGTTTGCACGCTCTTCCCGTGTCTGCATGGGTTTCCTCCGGGTGCTCCGATTTCCTCCCACGTTCTGAAAGACGTGCTGGTTAGTTGCATTGATCCAAACAGGCGTCGGAGTGTGGCGACTACGGGAGTTTCACAGTAACTTGATTGCAGTGTTAATGTAAGCCTTAATTGTGACTAATAAATAAACTTTAACTTTACTTTAACTGCTGACTCATCGGGCCTGTGCTCGAACAATACCAAACAAATCCCAGTGCCCTGTGATGGTGTCAAATCCATTGTTTCTAATATTCATCCAATTCATCCATTTAGAGGATGCAAGTACTCCTGCCTTAACTAATCTTTCCAGCAAAGAATTCCCTATTCCAATGACTTGTTGCATAAAAAGTTGCTCCTTATTTCTCTCTTCCACTATGTCATATGTCATGGGGCAGCAAGATGGCACAGGGGCGGCACACTGGTTAGCACTTCTGCCTCATAGCGCCAGAGACCCGGGTTCAATTCCGGCTTTGGGTCTCTGTCAGTGTGGAGTTGGCACATTCTCCCCGTGTCTCTGTGGGTTTCCTCCCGGTGCTCCGGTCTCCTCCCACACGCGCAGGTTAGGTTGATGGGCCATGCTAAATTGACCCTAGTGTCAGGGGATTAGCAGGGTAAATTTGAGGGGTTACGAAATAGAGCTATTTGGAATTGTGTTTTTGTGCAGACTTGATGGGCCGAATGGCCTCCTTCTGCGCTGTAGGGATTCTATTCTATGATAAATTGTGACTGATTCCCCAACTGGAGAAAACTGTCTCTGCAATGTCATTCTATCAACGCCGTTCATTATTAAAAACACTTTTACACATCTCTTAGCTAAGGGCAGCACGGTGGCACAGTGGTTAGCACTGCTGCCTCAGAGTGCCAACAGACCCGGGTGCGATTCCTGGCTTGGGTCACTGTCTTTGCGGAGTTTGCACATTCTCTCCGTTTCTTCTGGGTGCTCCAGTTTCCTCCCACAGTCCGAAAGACGCACTGGTTAGGGTGCATTGGCCATGCTAAATTCTCCCTCAGTGTACCCGAACAGGTGTCGGAGTGTGGCGACTAGGGGATTTTCACAGTAACTTCATTGCAGTGTTAATGTAAGCCAACTTGTGATTAATAAATGAACTTTAAACCCAGAGATCTGCAAAGGCTGAGTCATTGAATATCAAGGGTGAGTTAAACAAACATTCGATCTACAAGGGAGCCAATAGTTATGGGGGACAGGTAGGAAAGTGAAGTTAAGGTAAAGGTCAGATTTTATCAGGTCAGATGCTACGATTTTATTATAAGGTGGAACAGGCATGAGGAGTTCATGGCTTGCTCCTGCTCTGACTTATTATGTTCTTATGTTCTAGTTTCTCTAAGCACCAAGTCCACAGCTTGTATTTCCTTTTTAACTGATTCCCCGCCTCAAGAGTCTGCAGCCCAGGATTGGTTTATCAATGGTTTTTAGGGTTAGAAATCGCAAGGTGAGAGGGGGTTGAGGAAGATAGTGGATGTCTTGGAGGGGTGTCAGAGATTGGAGGAAAGAAATTGGGGATGGAGATAGTCCGGGATCAATGGGGTGATTGAGTCTTGGTGATGGAAGGATGTGCCAGCCCTTGGAAAGGGTTCAGAGGAGCTTCGCAAGAATGATCCCCGGAATGAAGAGCTTGTCGTATGAGGAACGGTTGAGGACTCTGGGTCTGTACTCGTTGGAGTGTAGAAGGATGAGGGAGGGATCTTATTGAAACTTACGGGATACTGTGAGGCCTGGATAGAGTGGACGTGGTGAGGATGTTTCCACGAGTAAGAAAAACTAAAACCAGAGGGCACAACCTCAGACTAAAGGGAAGATCCTTTAAAACAGAGATGAGGAGGAATTTCTTCAGCCAGAGAGTGGTGAATCTGTGGAACTCT
Source organism: Mustelus asterias (assembly GCF_964213995.1). Taxonomy (NCBI): domain Eukaryota; kingdom Metazoa; phylum Chordata; class Chondrichthyes; order Carcharhiniformes; family Triakidae; genus Mustelus; species Mustelus asterias. Next base: position 93,177,380 of record NC_135815.1, on the reverse strand, counting down.
TTGCCGCAGAAGGCTGTGGAGGCCAGGTCATTGAGTGTCTTTAAGACAGAGATAGGTAGGTTCTTGATTAATTAGGGGATCAGGGGTTATGGGGAAAAAGCAGGAAAATGGGGATGAGAAAAATATCAGCCATGATTGAAGGCGGAGCCGACTCGATGGGCCGAGTGGCCGAATTCTGCTCCTATGTCTTATGGTCTTATGTTAATTGTTCAAATTAAGATTATGTAGATACAGATAGAGGGCATTAATTGGCTGGTTGCCTGAGCACATGCAAGGTGGGTAGCACAGTGGCACAGTGGTTGGTACTGCTGCCTCACAGCGCCAGGGACCCGGGTTCGATTCCCGGCTTGGGTCACTGTCTGTGTGGAGTCTGCACGTTCTCCCCGTGTCTGCATGGGTTTCATCTAGGTACTCCGGTTTCCTCCCACGGTCCAAAGATGTGTGGGTTAGGTGGATTGGCCATGCTAAATTGTCCCTTAGTGTTAGGGGGACTAGCTAGGGTAAATGCATGGCGTCATGTGGTTATGGCCTGGGTGGGATTGTGGTCGATGCAGACTCGACGGGCCAAATGGCCTCCTTTTGCACTGTAGCGTTTCTATGAATGGGGGGAGCATGAGCACAGATTGCGTTGATGGGGGTCACTCATTGTGAGGGGGTCAGTGATGGGGGTTCAGGACCTTATATATAAAGGACCTTATATCTCATCTCCTTTTATTCTCTTAGTCGCCATGTTTATCGTGGCCCTGGAAACTCGGCTGACAAGGATTTAAAACATAAAGCACACAGCTTCCTTGAAAGCATTCATTGATCAACCTGTCTCCCAAGTGTGGATTAGTTACTAGGTTCTTGTTTGCTTCTCTTAAAATTGGTTTGGGTTCTTGTTTCAGATTTAACTTCACACTCAATCCAAAACCAGAAATTGAGGGCGGTTAATATGATCACAATTCGTTCTGAATCCGAATTATCCTCTTAAAGAAAGGTGTTTCCCACAGGAAAGGGGCGAGAAACTTCATACTGAATTACTTGACATTGCTGCTGGAATTCAGAATAATGAGGGGGAATCTCATAGAAACCTATAAAATTCCAGCAGGAAGGATGTTCCCAATGGATGTTCCCAATGTTCCCAACATCCTCTCGCCAGCCAGCAACGCCCATATCCCACGAATGAATGAAAAATAGTTGGGGTGTCCAGAATCAGGTGTCATAGTCTGAGGATACAGGGGTAGACCATGTAGGACAGAAGTGAGAAGACATTCCTCACACAGAGGGTAGTCAACCTGTGGAATTCGCTATCACAGAAAGTAGTTGATTCCAAAACATTGAGGTAGTTCGATATCGCACTTGAGGCAAAGGGGATCAAAGGATAGGGGGGGAAAGCGGGATCAGGATATTGAGTTGGATGATCAGCCATGAACATAATGAATGGTGGAGCAGGCTCAAAGGGCCGAATGGCCTCCTCCTGTTCCTATTTTCTATGTTCCTTCTGTACAACTTATGAAACGCATGAGGATAGTACACAGTATGCGGGATGGATGGCCATAATAATGTAAGGAAGTCAACCCTTTCTTCCCATTAAATGTACAAGCTAGTCCTTTAACACTTGACCAAATCTAGGAAACGGATTCTCATGACTTCTCCCCAACCCTGGGACATCGCCACACCCCATGGAAAGAATTAAGTTGCTAACCGTTACAGAACTTTATAGATTCTGAAACATATTTCTTGTTACGTACGACCCTCCCCACCTCCACAGTCACAACACGTGTCAACAATTTCAGACCACATTACTGTTGGCATCTGTGTTCCATTAATGTTCTATAAGAAGCAGAAGGTCTCACAAATTATGCAGAAGGCGCATGCCAAAAATCTGGTCCCTGTACATGCCATATTCCCTCCCTTTACCACAATGTGCATTAACTGGACTGCATTTGATGGGCCAGAAACATGCTGCCAACACATGTCCTTTTTTCCAGAAACCCCAAGTACTGGCTCCTAAGGTCACCTGGTCCATCAAATGCAGTTCATGTGTTCCCGTGACCAAAGTACATTTAGATCCACTGTATGTAGCAGTAGTGGAAATGGCTAAGACGAGGTTTCCTGAGGGCCTTCGGTTTGAAATCGCTATTATTTTGGTATTCTCCCCCGGGAAAAGGCACAGGACGGCTGGTGGAGGAAACGGAAGACTGTCACATTAATATTGTTCTGTGGTGACTGTCCCTTTAAGGGCAACACTGTAGAAGAGGGTCACCTGGCTTGAGGGACCATTTGGGATTGAGAGTGGGGTATTCATCCCAGGGGTCTCTGGTCTGAAGACATCTAGAAGACACTTAGAGACGGAGAGTGGGTAATCACCCCAGAGGGTGCTGTCCTCTAGTCTGAAGACATCCAGAAAACATTTAGGGACTGGGACAACTTTTTATTCATGGGATGTAGGCATTGTTGGCAAGGCCAACATTTATTGTCTATCCCTAATTGTCCTTGAACTGAGTGGCTTGCTAGGCCATTTCAGAGCACAGTTAAGATTCAACCACATTGCTGTGGGTCTGGAGTCACATATAGGCCAGACCAGGTAAGATCTAGCAGATTTCCTTCCCTAAAGAACATAAGTGAACCTGGGGGAGTTGTCAGCCTCTCTACAGTTTGTTCTTGTTAATAAATACCTTTTGCGTTCCTGATAAAGTCCTGTCCAGGTATTATCCCCGTGCGTGCTGAGCTGTTGTAACCTCCTCTTATCTCACAACCCTGTGCGTTTCACCAATCCTGGCCTCCTGAGCAACCCTATTTTTATCACTTCACTATTGGCAACCATGTTAGGTCCAGGCCCAAAGCTCTGGAATTCACTCCCGAACCATTTTAGGAAGACTTTCCCTAAAAAAGCATTTTTGGACAAAGCTTTTGATCATCAGCCCTAATATCTCCTGAACTGGCTTGTTGTCAAATGTTTTTTCGAAACCCAAATACAGGCTCCAAATGTCACCTGGCCCATCAAATCACGTTCATGTGTTCCCGTGATCAAAGTACACTTCGATCCACTTCACATTATTCATAAGCAGTGGAAATGGCTAAGAAAAGGTTCTCTCTGGGCTTTAGTTCGAAAGCGCCATTATTTTAGTATCCTCACCCCAATGAAGTTACCAGATTAAAGATGCTATACAAATGCCTTTACTTTCTCAGAAGACTAAGGAAATTTGCTATGTTCACGATGACTCCCACCAACTTTTACAGATGCACCATAAAAAGCATTCTTTCCGGATGTATCACAGCTAGGTATGGCTCCTGCTCTGTACAGGACTGCAAGAAACTACAAACGGTCGTGAATGAAGCCCAGTCCATCACTCAAACCAGCCTCTCATCCATTGACTCTGTCTACACTTACCCCTGCCTCGGAAAAGCAGCCAGCATAATTAAGGACCCCACGCACCCCGGACATTCTCTCTTCCACCTTCTTCCATTGGGAAAAAGATAAATAAGTCTGAGGTCACGTATCGATTGACTTAAGAATCGCTTCTTCCCTGCTGCCATCAGACTTTTGAATGGACCTACCTCGCATTAAGTTGATCTTTCTCTGCACCCTAGCTATGACTATAACATTACATCCTGCACTCTCTCCTTTCCTTCTCTATGAACGGTATGCTTTGTCTGTATAGTGCGTAAGAAACAATACTTTTCACTGTACATGTGACAATTATAACTCAACTCAAATCAAATCAAATGTAAGTTGTTATTGTTGACTTTCCCCCTGAGGAGAGGATAAAGGCACATCCTACATTATTGTACCTCGTTTGGGAGTGCTTGATGCTGACACTTGGTAACCAACATGCACAGTGTTCCCTTTCCTTATGCAAACATCCATTATCACACAATCTTGAAAAGTATTCAGAAAATGATTGCAGAAACAAAACTGCGTGGATGCTGGAAATCTGAAATAAAACAGGACTGGAAATACTCAGCAGCATCTGATTTTTAATTTGATTTGATTTATTATTGTCACATGGAATCATAGGATCCTACAGTGCAAAAGAAGGCCATTTGGCCCATCGAGTCTGCACAGACCACAATCCCACCTAGACCCTATCCCCATAGCCCCATGTATTTACCCTAGCTCGTCCCCCTGACACTAAGAGGAAATTTAGCATGACCAATCCACCTAACCCGCACATCTTTGGAGTGTGGGAGGAAACCGGAGCACCCGAAGGAAACCCACGCAGACACGGGGAGAACATGCGAACTCCACACAGTCACCTGAGGCTGGAATTGAAGCCGGGTCTGTGCGGTGAGGCAGCAGTGATAACCACTGTGCCACCATGCCGCCCATGTATTAGTATACAGTGAAAAGTATTGTTTCTTGCATGCTATACAGACATAGCACACCATTCATAGAGTACAGAGGGCAGAAGCAAAGAAGAGAATGCAGAATATAGTGTTACAGCCATAGCTAGGGTGTCGACAAAGGTCAACTTAATAGAAGGTAGGTCCATTCAAAGGTTTGATGGCAGCAGGGAAGAAGCTGTTCTTGAGTCTGTGGGAGAGAAAAAGAAGAGTTAACCTTTCAGGTTAGGCAGAGGTCACCAAAGATTAATTCTTGTTTATCTCTGAACAAGCTTTTTCAGCATTTTCTGTTCCTATTTATTGCAGTTTTGTTTCTCCCCAATTTTCAGCTCAGGAAGTTCAATTTCTGACTTCAATGTGTCTTAGGAAATCATAGAATCACAGAATCGCAGAATCCTACATTGCAGAATGAGGCCATTTGGCCCATCGAGTCTGCACCGACCACAGTCCCACCCAGGCCCTATCCCCGTAACCCTTGTATTCACCCCGACACTTTCCCCCGACACTAAGGGGCAATTGAGCATGGCCAATCAACCTAACCCACACATCTTTTGACTATGGGAGGAAACCGGAGCACCCGGAGGAAATCCACGCCGACACGGGGAGAACATGCAAACTCCACACAGACAGTGACTCAAGGTCGGAATTGAATCCGGGTCCTTGGCGCTGTGAGGCAGCAGGGCTAACCACTGTACCACTGTGCCGCCCGGAGGGTCCAGAGGGTTTGGGTCATTCTCAGATTACCTCTTTAAACTTAAGGCTCAATAATTTTTAACATTCTTGGTCATCCAATAGAACATTTGGCATTCCTATCTATGGACCTCTGCAATTTCACCATAACACCTCACGCTCAGTCAAGTAGACATCCATCTAACCTGAGCCAGGATATTGTGGCTCCAGAATTTTGTGTGAGGGCTTTTGGGCCTGATCTAGGAAGAAGCCTCCACCCACTGCATGGAAATGCCAAGGATTCTCATCCTCCTTCACTCTCTGTTGGTGTTCCTACTGCTGTCTGTTAATTGCATATTTAATTTTTTTTGATTGTGTGTAGGTCTAAATCATTAAGGAGCTTTCACTTGAGCATAGATAAAGAGACACGGTGACACAGTGGTTAGCATTGCTGCCTCACAGTTCCAGGGACCCGGGTTCAAGTCCGGCCTTGGATCACTGTCTGCGTGGAGTTTTCATTTTCTTCCCGTGTCCACGTGGGTTTCCTCCGGGTGCTCCGATTTCCTCCCACACTCCAAAGATGTGCAGGTTAGATGGATTGGCCATGCTAAATTTCCTCTTCGTGTTCAAGGATGTGCCAGGATGTGCCAGTCAGATGGATTGGCCATGGCAAATGTATGGCATTATGGGTAAGGGTGGGGGAAAGAGCTTGGGTAAGGTACTCTGTCCAAGAAAGTCGGTGCAGATGGGCCGAATGGCCTCCTTCTGTACTGTAGGGATTCTATGTGACACTCATGAAACTGTGGTGCCGTTGTGAGGTGGGGATGTCGACGTTGGACTGGGGTGGACACAGTAAGAAGTCTCACAATGCCAGGTAAAAGTCCAACAGGTTTATTTGGAATCATGAGCTTTCGGAATGCTGCTCCTTCATCAGGTGAGTCTTGATGAAGGAGCAGCGCTCCAAAAGCTCGTGATTCCAAATAAACCTGTTGGACTTTAACCTGGTGTTGTGGTGCAGTTGAGTGCGGAGATATATGCTTGCACTGTTTAACTCTGTTTAACCCCTTACTATACTCCTTATACACCTATGACTGTGTGGCCAAATTCCCTTCCAATTCGATTTTCACGTTTGCTGACAACACCACCGTAGTGAGTCGGATCTCAAACAATGACGAGACAGAGTACAGGGATGAGACAGAGAATCTGGTGAACTGGTGCGGCAACAATAATCTCCTCCTCAATGTCAACAAAACGAAGGAGTTTGTCATCGATTTCAGGAAGCGTAAAGGAGAACATGCCCCTGTCTACATCAACGGGGATGAAATAGAAAGGATTGAAAGTTTCAAGTTTTTAAGTGTTCAGATCACAAACAATCTGTCCTGGTCTCCCCATGCTGACACTATAGTTAAGGAAGCCCACCAATGCCTCTACTTTCTCAGAAGACTAAGGAAATTTGGCATGTCAGCTACGATTCTCACCAACTTTTACAGATGCACCATAGAAAGCATTCTTTCTGATTGTATCACAGTTTGGTATGGCTCCTGCTCTACCCAAGACTGCAAGAAACTAGAAAAAGTCGTGAGAGTAGCCCAATCCATCACGCCTCCCATCCATTGACTCTGTCTACACTTCCCGCTGCCTCGGCAAAGCAACCAGCATAATTAAGGACCCCATGAACCCCGGAAATTCTCTCTTCCACCTTCTTCCTTCGGGAAAAAGATACAAAAGTCTGAGGTCATGCACCAACCGACTCAAGAACAGCTTCTTCCCTGCTGCTGTCAGACTTTTGAATGGACCTACCTCGCACTAAGTTCATCTTTCTTTACACCTTAGCTATGACTGTAACACTACATTCTGCACTCTCTCCTTTCCTTCTCTATGAACAGTATGCTTTGTCTGTATAGCGTGCAAGAAACAATGCTTTTCACTGTATGTTAATACATGTGACAATAATAAATCAAATCAAATCAAATCAAACTCTGCAAATAAATGTAAAACTGAGTAAAGGTTGGTGCTATACTTTTATCAATTGGCTATCTGAAAAAAATAGCTCAGACCTCCCTGATAAACAGCAAAGTGGGAGATGACACTGATCTCCCCTGCTGAAGCCGGAAACATAGAAGTTAAGGGGTACAGTGATTTCGACAGCTTGGCAAAGCATGGGAATATGGACCCTTGAACCTTCGGCAGGCTAAGGTAGGAGAAGTGATCACTGGAAGATCCTTTGTGGACATGTCAGACCTTTCGATTCAAATTACTGAGTTTTGAAACTGACAGTAGATATTGCTGGTTAGCAGCCAGATGTTGGCTGATGTTCCTTGCACGGCAGATGTGTGGATCCCTGATTGACGCAAACCAAATGAAAGGAAATCTCTAACAGCTGCCTCGCGAGGAACGTGTCAAACAAGACAAACCGCACACCAGAAACAAATGGCTAATAAAAGCCTCAATATAAGACAGGCTGGAGCAATCCAAAACAAATCAGTCTCAACACCTGAGGAAAGTAGAAAGGAATCAGCCACAACAGAAGCAGGCAATGAAAACAAAATTCAAACTTTACCTCACACCGGAAAGAATGCCTTCAAAAAAAAAGCATTAGTCAAAGTGTCTGTCCAATAAAACTTGACAGCAAACAAGACATTTGAAACCGTAAAATCCTTATACCCAGTTTTAAGCCCCTTAATAACTTAATATTAATACATGGAAGTTTAAAATTCATAACCTCCAGAGACAGATGTGGGGATGGCGATGTGCGATTAGATTATGTGCGGTTATGAGCGGCACGGTGGCACAGCGGTTAGCATTACTGCCTCACAGCACCAGGGACCCGGGTTCGATTCCCGGCTTGGGTCACTGTCTGTGTGGAGTTTGCACATTCTCCCCGTGTCTGCATAGGTTTCCTTCGGGTACTCCGGTTTCCTCCCACCGTCCAAAGATGTGCGGGTTAGGCCATGCTAAATTGCCCCATAGTGTCAGGGGGCTAGTAGGATAAATAAGTAGGGTTATGGGGATGGGGTCTGGGTGGAATTGTAGTCTGAGCAGACCCGATGGGCCGAATGGCCTCCTTCTGCACTATAGGGATTCTATATCTATATGCGGGGTTACGGAAATAGGGCCTGGGTGGGATTGTGGTGGGTGCAGACTTGATGGGCCGAATGGCCTCCTTCTGCACTGTAGGGATTCTATGATTGTATGATTCTCGACCACATCCACCCATTGCAAAGCAGGCAGTCACCAATGTTGTGATACTTACTCAGCTCAATCATCTCAGCTTTCAGCCAGTTCTGACCGCCCATTCTATTGGCTGGAAGCATTAGAACAGGGGTGCATACTGCGAATGGCTAGCCCCCATAAAAGGTAGCCTGCAAAGATGGGGTATTTTGTGGCTCGAACAGGGGCTAACAATGATGCGGGACGTGGATTTGGCCTGGGAAACATTTGCAAAAAAAAGGTTATAACATGGGAGAGCACAGGCCGCAAGGCGTTCCGACACTGCACTGGCGGGCCTTGGCAGACGAGATTGAGAGATGTCCTTTTTACGTACGGATGTATGAGGCCCCTCAGAAAAGTGCTGAGGAGACAACAAGAATAGGTACCAATAGAATCCCTACTGAAGGAGGCCCTGCAAGTCTGCACTGAAAGATCATCTTGCCCAGGCCCACAACCGACTGTCCCCTTCACCTCCCCTTTTTCCCCTCACCCGACCCCTGTAACCCCATGCATTTACAATCCCTAACTTATACATCTTAGGACACTGAGGGACAATCCACCTAGCCCACACATCTTCAGACTGTGGGAGGAAACCAGAGCACTCAGAGGAAACCCCCGCAGACACAGGGAAAATGTGCAAACCCCGCACAGACCGTGACCCAAGGCCGGAATTGAACCCGGCTCCCTGGCGCTGTTGGGCAACAGTGCTAACTACTGTGCCACCGTGCCGCCCATGGTGGTCAAGCCCCAAGATCTGAATGCAATGTCGTAAGAAGTTCAAGGACCTCACATGAGCGATCAAGGTTTGTCAAGGCATCTTTGAATGCCATATCCTGCCGGCTGCACCATTAGCCACAGACTCAATCCACCCTCCCATCACTTTTCTACCAACAATTTCTATCAATCAGGATGCATACCAACTATAACAACATAAGAAAGGAGTGGGAGTACCTGTACAGCCCCTCAAGCCTGCTCCACCACTCAGTAAGTTCCTGCCTGATCTGATCTTGACCTCAGCTCCACTTTCCTGCCTATTCCCCATAAGCCTTGACTTCCCTATAGTTCAAGGATCTGTCTAACTCCGCCTTGAATATATTCACTGACCCAGCCTCCACTGTTCCCCCACAGTAGAGAATTCCAAAGATACACGGCCCACTGAGAGAAGAATTTCCTATTAATCTCAATCTTGAATGAGCAGCCCCTTATTCTGAACTATGGCTCCTGGTTCTAGATTCTCCCATGAAGGGAAAACCTCAGATTCTACTCTGTCAAGAACCTCAGAATTGTTTCAATAAGATTACCACTCAGCCTTCTAACCTCGAATGGCTATAGGCCTAACATTTATAGATTTCACCTTACCCGCACACACCAAAGACTCCGACAAGTTTCACTCATATTCTACTGCTTGCACATATGGTCAGATATTTGATCCAGACATCACACAAACATATTGGGCATGATCATAGAATCCCTACATTGCAGAAGAAGGCCATTCGGCCCATGGAGCCTGCACCAACAACAATCCCACCCAGGCCCCATCCCCGTAACCCTACGTACTTACCCTGCTCATCCCCCTGACACTAAGGGGCAATTTAGCACGGCCAATGCACCTAACCCGCAAAGCTTTGGACTGTGGGAGGAAACCGGAGCACCTGGAGGAAACCCATGCAGATACGGGGAGAACGTGCAAACTCCACACAGACAGTGACCCGAGGACGGAATTGAACCCGGGTCCCTGGCGTTGTGAGGCAGCAGTGCTAACAACTCTGCCACCGAGTTTTTCCTCATCGAGCCTGTCAAATGCCCCTCCACAACACTGAATTACCGTGCAGGTTCTGCTGATAGAGAATTTCAGAGACAGAGATACAGGAATTCAAATCAATGTTCTCAACCATTTGCAGACGCCCAGTAACAGCAATGTGTACCATCTACAAGATGCACTGCAATAATTCACCAAAGATCCTTAGGGAAGAGCTATATGATAAATGGCAGAACCATAAAGGGTGTAGGTACGCAGAGGGACCTGGATGTGCAAGTCCACATATCCTTGAAGGTGACGTCACAGGTGGAGAAGGTGGTGAAGAAGGCATATGGCATGCTTGCCTTTATAGGACGGGACATAGAGTATAAAAGTTGGGGTCTGATGTTGCAGATGTATAGAACGTTGGTTCGGCCGCATTTGGAATACTGCGTCCAGTTCTGGTCGCCACACTACCAGAAGGACGTGGAGGCTTTGGAGAGAGTACAGAGGAGGTTTACCAGGATGTTGCCTGGTCTGGAGGGGCTTAGTTATGAGGAGAGATTGGGTAAACTGGGGTTGTTCTCACTGGAAAGACGGAGGATGAGGGGAGACTTAATAGAGGTGTATAAAATTATGAAAGGCATTGATAGGGTGAACGGTGGGAAGCTTTTCCCCAGGTCGGTGGTGACGTTCACGAGGGGTCATAGGTTCAAGGTGAAGGGGGGGAGGTTTAACACAGATATCAGAAGGACGTATTTTACACAGAGGGTGGTGGGGGCCTGGAATGCGCTGCCAGGCAAGGTGGTGGAGGCGGACACACTGGGAACGTTTAAGACTTATCTAGATAGCCACATGAACGGAGTGGGAATGGAGGGATACAAAAGAATGGTCTAGTTTGGACCAGGGAGCGGCACGGGCTTGGAGGGCCGAAGGGCCTGTTCCTGTGCTGTATTGTTCTTTGTTCTTTGTTCTTTGTTCTTAGACAGCACCTTCCAAACCCATGACCACTTCCATCTAGAAGGATGAGGGCAGCAAATACATTGGAACACCACCACCTGCAAGTTCCCCTCCAAGCCACTCACCATCCTGACTTGGAAATATATTGCCGTTCCTTCACAGTCGCTGGGTCAAAATCCTGGAATTCCCTCCCTAACGGCATTGTGGGTCAACCCACAGCACGTGGACTGCAACGATTCAAGATGGCAGCTCACCACCACCTTCTCAGGGGTAACCAGGGATGGGCAACAAATGCTGGCCAGCCAGTGACGCCCATGTCCCATGAATGAATATAAAAAAACAATAAAGACGGACCATGTTTATAGGAACAGATCTTGATTCAGCACACCAACCTCCATTGCCCTAGACATAGGTGAGACAAATTTGGGAATAATGACGGAGAACATGGTTGCTCAGGCTTCAAAGCCTGACACCAAAGTCTGCTTTTCCCAATAAAAGCAAATTACTGCGGATGCTGGAATTTGAAACCGAAAGAGAAAATGCTGGAAAATCTCAGCAGGTCTGGCAGCATCAGTAAGGAGAGAAAAGAGCTGACGTTTCGAGTCCAGATGACCCTTTGTCAAAGCTAAAAGGTACAGAAAGTGGGAGATATTTATACTGCAGGGGGAGGGAATGAGAGATAGTCATAGCCACAAAAACAGGGGGAAAGGCTGCTAATGGCAGCCCATAGAGAGAATAGAAGGTGTGAATGGCCAAACGGCAGAGAAGCTGAAATCAGAGGGTAAACTGTGACAGATGAACATGTGGGGGGAGGGGAGAGATGGGTGGGAGAGAGGTAAAATTGAGAAAAAGGGGGAAAGGGAAGCAAGGAGGAGAAAATGCAATCCATACAATCCCTACAGTGCAGAAGGAGGCCATTTGGCCCATCAAATCTGCACCGTCAACAATCCCACCCAAGCCCTATCCCCAAAACCCCACATATCTACCCTACTAATCCCTCTAACATGCACATCATGGGACACTAAGGGACAGTTTAGCACGGCCAATCAACCTAGCCCTCACGTCTTTAGACTGTGGGAGGAAACCCACGCAGACACGGGGAGAATGTGCAAACTCCACACAGACAGTGACCCAAGCTGGGAATTGAACCTGGGTCCCTGGCGTTGTGAGGCAGCAGTACTAACCACTGTGCCACTCATAGAATCATAGAAACCCTACAGTGCAGAAAGCACTGCACTCATAAAACAACGTTGCCCAACGTGGGGTTCGAACCCACAACTCTGAAATTAAGAGTCTCATGCTCTACTGGCTGAGCTAGCTGGGCATGTGGTGGGGAGAAGTTCTTGATTTTAGATCACAATCGGCAAATATAATCTCCCTGGAAATATATTAGTGTGCACACAATGTAAAGCACTTTGGAACTAAAGGATGCAGGATTTTTGGTTTGATTTGATTTATTAGTGTCACATATATTGGGATGCAGTGAAAAGTATTGTTTCTTGCGTGCTATACAGACAAAGCATACCGTTCATAGAGAAGGAAAGGAGAGATTGCAGAATGCAGTGTTACAGTCATAGCTAGGGTGCAGAGAAAGATCAACTTTGTGTGAGGTAGGTCCATTCAAAAGTCTGATGGCAGCAGGGAAGAAGCTGTTCTTGAGTTGGTGGGTACATGACCTCAGACTTCTGTATCTTTCTCCCAACGGAAGAAAGTGGAAGAGAGTCTGTCCGGGGTGCGTGGGATCCTTGATTATGCCGGCTGAGGACACAGCCTGTGGGGCGCCGGTGTTGATAATATTGAATTAATGACATATACTGTCATTCACCACTCCTGCAAGGTTTGACCCAGTGAAACCAGTAATTAAGAAGGCAAATGGAATTTTGTCCTTCATTGCTAGAGGGATGGAGTTTAAAAACAGCGAGGTTATGTTGCAGCTGTATAAGGTGCTGATGAGGCCACACCTGGAGTACTGTGCACAGTTTTGGTCCCCTTACTTGAGGATGGATATACAGGCACTGGAGGGGGTGCAGAGGAGATTCACTAGGTTGATTCCAGAGCTGAGAGGGTTAGCTTATGAGGAGAGACTGAGTAGACTGGGGCTATACTCATTGGAATTCAGAAGAATGAAGGGACATCTTATAGAAACATATAAGATTATGAAGGGAATAGATAAGATAGAAGCAGGGAGGTTGTTTCCACTGGCGGGCGAAACTAGAACTAGGGGGCATGGCCTCAAAATAAGGGGGAGCAGATTTAGGACTGAGTTGAGGAGGAACTTCTTCACACAAAAGGTTGTGAATCTGTGGAATTCCCTGCCCAGTGAAGCAGTTGAGGCTACCTCATTGAATGTTTTAAGGCAAGGGTGGATACATTTTTGAACTGTAAAGGAATTAAGGGTTATGGTGAGCGGGCGGGTAAGTGGAGCTGAGTCCACAAAAAGATCAGCCATGATCTTATTGAATGGCGGAGCAGGCTCGAGGGGCCAGATGGCCGACTCCTGCTCCTAGTTCTTATGTTCTTATGAAACAATTGAGGAAGAGCTTGTGCCAAGATCATCAAGGTTAGTGCTGGAACTTAAAGGTCAACCATAGATGTAAGAGAGCTCGCTACTGAACCAGTGGAGCGGAAGAGAGAAGGATTCACTTCAATTATGAGACAGCTTTGGCAAGGGACAAGAAAGGAGTTGTTGCTGGAGGGGCAGGAAGGAGCTATTTGACACTTCCTCAGAGAAGAAAGACAGTTGGCTCGGGATGTCTCAGAGTAATCAAGGCACCAGGTGCGAACGGCAGAGTTCCTACAAGATACAGCAGCACAGACATGACTGAACTGAGCTGTGGGACCAGATCTGATAGGGGAGGGAAAGTGAGGTATGACACCTTTCTGCAATCTTATGCTCCCCGTGTAATTCATTCTACACATTGGCTGAGAACAGGATAATCACTACAATAAGCTCGACCCTTTGCTGAAACAGGCAGAAGAGCGTGGCACGGTGGCACAGTGGTTAACACTGCTGCCTCCCAGCGCCAGGGACCCGGGTTCGATTCCGGTCTCGGGTCACTGTCTGTATGGAGTTTGCACGTTCTCCCTGTGGGTTTCTTCCAGGTACTCCGGTTTCCTAAGTCCAAAAGTGTAAGTTTATTTATTAGTGTCACAAGTAGGCTTACATTTACACTTGAATGAAGTTACTGTGAAAGTCCCCTAGTCGCCACACTCCAAACCCTGTTCGGGTACACTGAGGGAGAATTCAGCATGGCCAATGCAACTAACCGGCACAATTTTCGGACTGTGGGAGGAAACCATGTCTGCGTGGGTTTCCTCCAAGTGCTCCAGTTTCCTCCCACAGTCCATAGATGTGCGGGTTAGGTTGATTGGTCATGCTAAATTGATCTTAGTGTCAGGGGGATTAGCAGGGTAAATGTGTGGTGTTACGGGGATAGGACCTGGGTGGGATTGTTGTCAGTGCAGACCCGATGGGCCAAATGGCCTCCTTCTGTACTGTAGGGATTCTATGATTCACTCAGAGGAAACCCACGCAGACACGGGGAGAGCGTACAGACCCCACAAAGACAATGACCCAAGATGGGAATCGAACCCGGGTCCCTGGCGCTGTTAGGCAGCAGTGCTAACAACTGTGCCACCGTGCTGCCCATAGATTGGAAGGTTAGGTGGATTAGCCTAGGTAAAAGAATGGGGTTATGGGGATAGTGCAGGCAGGCAGGGTGGGGTTAGGCCTGGGTAAGGTGCTCTTACATACAACGTTAAACATTGTAACCTCTCCACATTGATCCGTAAGGTGGACTCAGCACGAGACCCTTAAGAAAAGAGCGGCACGGTGGCACAGTGGTTAGCACTATTGATTCACAGCGCCAGGGAGCCGGGTTCAATTCCGGCCTCGGGTCACTGCCTGTGTGGAGTCTGCACGTTCTCCCCGTGTCTGTGTGGGTTTCCTCCGGGTGCTCCGGTTTCCTCCCATAATCCAAAGATTTGCAGGTTAGGTTGATTGGCCGTGCTAAATTGAACCTAGTATCAGGGGGATTAGCAGGGTAAAAATGTGGGGTGACGGGAATAGGGCCTGGGTGGGATTGTGGTCGGTGCAGACCCAATGGGCCAAATGGCCTCCTTCTGCACTATAGGGATTCAATGTCGTCCTGAACATGGTGAACTGCGCACTAACTGGAAAATATGTCACGTAGCTCTTATAAGTCTACGGAGACAGAAGTCCCTTCACCAAATTCCCTTTATTTACAATTCCATTAGCAGTACACAGAGTGCTATCAGTCAGCAGTCTACCTTCGGGAGTGCCAGAGGAACTGACAGTGCCAGTTAAATATAAGGAAAAGACTTCCTGATTGGCCCATCAATCGACTCCTTAATCAAGGAGTTCAGACTCCAATCGGCCAAACTCAATGGCCTGATTGAAGTCATTACAGTAAC
This sequence comes from Mustelus asterias, assembly GCF_964213995.1. NCBI lineage: Eukaryota > Metazoa > Chordata > Chondrichthyes > Carcharhiniformes > Triakidae > Mustelus > Mustelus asterias. The sequence goes on along the minus strand of NC_135815.1, from coordinate 93,162,040 downwards.
ATTTACCTTGTGTCCACATTAGGACTCATCAGAGAGTCTTCAGGTCAAACTCATCTTCTTGAATACCTCAAAATTGAGAATCTTTGCCTCCCACCAGTATTTTCTGAATTGATCTGTTTGCCCAGTGAAGGATGGCTGACTCAGACTGTCACAGGTTCTGGTGCTTGGCCTGTGCTGAACTGTCTGACTTCAGCCTGACTATCTGGAGTACTGTGCCCAGTTTTGGTCTCCATATTTGAGGAAGGGCGTGGCGGCATTGCAAGCAGTTCAGAGGAGGTTCACCAGATTGATTCCAGGGATGAAAGGGTTGTTGTATGAGGAGACATTAAACAGTTTGGGCTTATACTCACTGGAGTTTAGAAGGATGAGAGAGGATCTGATCGAGGTATGTAAAATTCTAAAACGAATTCTAAAACAAGTCCACAAGTCCACAAATCCTTGAAGGTGGCAGCACAGGTGGAGAAGGTGGTGAAGAAGGCATATGGTATGCTTGCCTTTATAGGACGAGGTATAGAGTATAAAAGCTGGAGTCTGATGTTGCAGCTGTACAGAACGCTGGTTAGGCCACATTTGGAATACTGCGTCCAGTTCTGGTCGCCACACTACCAGAAGGACGTGGAGGCTTTAGAGAGAGTGCAGAGAAGGTTTACCAGGATGTTGCCTGGTATGGAGGGTCTTAGCTATGAGGAGAGATTGGGTAAACTGGGGTTGTTCTCCCTGGAAAGACGGAGAATGAGGGGAGACCTAATAGAGGTGTACAGAATTATGCAGGGTATAGATAGGGTGAACAGTGGGAAGCTTTATCCCAGGTCGGAGGTGACGATCACGAGGGGTCATGGGTTCAAGGTGAGAGGGGCGAGGTATAACTCAGATATCAGAGGGATGTTTTTTACACAGAGAGTGGTGGGGGCCAGGAATGCGCTGCCAAGTAGAGTGGTGGAGGCAGACATGCTGGCATCGTTTAAGACTTACCTGGATAGTCACATGAGCAGTCTGGGAATGGAGGGATACAAACGAATGGTCTAGTTGGACCAATGAGAAACATTTTTCGCTTGATTATCGCTCGAGGGCGTGTGCCTCCGGGCTCACGCCGTGGTGCGCGCCAGGCTGGGGCTCCACCGTCACGTCGGCAGGGGAGCGTTTTGCGCGTCCCAGGATCGGACAGGCTTGGAGGGCCCAAGGGCCTGTTTCCTGTGCTGTACTGTTCTTTGTTCTTTGTTCTTTGTTCTTTGAATTGATAAAGTAAATGTAGACCAAATGTTTCCCCTTGTGGGGCAACCTCGAACAAGAGGTCACAGGTATAGGTTGAGAGGCAGTAGATTTAAAACTGAGATGAGGAGGAACTACTTCTCGCAGAGGGTGGTGAATTTGTAGAACTCGCTGCCCCATAGCGCGATGGAGTCTGAATCATTGAATGGTCTCAAGAAGGAAATAGATATATTTCTAATTTTTAAAACACTAGTTAAAGGGAGCAGGTGGGGAGGTGGATTTGAACCCAGGGAGAGATCAGCCATAATCTGATTGAATGACGGAGCAGGCTCGAAGGGCTGAATTTGCCTACTTCTGCTCCTAATTCCTATGTTCCAATGTTAACTCGCAGTTTGGTCTCAGACTTCCCTGGTTAGATAGAAGGAAAATCAGTGAAGGCTTCTGGTTTCATAATAACATAAGAACTAGGAGCAGGAGTAGGCCATCTGGCCCCTCGAGCCTGCTCCGCCATTCAGTAAGATCATGGGTGATATTTTCGTGGACTCAGCTCCACTTACCCGCCCGCTCACCGTAACCCTTAATTCCTTTACTGTTCAAAAACGTATCTATCCTTGCCTTAAAAACATTCAATGAGGTAGCCTCAACTGAAGGGAATTCCACAGATTCACAACCCGTTGTGTGAAGAAGTTCCTCCTCAACTCAGTCCTAAATCTGCTGCCCTTTTTGATTGCCTTTGCATGGGCAGTTGACCAGGGTAGGTTCAGGTTCATCAACGATGCCTTGGTGTTGTTGAATAGTCTGTGGTCACTCACTGTCAAGACCCAGATATGCCTAGTGGCATTATCGCTAGACTATTAATCCTGAAACTCAGCTAATGTTCTGGGGACCCGGGTTCGAATCCCGCCACGGCAGCTGGTGGAATTTGAATTCAATAAAAAAAACCTGGAATTAAGAATCTACTGATGGCATGAAACTATTGTCAATTGTCAGAAAAACCCATCTGGTTCCCTTTATGGAAGGAAATCTGCCATCCTTAAACCTGTGGGCGGCACGGTAGCACAGTGGTTAGCACTGCTGCTTCACAGCTCCAGGGTCCTGGGTTCGATTCCCGGCTCGGGTCACTGTCTGTGTGGAGTTTGCACATTCTCCTCGGGTCTGCGTGGGTTTCCTCCGGGTGCTCCGGTTTCCTCCCACAGTCCAAAGATGTGCGGGTTAGGTTGACTGGCCAGGTTAAAAATTGCCCCTTAGAGTCCTGAGATGCGTAGGTTAGAGGGATTAGCGGGTAAATATGTGGGGGTAGGGCCTGGGTGGGATTGTGGTCGGTGCAGACTCGATGGGCCGAATGGCCTCCTTCTGCACTGTAGGGTTTCTATGATTTCTATGGTCTGGCCTACATGTGACTCCAGAGCCACAGCAATGTGGTTGACTCTCAATTATCCTCGGACAACTAGGGATGGGCAATAAATGCTGGCCAGCCAGCGATGCCCGTGTCCCACGAAGGAATAATAAAATAAATTAAAAGAGAACCCAAATGGGATGAGTATGAAGTCTGATGGGAGAGGGCTTTGTGCATGAGGGGAGGGGAGGATATGAAGGAAGCAAAATCGTTGCAAGAAAAGGGATACCTGTGCATTTGTGGTTACACTAATTGTAATGTTTGTAATTATAACATCATAACTATTTCCCAGAAGTTCCCCTGTACAGCTGTTAAATTGAATCCAGGTTAACTATGTTGCCTCCACAGAGATTCATTCAACACGAGTGTTTGACAAGCTGCTGGTCTCGGGTGCCTGCGGGAGTGGAGGCTGGCCAGCTGTCTGTTTGAAATGTTAAAAATTTAACCAAGCACTGGGCTTTCTTCCCAATAGGTATCTCGTTAAAATGTAAGTCTTAAATCTTACTGCTGGATGTCGATAGAGGCAGTGCAGTTTTCACAGGTACTGACTGCAATTCCATTATGTGATCCTCGAAACATTGGCAAAGGCCTCCCAAGATTTGCCAGCCTTGTAACGAAACAGATCTATTGGGGAGGCGATGGCTTTGTGATATTATCGCTAGATTATTCATCCAGAAACTCAGCTCGTGGGCGGAATTTTCCTGTCCCACCCGCCATAGGTACCGGAGTGGGCGGGCGGAACAAGGAGCAAGCAAACCTCTGAAATTTTCCAGTTTCGGAGGGAGCGCAGACGGAAAATCCCACCCTCTGTTCAGGGGACCCAGGTTCGAATCCCGCCATAGCAGATGGTGGAGTTTGAATTCAATAATATATTTGGAATTAATAATCTACTGATGACCATGAAACCATGGTTGATTGTCGGAAAAACTCATCCGGTTCACTAATATCCTTTCGGGAAAGAAATCTGCTGCCCTTACCTGGTCTGGCCTACACGTGATTCCTGAGCCACAGCAATGTGGTTGACTCTCAACTGCCCTCAGGCAATTAGGGATGGGCAATAAATGCTGGCCAGCCAGTGACGCCCACATGAATAAAAAAACAATTCACCGTAATCCAGTAGCAATGGCTGACTCTGCACGATAATACGAGGGCAGGCACTCCATATATTTGCATGGCACTCTGTCCACATGGCACAGTGCATGCCAGGAGTGTGCCAATATTGGGGGGGGGCAGGATTCCCCACCACCACCAGCCACCTGTAAATGATTGCAGGTGCGTGTTGGACAAAGTTCATTTTATCCATAGAGTCCCTATAGTGCAGAAGAAGGCCATTCAGCCCATTCAGCCTGCACCAACAACAATCACACCCAGGCCCTATCCCCATAACACCATGTATTTACCCTGCTAATCCCCCCTGACACTGAGGGGAAATTTAGCATGGTCAATCAACCGAATCAGCACATCACCATAGAAAACATCCTTTCTGGATGTATCACAGCTTGGTATGGGCTCCTGCTCTGCCCAAGATTGCAAGGAACTACAAAGGTTTGTGAATGTAGCCCAATCCATCACGCAAACCAGCCTCCCATCCATTGACTCTGTCTACACTTCCCGCTGCCTCAGCAAAGCAGCCAGCATAATTAAGGACCCCACGCACCCCGGACATTCTCTCTTCCACCTTCTTCCGTCAGGAAAAAGACACAAAAGTCTGAGGTCACGTACCAAGCGACTCAAGAACAGCTTCTTCCCTGCTGCCATCAGACTTTTGAATGGACCTACCTTGCATTAAGTTGATCTTTCTCTACACCCTAGCTATGGCTGTAACACTACATTCTGCACTCTCTCATTTCCTTCTCTACGAACAGTATGCTTTGTCTGCATAGTGTGCAAGAAACATGTTAATACATGTTAATACAGCCATAGATTTACCAGGATGCTGCCTGGTTTGGAGGGTAGGTCTTATGAGGAAAGGTTGAGGGAGCTAGGGCTGTTCTCTCTGGAGCGGAGGAGATTGAGGGGAGACTTAATAGAGGTTTATAAAATGATGAAGGGGATAGATAGAGTGAACGTTCAAAGACTATTTCCTCGGGTGGATGGAGCTATTACAAGGGGGCATAACTATAGGGTTCGTGGTGGGAGATACAGGAAGAATATCAGAAGTAGGTTCTTTACGCAGAGAGTGGTTGGGGTGTGGAATGGACTGCCTGCAGTGATAGTGGAGTCAGATACTTTAGGAACATTTAAGCGGTTATTGGATAGGCACATGGAGCACACCAGGATGATAGGGAGTGGGATAGCTTGATCTTGGTTTCAGATAAAGCTCGGCACAACATCGTGGGCCGAAGGGCCTGTTCTGTGCTGGACTGTTCTATGTTCTATGTTCTACATGTGACAATAATAAATCAAATCGTTGAACAGTGGGAGGAAACCGGAGGAAACCCACACACATGGGGAAAACGTGCAGACTCCACACAGGCAGTGACCCAATGCTGGAATTGAACCGGGGTCCCTGGTGCTGTGGGGCAGCAGTGCTAACCATTGCGCCACCGTGCCACCCACCTTTTAGAACTTTGCGTACCACCTGGGCTTTGAAATGATTTTATAGAGAGGAGGAGCAGGGGAGGGGGTGTTGCTTCTAATTATCAGCACAGTTAAAAGCAACATCCCCTTCCTTGTGAAGGGAAAGCAGGAAGGGACAGAAATTACAATTTCATTTACAATTTCTCGGGCGGAATCCTGATCACCGTTCATGCCGACGGGATGTTCAGAGATTTGGCTGGCCGCCAAATTCTCCGACCTCACTGCAGCAGTCAACGGGCATCAACGGGCAGGTAAGATCAGATAAGACCCAAGCCGGGAATCAAACCCGGGTCCCTGGAGCTGTGAGGCAGCAGTGCTAACCACTGTGCTACCGTATGTATGGGCGAGTATCTCCGCTCCATGAGTGGCACAGTGTCACAGCGGTTAGCACTGCTGCCTCACAGCGCCAGGGACCCAGGTTCAGTTCCGGCTTTGGGTGACTGTCAGTGTGGAGTTTGCACATTCTCCCCGTGTCTGCGTGGGTTTCCTCCAGGTGCTCCGGTTTCCTCCCACAGTCCAGAGATATGCTGGTTAGGTGGATTGGCCATGACTAAATTCCCCTTTCGCGTCCATAGATGTGTAGGTTAGGTGGATTGGCCATGGTAAATGCACAGGGTTATGGGGATCAGTCTGGGGTTGAGCCTGGGTAAGATGTTCTTTCAGAGAGTCTGTGCAGACTCGATGAGCTAAATGGCCTCCTTCTGCACTGTAGGGATTCTATGGATTCTATGCTTTATGAGCAATGACATTAAATATAGAAGCAAAATAATCATATTTAAACCTCAGAAATCACTGCCTAGAACCCAGCTGAAGGACTGGGCACCACTCTTCAGGTAAATTGTAAAGGCAGTAAATAGGGTAATGTGTTAGACTACATTGGAATGTATTTTCCAAGGTGCAATAGATATTTGAATAAGAAAATATAAAGATAAAGTGAAAAAAGGTTATTTCAACTTTGACGTAAAATAGAACTGGACTTCAAAAATGAAATGTATACAATGGATAAATTGATGCGTTTGCCAAGAATGTTCCAATTGGAGAATAGCGTCATACAACTTGTATCATTCCATTTACCCTCCACATCATGCAGTGCGTAATGCAGTAACCAGCAAGGGATGGACTGAGTGTCCGGTGGGGATAGAGTGAAGCAGCTTATAATTGTTGGCTTTCTCCCGTTTGTCCCAGAAACTGCTTAGATAACGCTCGTCATGTGAAAGTTGACTGAAGTTACAAAACTCATCCGTTGGCACATGGCATCTTGCGGCTGTGACTATGGGAGAATGAAAGACAGAACACCCAAGCAGCTGACAGGCGGACGTGTAACTGCCAGGTCTCCGCAATCTGCCTGTCAATTTTTACGGTGGGAATGGCAAAGGCGGACAGTAACTGTCAGCTCATATAACAACTCATGCCTCAGGTTTTCATCGTACGTGCCTTGGTTCACCAATGTGTGCATTTCAATTCCTGCTTCTCTGCAGCAGCAGAGTGTGGTCTGTTTCTTCTATGCCTCATCCCCTGCAAAGTAGCAAGAGTGCATTAAAAACCTGACACTTCCACGCCATGACACCAACATTTTGAATTATAGAATCCCTACAGTGCAGAAGGAGGCCATTTGGCCCATCGAGTTTGCACTGACCACAATCCCACCTAGGCCCTATCCCCGTAACCCCGCTAATCCCTCTAACCTATGCATCCCGGCACACTAAGGGGGCAATTTAGCATGGCTAACGCACCTGACCCACATGTCATTGGACTGTGGGAGGAAACCGGAGCACCCGGAGGAAAACCCACACAGACACGGGGAGAAGGTGCAAACTCCACACAGGCAGTGACCCATGCCAGGATTCGAACCCAGGTCTCTGGAGCTGTGAGGCAGCAGTGCTAACCACTGTGCCACCGTATCACCCCAGGGAGAATTCTGGGGGGAATTGTCCTGTCCCGCCCACCATGGGAATCATAGTTTCTATGTTTCTATAGCTCCAGGGGCTGAAGGGATCAAGGGATATGAGGCGCAAGGGGGGGATCAGGATATTGAATTCGATGATCAGCCATGATCAAAATGAATGGTGGAGCAGACTGAAGGGCCGAATGGCCGACTTCTAGTTCTAGTTTCCGCTTCTATTTTTTATGTTTCTACTTACCGGCCGGGGGTGGGAGCGGGGGGTGGGGGGGCGTGTAGGCCATGCAGAGGTCTGTTGACCTGGGGTGGGACTTTCGTTTTGGAATGAGAACAACTGGAAAATCCTGCCCTTACAGTTTATAGAATCCCTGAAGTGCAGAAGAGGGCATTCGGCCCATCGAGTCTGCACTGACTCTCTGACAGAGTATCTTACCCAGGCCCTCACCCCCACTCCATCCCCGCCACCCCACCTGATCCACCTAATCTACACATCAACGGGCAATTTAGCATTGGCCAATCCACCTAACCTGCGCATCTTTGCACTGTGTGAGTAAACCGGAGCACCCGGAGGAAACCCACGTGGCGAAAATGTGCAACTCCACACAGTCACCCGAGGCTGAAATCAAACCAGGGTCCCTGGAGCTGTGAGGCAGCAGTGCTAACCACTGTGTCGCCCATGTTTGCTGTTTGATTAGTTTTTCTTTATTTGTCCATGGGATGTGGGCGTCGCTGGCTGGGCCGGCATTTATTGCCCATCCCTGAGGGCATTTAAGTGTCAGTCACATCGCTGTGGCTCTGGAGTCACATGTAGGCCAGGCTGGGTAAGGACGACAGATTTCCTTCCCTAAAGGACATTAGTGAACCAGATGGGTTTTTAAGACAATCAATAATGGTTTCATGGTCATCATTTAATTACAGAGTGTTATTGAATTCAAATTTCACCATCTGCTGTGGTGGGATTTGAACCTGTGTCCCCAGAACATTACCCTGGCTCTCTGGATTACAAGTGCAGTGACAATACCATGACACATAGAATCATAGAATCATTGAATCCTACAGTGCAGAAGGAGGCCATCGAGTCTACACCGACCACAATCCCACCCAAGCCCTATCCCCACAACCCCATGCATTTACCCTAGCTAGTCCCCCTGCCACTAAGGGGCAATTTAGCATAGCCAATCCACCTAACCTGCACATCTTTGGACTGCACCACTGCAGATAATCCAACAAATGGCGTAATAATAGATCTCAGCAGAAAAAGAGCAGTCAACATTTGCAGATTCTGTTTTTCTAAATTCTTATTTTCCCCTTCCGGGACCATCCCTGGCAATGAGGATAAATCCATCAATCCTTAATTTGCATGGAGCACAAGCTGGAAAAATCGGCACTTCGCAGCTGAAGCTTCACCTTCACTGATGTCGAAAGTAGCTCTGTGCTCGGCATGGGGAGAATGCATGGGTTCACCCCATGGTTTGATGGGCGCACAGTTATCCTATGCTATGCACTTCAGACAGAGATTATCAACAGGCTGGTCAGCCATGATCACCACCCTTCATTGATATCTCCGAGAATGGCTTTGATGGCTGGGTCACTCCATTCTGAGATTTCAATGGGTGTCATACTGAGGGAGCCAGGTACGTTTACACTAATTCTGGTCTCAGCCCAGAACCCCAGGTGGCAGGAGGTTTGAATTCATACCCGTTAGTCTGTTCTGAACTTGCCTCTATTTTGAGGGTTCAGCACATTAGTGTAGATTCCCTACAGCGGCCCGTCCTGTCTGCACCCATTACAATCCCACCTCGGCCCTATCCCCGTAACCCCACATATTTACCCTTCTAGCCCCCTGATGATGCAATTTAGCATGGCCAATCCACCTAACCTGCACATCTCTGGACTGTGGGAGGAAACCAGAGCACCCGGAGGAAACCCACACAGACACAGGGAGAACGTGCAAATTCCTCACGGACAGTGACCCGAGGCCGGAATTGAACCCAGGTTCCTGGCACTATGAGGCAGCAGTGCTAACCACTATGCCACCGTGCTGCCCCATCAATTGGGTGAGCAACATGCAAGCCTTTGGTTTAAGGTAAAAGGGGGAAAGTTTAAAGGAGATGTGAGAGGCAAGTCTTTTTACACAGAGGGTGTTAAGTGCCTGAAATGCACTGGCAGTGGAGATGGTGGAAGCCGATACAATAGCAACGTTTAAGAGGCATCTTGACAGATACATGAATAGGCAGGGAATGGAGGAGCCGTGAGGCATAGGCCGGAATTTTACCATCCCGCCCTCCAAGGGAATCGGAGTGGACGAGGGGCGGACAATGGAAAGATCCGTAGATCTCAGGTGGGATTTTACGGTTTCAGGACGAGAAAGGCTGTAAAATCCCTCTCTTAAGGTAATTTGTTTTCAAAACGCGTTCTTTGTCACCGGCACAGGCTTGTTGGGCCGAAGGGCCTGTTCCTGTGCTGTACAGTTCTGGGTTCATACAGCTCATGCAGTAACGCCTTCACTTCCACCAACCACCCAACAGGGAGCCTGAGCACTCTTGTGTCCTGACACCGTCCCCACTATCCCAGGTCACCACCCCCCTCCCCCTCCCCCCGCCCCCATTCCCCCAATACCAATTGCTGCCTCCACATTTGTTACGACACACACCTCCTTGCCTCCTAGGCTGCAAGGGAAGTTAAAAGACCGCTCGCTGGAACGGGCTGGAGTGGAATTTGTCGCCACATGCAGCTGCTTACGTTTAACTTGCCACATCCTTTTAATCTTCACGCAAACCTTTGAAGGCTAATGATATGCCAGATTTGCCAACCCATCCCCTTGTTCTGAGCTCTCAGGAGCAAACTCAGTCGAGACGGGGAGTTCTTTTGCATTTGCGCCTGTGGGACCTCTTTGCAATTTTTTTTTTCTCTGCCATGAGAGGTCTGGGGCGAGATTCTCAGGCCTCCCAGCCGTGCGTTTCCCGCCGGCAGGTGGTGACACGTTGTTTGCGAGCGGCGGGATTCTCCGGTGGTGCCACTGTCAATAGGAATTCCCATCGACGTCACCCCATGCTGGTGGGAGCAGCACGGTAGCACAGTGGTTAGCACTGCTGCCTCACAGCTCCAGGAACCCGGGTCTGATTCCCGGCTCGGGTCACTGTCTGTGTGGAGTTTGCACATTCTCCCCGTGTCTGTGTGGGTTTCCTCTGGGTGCTCCGGTTTCCTCCCGCAGTCTGAAAGACGTGCTGGTTAGGTGCATTGGCTATGCTAAATTCTCCCTCAGTGTATCCGAACAGGCACCAGACTGTGGCAACTGGGGTATTTTCACAGTAACTTCATTGCAGTGTTAATGTAAGCCTACTTGTGGCAATAATAAAATGAATTTTTTTTAAATTAAAAAATAAATTAAATTAAATTAGGCTCCCAGCAGGACCCAGAAAATCCCGCCGGCATGAACGGCCAGAGAATCATAGAATCCCTACAGTGCAGAAGGAGGCCATTCAGCCCACCAAGTTTGTACCAACCATAATCCCACCCAGGCCCTGTCACTGTTACCCCATGCATTTACTCTGCTAATCCCCCTGACACTAAGGAGCAATTTAGCAAGGCCAATCCACCTAACCCGCACATCTTTGGAGTGTGGGAGGAAACCGGAGCTCCCGGAGGAAACACACACAGACACGGAGAGAAGGTGCAGACTCCACACAGACAGTAACCCGAGGCCAGAATTGAACCCGGGTCCCTGGCGCTGTGAGGCGGCCGTGCTAACTACTTGTGCCCTCCACTGTGTCCAGCCCTGCTCTTTAAAACGGTGCAGATCGCCTCCTTTGTCTATCATTCTCACGTGTTTGAGCATTCAAAGGGCAGGACTGCTTGGTGCAAATGTGAGCAGGTACCAGCTGGCACGAAAACCTCGATCCTGTGAACGTTCCACGTACAATAGCGTATGATGTGCACCTGAATCCGTGCTTGCATACATAAAAGAAAAAAATAGTCAACCTTCGCTTTTCTTTTAATGATCCAAATATCTTAAGAAGTTGGGAGGGGTAGGTTGTTAAAAGTTTTGCATTCTTTTGTCCCGGTCTTTCAATAACACAACAGATAATGATATCTAATTTCAGGAACCTCACTGTATCCTCAACTCAAAGGCAGGAAGTCAAAGAGAATTGCTGAAACGCTATAATTACTGTGCCTGAGATATGAACTACAGGCTATGAAAATAAATTAGATAGATGAATTATCAGAAGAAGAGTTGGACTGATAATCCATATTTATTACACTGATCCCGTGTGTTTGTTTTACAATTTTTTCTAAAAGTCCTTTTAAGATGATAGGTTATGATAAATTGCTTCCTTTTTTGGATGACAGCTTTCCTGCATCAGGTTTCAATTTCTGTTTGATGCGCTATGCTTTGTATTAACATAACTGTACCAAAACATAATAGTCATGAAGGGAATAATTAAATATCGCACAGTCCATAATGACATTTTTATAGGCGGTTTGTTGGCATATTTGCCATCCAGTTCGCCCTGTTTCGGAATTAACTTACAGCTAGCTTTTATCCTGTTGGAAGAATTTGAGGTTTTTTGCCAAGTGGTGATTAGATTTAGAATTCAAAGTAAGCTAACCTGACTTCTTCAATGAGTACAATTGACTGCCGAAAATGCCAAAGATAGTTTTCCCTCAACTCCGGATATTGTTGGCTTGTGATTCTGTCAAATATTTACTCAGAACTTAAGTGGGTAAAGTATGTTGCTTTTTTGCTATCTCGCTATTTTTCTTTCCACCCACCCTCACCCCGACCCAGTCTTTCCCCCTATTTCATTGCCTTTTCTCCCCCTTTTCTTCCCCTTTCCCCCTTTTTCTCCATTTTACCTCTCTCCCACCCATCTCCCCCCCTCCCCCCACATCTTCATCTATCACAGTTTACCCTCTGATTTCAGCTTCTCTGCCGTTTGGCCATTCACACCTTCTATTCTCTCTACGGGCTGCCATTAGCAGTCTTTCCCCTGGTTTCTGTGGCTACGACTCATCTTTCATTACCTCCCCCTGCAGTATAAATATCTCCCACTTTCTATGCCCTTTAGCTTTGACAAAGGGTCATCTGGACTTGAAACGTCAGCTCCTTTCTCTCCTTACAGATGCTGCCAGACCTGCTGAGATTTTCCAGCATTTTCTCTTTTGGTTTTATGGGTAAAGTACTTCTTGGTACACCTACATTTACCTTTCTGCTCCTCATACTTGACTGTAGAGTTATATGCCACAGAAAGTTTAAAGTTTATTTATTAGTATCACAAGCATGTTAAAATGTGGTTGAAAATAATTAAGATTTAGGTTGACACTTCAATATGTACTTAAGGAAATGTTGCATTATAAAGTAACACTTTTGGGATTAAGTATAAATCAATGTTTGGATTACCTATTCAGGTGAATGCAAGAAGTTCCAAAGCATTATTCATTGAAGAATAAGAAAGTTCATTGGGTTTCTAGACCAACAGTTATCCAACAACTAACACCACGAACACAGATTAACTGGTCATTCATTGCACAGCCGTTTGTTGGACCTTGATGTGTACAAACTCCTACTGCATTTGTCTTCATTACAGCAGTAATCTAACTTTGTAAAGTTTTATTTATTAGTGTCACAATGTCACATTAACGCTGCAATGAAGTTGCTGTGAAAATCTCCTAGTTGCCACACTCCGGCGCCTGTTCGGAGACACTGAGGGAGAATTTAGCATGGCCAATGCACCTAACCAGCACGTCTTTCGGACTGTGGGAGGAAACCAGAGCACCCGTAGGAAACCCACGCAGACACGGCGAGAATGTGCAAACTCCACACAGACAGCGACCCGAGGTCAGAATTGAATCCGGGTCCCTGGCGCTGTGAGGCAACAGTGCTCAACACTGTTATAGAGTCATAGAATAGAGTCATAGAATCCCTACAGTGCAGAAAGAGACCATTTGGCCCATCGAGCTTGCACTGACAACAATTATTTACTAACATTGTAGAAGACCATATCTATTGACATTTAATACATATTATACTCAATAAATATTATATTAGGCTTAATAGATATTATATGCAGACAAATAGGTCACAATCCACTTCGTACCTTATTAGGGTTCCATAACTGGGAACTTTTGCCAACAGCCAGATGATACGAACTCTGAGGAGGAAGCAAAAATGCACAGTGGTTTTTTAAAGCTTGATTTAAGTAAATGTTCTCTTAAAATAGGGACTGCGGAAATTATTACTTCAGAGATCAAGCACAATTTTGTTCTTAGTGGCTCCATAACCTCAAACCCTACATAATAATCTATGGTACAGTGCCATATCAGTTCTGCTATCATTCTTGGTAACAGTAATAGCTCGAAATTGGGTAAGAGTATGTGTGGTTAGTTATCAAGGCACTGTAAATTTAACTATTATGTTAAAGTGGAATATATACTTGCGGTTCAAGCGTATTGAGGCTCCGCATAAATATTCCACAATTTCCCCAAAGCACCTTTCAAAAATATGGTTCTATCATGTTGGAAATAGGTGCACCAGGGCTGGGGTGCGCACCAGTTCATGTGATTGTAGCCACCACAGGAAATTAGTGATGGGATTGCTTTTCTTAAATTCTTTTTAGTTCTTTATTGTTCATTCATGGAACATAGGCATCTCTGGCTGGGTCAGCATTTATTGCCCATCCCTAGTTGCCTGAGGGCAGTTGGGAGTCAACCACATTGCTGTGGCTCTGGAGTCACATGTAGGCCAGACCAGGTAAGGACAGCAGATTTCTTCCCCTAAAGGACATGAGTGAACCAGATGGGTTTTTCCGACAATGGTTTCATGGTCATCAGTAGATTCTTAATTCCAGATTTTTTTTATTGAATTCAAATTCCACTATCTGCCGTGACGGGATTTGAACCCGGGTCCCCAGAACATTAGCTGAGTTAATTAGCTTTGTAATCACATGACAGGCATGCAGCCAGTGTAGCAAGCACAGCCGTTTGGGACTGCAGGGAAAGCTAGGAGTTCCTGACATTACTGCAAAGGGATACAAAGGGATACAAACGAATGGTCTAGTTGGACCAATGAGCGGCACAGGCTTGGAGGGCCGAAGGGCCTGTTTCCTGTGCTGTACTGTTCTTTGTTCTTTGTTCAAAGGTTTCCCTTACAGGGGATAAAAACAGAAAGTTCTGGAAACACTCAACTGGTCTGGCAGCATCTGTGGAGAGAGAGACTGAGTGAATACTTCAAGTCTAATCTGACTCTTCTTCAGTTCGAAAGCAGAGTCCGATTGGACTTACCCCGCAGATGGTGGAATTCGAATTCAATAAAAAATATCTGGAATTAAAAGTCTACTGATGGCCATGAAATCATTGTCGATTGTCGGAAAAACCTCATCTGGTTCACTAATGTTCTTCAGGGAAGGAAATCTGTCGTCCTTACCCGGTCTGGCCTACATGTGATTCCAGAGCCACAGCAATGTGGTTGACTCTCAACTGCCCTCTGAAATGGCCTAGCAAGCCACTCAGTCCAAAAGTGACCAGGGATGGGCAATAAATATTGGCTCAGCCAGCGATGCCCATGTCCCATGAATGAATAAAACAAAAAGCTTGCATGCTATAGGTGGGATTTTATGGCCTCGCTCGAGCAAGACCGGAAATTCCCGCCCTAGATCAACAGGCATTTCCGTTGTCCGCCCCTCGCCTGCTCTGATTCACTGTACTCAGGCCTTTCTTATCTCAAGCATTTCCAAGCCTATTCCTTTCGCAGTCGGTTACTCAGTGCAGCTGCCTTCATGCTGATAAAAGCCCCCCCAGCTCCTCCCCCCGCCACCCCCTCGGCTGAGCGAGTTTAATGGTCCGTGACTGAAGTACTCTGCAGTCACAGGAATGTGGTCAAGTTAGTCAAGTCCCATAATGCCTCACATTCAATCTGCAGCACTTCAATTATCACATAAAACCCTGGAATCCAGGTCAAAACCCAGAATTCCCTCCCTAACGGCATTGTGGGTCAACCCTGCAGCACGTGGACTGCAGCGATTCAAAAAGGCAGCTCTCCAGCACCTTCTCAAGGGCAACTAGGGATGGGCAATAAATGCTGGCCCAGCCAGCGACGCCCATGTCCCACGAATGAATAAAAAAACCATAATGGCTGGAATTCTCCAGCTGTTCACGCTGGGATTCTCCAGTCCCGCCAGCAGCGCACCCCCGCCTGCGGGTTTCCCGCCGGCCGGAAACACATGGCAGGGAGGCCGGAGAATCTCCCCCAGTATGTGGCT
Organism: Mustelus asterias; assembly: GCF_964213995.1. NCBI lineage: Eukaryota > Metazoa > Chordata > Chondrichthyes > Carcharhiniformes > Triakidae > Mustelus > Mustelus asterias. Next base: position 93,146,697 of record NC_135815.1, on the reverse strand, counting down.
GTATGTAGCTGCTTCGGCCATGGTCAACCCCAACACGGAGGTGGCTAGATTATCTTTTGTTTGGCACCTGTCTAGCACAAGTATTACTTGCCACTTGTAACTGAATGTGTCCAGGTCTTCTGCATATGGGCATGACCTGTATCCTTGTTGAGGAGTCACGAATGGAATTGAAAATTCTGTAATCATCAGTGAATATTCCCATTTCTGACATTAGGATTGATGAAACAGCCGAAGCCTAGGGTATGATCCCATAAACTCCCGCAGCAATGTCCTGGAGCTGAGATGGCTGACCTCCAATCAACCATCTTCCTTTGTGCTAGGGATTTCAATTTTACTAGGGATCCTTGAAGTCATACTCAGTCAAATGTCGCCTTGATGTCAAGGGCAGTTACTCTCATAGTCATTGGGTGGGATTTTCCAGCCACACTCGCCCCAAGACCGGAAAATCTGCATGGTCCGTTTGCCTCCGCTACTATCCCCGTGGCGGGCGGGACGGGAAAATTCCCCCCCAATAGAGTTTTACAACAACAGAAAGAGATCCATCATGCCTGGGCTTCCCCTCTGGAGTTCAGCTCTATGGTGCATGCTAGGACAAGGGTTGGTCTGGCACCAAGTGGTGCTGGAACTTTCCTAACTAAGCATTGGTGAGTAAATCCCATCTGATAGTATTTTCTAGAACATCCTCCAGCATTTTTAATGAAGATTGAGAATAGACTGACAGGATGGTAATTGGCTAGATTGTCATTGGGTTTTGAAGTGAATATGATAAATTTAAGGGCTTTAGTTTATGTCTCCCCTCTACAAATGGGAACACTTTGCCACATCTGGCCTATCAAACCATTTTATAACCTGAAAAGATCGCATATTAGATCATTCTTTCTTCCTGGAGAAAAGAGACTCAACCTGTTCAATCTTTTAAGTATAGCAGTCAAAGAGGGAAAATGCTGGAAAATCTCAGCAGGTCTGGCAGCATCTGTAAGGAGAGAAAAGAGCTGACGTTTCGAGTCCAGATGACCCTTTGTCAAAGCTAAAAGGCACAGAAAGTGGGAGATATTTACACTGTGGGGTGAAGATGTGTCATAGTCACAAAAACAAGGGGAAAGGCTCAGAGGTGCTTATGACAACCCATTGAGAGAATAGAAGGTGTGAATGGCCAAAAGGCGGAGAAGCTGAAATCAGAGGGTAAGCTGTGACAGATGAAGATGTGGGGGGAGGGTGGGAAATGGGTGGGAGAGGGGTAAAATTGAGAAAAATGGGGAAAAAGGAAACAAGGGGGGAGAAAAGGTAAGAAAGGAGGGATAAATTAGGGGGAACAGTGAGGGGAATAGAAAAATAAAATATAATGTAATGAAATATAAATATCTCCCACTTTCTGTGCCTTTTAGCTTTGACAAAGGATCGTCTGGACTCGAAACATCAGCTCTTTTCTCTCCTCACAGATGCTGCCAGACCTGCTGAGATTTTCCAGCATTTTCTCTTTTGGTTTCAGATTCCAGCATCTGCAGTAATTTGCTTGTATTTTTTAAGTAGAGCAATCTCAGTACTGGCACCATTCTTGTGAATTTGCCCCTTTTCCAATGCCTTGACATCCTTTTCATAGAATCTCTATAGTGCAGAAGTATGCCATTCAGCCCATTGAGTCTACACACTGACTGTCTCTGGCAGAGTAGCTTACCCAGGCCCTCTTTGCCACCCTATCCCCGTAACCCATACATTTACCATGGCTAATCCACCTGAAGTTAAAGTTTATTTATTAGTCACAATTAAGGCTTACAGCAATGAAGTTACTGTGAAATTCCCCGAGTCGTCACACTCCAGCGCCTGTTCGGGTTAATGCACCCTAACCAGCACGTCTTTCAGACTGTGGGAAGAAACCGGAGCACCCGGAGGAAACCCACGCAGACACAGGGAGAACGTGCAAACTTCACACGGACAGTGACCCAAGCCGGGAATCGAACACGGGTCCCTGCCGCCATGAGGCAGCAGTGCTACCCACTGTGCCACCGTGCCGCCCTGCACATCTTTGGACTGTGGGAGGAAATTGGAGCGCCCAGGGGAAACCCACGCAGACATGGGGAGAACGTGCAAACTCCGCACAGACAGTGACCCGAGGCCAGAATTGAACCCGGGTCCCTGGTGCTGTGAGGCAGCAGTGTTAACCACCGTGCCACCGTGCCGTCTGAGGAGGAGCCACAGACAGATCCACCCATTTCACAGATCCTCCCTCACTAATAGCACCAGCACGGTTACAAGCACATTGGTGGGCATTAGTTTGTCAGCACCAATGGTAATGTACATTTGGGAAGGCATGGCACAGTGGTATGAGAAGCTGGTGAAGGCAGAGAGTGCCCAGGATGCAGCCGGCAGTGGCGATACACACTGTAGGAGGAGATTGGGGTGTGGGGGGGGGACGGGAATCAGAAAATCCCATCCATGATCTGTGAGTTTATTTAAACATCTGAGCAGAATAGGGTCTTCAGGACAAACAAGCGCAGTGCAAAGCCGATGCTTCCAACGATCTCTCCAACACTGACCGCAAATGCAGTATTTACAATCGGTTCTGCAAATCAAGACTTGGCTGAATGTCACACAGGAGCCGACATCAACCTTACAGGTGTTTTTCCACACTTTCTCATGCAGCTTGGACAGAAAGTGCTCAGCTTTTGTGATGCACGTGTTGGGAGCGATTCTCCCAAAAATATTCTCAGTGTCGAATTCGCGTGAAAACTGGAGTAAATCGCAGTGGTTTTTTTCAGTGGGATTTTCAGAATGAATCTCCCACACTCGGTGCGCTGCAGACTGCATGAGTGTGTTCACTCCAGAAATCAGGGGGCAGGGCCTATTCCCGGTGGAGAGGCCGGCAGCATAGCGCTGAGCGGACCACTGCGCATGCGGCGATCTGTCAGCGATGAGGTCGGCCCATGCACAGTGGCCCGGCACTGCCGGCCTCCTGGTCACTGGTCAGCTCAATCACTGGCCAGTCCCGTGACCCCCCTCCCCATGGCCTGCTCGCTGGTCTCCCAGACATGTCCAGGCCCATCCCCGACCTCCCTCCCTCAATGCAGCCTCGATCCCCCGGCACCCCCATCCCTGATCCCCTCACTGCCTGCGTGAAATTTGCACATTCTCTCCATGTCTGCGTGGGTTTCCTCCGGGTGCTCCAGTTTCCGCCCACAATCCAAAGATGTGCAGGTTAGGGGGATTGGCCATGCCAAATTGTCCCTGCTAAATTAGTGTCCCGGGATGCATAGGTTAGAGGGATTAGTGGGGTAAATATGTGGGATTACAGGAAAAGGGCCTGGGTGGGATTGTTGTCGGCACAGACTCGATGGGCCGAATGCCCCCTGCAGCCCTGATCCCCCCAGCAGGCTGCCACAGCCCCCTCTACCCCGATGGATAGCCCCAATCACTGGACTCCCTCCCTCCCCTACCAATCCCAGCTGCAGAGTGGCAGCGGGATCCCCCATCCCCACCGATTGTCCTCCCAGGGGCCCCGCCCCAATTTGGGGCGGCACAGTAGCACAGTGGTTAGCACTGCTGCTTCACAGCTCCAGGGTCCCGGGTTCGATTCCCGGCTCAGGTCACTGTCTGTGTGGAGTCTGCACATTCTCCTCGTGTCTGCGTGGGTTTCCTCCGGGTGCTCCGGTTTCCTCCCACAGTCCAAAGATGTGCGGGTTAGGTTGATTGGCCAGGTTAAAAATTGCCCCTTAGAGTCCTGAGACGCGTAGGTTAGTGGGTAAATATGTGGGGGTAGGGCCTGGGTGGGATTGTGGTCGGTGCAGACTCGATGGGCCGAATGGCCTCCTTCTGCACTGTAGGGTTTCTATGATTCTATGATCACCTTGGCACTGCCCTATGCCTGGTGGTCAGTGCCAAGGTGCCCCCAAGCATTGGCACTTTGCCCCTTGGGCAGTACCGGGGGCCCAGGTTGACTGTGCCAGGGTAGCAATGCCCAGGGGCACACCTTGGCACCCAACCCTCTGCTGGGGCCTCAATTGCCCCCCCCCCCCACCCCTTCACTCCAGCGGGGTTGGGCTGCCAGCTCTCCGTTCGTGGAGAGCTACTGCAAACCCCACTGAAGTGAAATATTCTTTGTGGGGGGGCGGGGTCGGGGGGATGCGGGGGGGGGGATGCGGGGACCTGGGTTCGATTCCAGCCTCGGGTCACTGCCTGTGTGAAATTTGCACATTCTCTCCGTGTCTGCGTGGGTTTCCTCCGGGTGCTCCGGTTTCCTCCCACAAGCCAAAGATGTGCGGGTTAGGGGGATTGGCCATGCTCAATTGCCCCTGCTAAATTAGTGTCCCGGGATGCATAGGTTCGAGGGATTAGTGGAGTAAATATGTGGGATTACAGGAATAGGGCCTGGGTGGGATTGTTGTCGGTACAGACTCGATAGGCCGAATGGCCTCCTCCCGCACTGTAGGGTTTCTATGGTCCTATCTTTGTCTGGACGTTGTTCTAACTGTGTGCCGTATTTTGTTTCACTTGTAAGACGTCCAACAGGCTTGATTTGGATGATGAGGGGAATGTCAAGGAAGGTAGCAGCAAACAGAAGCAGCCAAGAAGCAGGAGGCCACATCCATGGAGGGTCTTCAGGAAACATCTTGAACTGGAACAAGGAACAATATCTGAGGTGCCTTCAATTCGCTGAGAGGCAAGAAGACTCCACCAGATCTGTGTCACTTCCTGAAGTAAGAGTTTTAACAACAACAGGCTAAAGTCCAACAGATTTATTTGGTAGCAAATGCCATTAGCTTTCGGAGCGCTGCTCCTTCGTCAGGTGGAGTGGAAATCTGCTCATAAATATCTGCTCATCTGAGCAGATATCCACTCCATCTGACGAAGGAGCAGCGCTCCGAAAGCTAATGGCATTTGCTACCAAATAAACCTGTTGGACTTTAACCTGGCGTTGTTAAAATGCTTACTGTGTTTACCCCAGTCCAATGCCGGCATCTCCACATCATCACTTCCTGAACTCAGCTTAGATTGTGGTCCCTGGCGCTGTGAGGCACCAGTGCTAACCACTGTGCCACCGTGCCACTGCCCACAGCATTTGTTTGGGCCTTAAAATTTGGTTGCGTTGCCTCTGTGCTACACACGGGTAATGGGTATCTAACAAAAGACGTGCTGGTTAGGTGCATTAGCCATGCTAAATTCTCCCTCAGTGTACCCGAACAGGCGCCGGAGTGTTGGCGACCAGGAGATTTTCACAGTAACTTCAATGCGGTGTTAATGTAAGCCTTCTTGTGACACTGATACATTTTTTAAAATTGCCATTTTCTGCATGTGTGCCAACCTGCTCAAGGAACATCGACAATCAACTCCACAGAATGCAGTCCAGCCAACCTGCTTCTCTCTCTCCGCACAAGCACTTTAGCGTGAAGTCATTCGGCTAGCTGAGAGCTACATGCATGTTGGTCATCTTCCTTTGAGTTTTGGAAGTTCCTCTCTGATATCAGGGCAAGTAGAATGGGCATGGCTAGGTTATAAACCTAGCCTGCACGCTCTGTGACTCAATGCCACAACTGCAGCTGCACTTTCTGACTGCGAGATCAGAGAAACCTGAACCCTGCCACGCGGAGAGTCATAAATGGAAATGGAATCACCTGACTTTATCTGCACCAATTTGCATCAAGGAGCGAGGCTTTTAATTACAAGGAGCGTAACGATCCACTACAAAAAGCAACTCAAAAGGTCTAATTCCTTCCTGCACCTGTTTGAGAAATTTTTGCTGTTTCATTATTTAATTAGAGTGATGGAGGACCCAGTCTGACATCTGCTAATTCAAGGAGACAATTGTGTTATTTTCTGAAACACACTTCAAGCATTTCCAAATGCCACAAATAATAGCAACCTAATTTCAGAAATCCCCCGCTAACATTTGAGGTCATCACGCTCCCTAATTTGTTTTGATACTTCTTATGTTTACTTTTATTATCCACGAGGTGAATAATTAAATGTTGTGTTAAAACTAATTAAAAGACGCAGGTGTTGCGAACAGCTTTCAAATGATCAGAGGCTGTGATGCTAGGTCTGACGCACTTGCCGTGAGCTCTCCCTCTGAGTGTGTTCTCCAGTAGTCTGTTGTCAGTCAGTCGTGACTGTCGTGTGTGTTACAACGGTGTAATAGCACCAGCCGCTCGCGAGGGATTGGGTAAACCCATTGTCAGGTCCATTCATTCCTTAGAATAGACAAAGGCGCAACAGTACAGTGTGGAAATGAATTTCTTTTATTGAACAGAACTTAAAATTAAATCATTACCAGAGCGAAAGGAAAGAGAAAAGGTAAAGAGAGTGTGAGGCTTTTTCTGTCAGTCCTTTACCATTAAAACAGAACTCAGAAACAAAAGTGAACTGCAAACACAGAGCTGAAACTATAATATATGTCATTCGTTATCTTTCTTCTTGAAATTGTTTGGCACATGCTGTCTCTAACTTGGAGAAACCGGCCTCGTAGATGTTGTTGATGAAAAGCCTATTTTACTTGCACTGTACTTTTCAAAAATGCAGTAAATCTTTGGCTAACCCAGCATGCCTTCTGAGTTTTAAAATGTTGTCAAGTATTCGTTTTTTTTTAAGTTTGCATTTAAATGTAATTGCATAGGCAGAAATATCTTAAAATGAAGTATTTGCATAAATGAGGCAAACCATACATAGGATCCCCCAACACTCATGTTGTGGGTTCATCTATCTAAACGAGGCACAGATATACATGGACATAAGACATCAGCAGCAGAGCTGTATATGCTGTGCTCTGCTAAAAGCAAAACCAAAACTAAAACTGGATCACATGACGCACTTCCTTTCAAGTGATGCTGGAAAATCTCAACAAGTCTGACAGCAACTGTGGAGAGAGAATAGAGCCAATGCTTCGATTCAGCCATCCAGACGCAAAATGTTGGCTCTATTCCCTCTCCACAGATGCTCAGTGAGTAGTCTCACAACACCAGGTTAAAGTCCAACAGGTTTATTTGGTAGCACGAGATTTCGGAGCTCTGCTCCTTCATCAGGTGAAGGGGCGATGCTCCGAAAGCTCGTGCTACCAAATAAACTTGTTGGACTTTAATCTGGTGTTGTGAGACTACTTACTGTGTCTACCCCAGTCCGACGCCAGCAACTCCACATCATGGCTTCCACAGATGCTGTCAGACTTGTTGAGATTTTCCAGCATTTTCTGTTTTTGTTTCAAATTCCAGCATCTGCAGTAATTTGTCTTTATCCTTTCAAGTGAGGACATGCACTCATCCCTGAAGGGCATATTACATCATCCCCCTTTCTTTTTAAAGATATTTTCCCCACTTCGATAACTATTTACAATACAATGCAATACAACAGATGCACCATAGAAAGCACCCATTCTGGATGTACCGCAGCTTGGTATGGCTCCTACTCCAACCAAGAATGCCAGAAACCACAAAGGGTTGTGAACGAAGCTCAGTCTACCACACAAACCAGCCTCCCACCCGTTGACTCTGTCTACACTTCTTGCTGACTCGGAAAGCAGCCAGCGTAATTAAGGACCCCATGTACCCAGGACATTCCATCTGCCACCTTCTCCCATCGGGAAAAAGAGACAAAAGTCTGAGGACACGCACCAACCGACTCAAGAACCGCTTCTTCCCTGCTGCCGTTAGACTTTTAAATGGACCTACCTCGCATTAAGTTGGTCTTTCTCTACACCCTAGCTATGACTGTAACACTACATTCTGCATCCTATCCTTTCCTTCTCTATGTATGGTATGCTTTGTGTGTATAGCATGCAAGAAATTATACTTTTCACTGTATATTAATACATGGATAATAAAAAATCAAATCAAATCAAATCAGGTGCAACATTGCAACTCCCTTGAAACTGCCAATTTTGCCAAAGAACTCTGGCTATTTCGATGTTAGGAGAGTTATTCATCACTTGATGTTGAAATTAACAGGGGCATCACAAAGCTGAACTGTTCTGTCCAAGCTATGTAAGCGAGTGTGGAACAACTGCAACCTAACTGAGAACATGAGTCTAATGAGCCTGAGTCCTCAATGCACTTCTCTACAGTGGTGAGACCTGGACAACATACTACTAGGCAGGAGAATAAAGCTGAAGAGTTTCCATCTTTGCTGTCTCAGACATATCCTCAACATCTCTTGGCAGAAGAGGGGCATCAACTCAGAGGTACATGGATAGGAAAGGTTTAAACATAGAAACATAGAAGATAGAAGCAGGAGGAGGTCATTCAGCCCTTCGAGCCTGCTCCGCCATTCATCACGATCATGGCTGATCGTCCAACTCAATAGCCTAATCCTGCTCTCTCCCCATAACCTTTGATCCCGTTTGCCCCAAGTGCTCCAGTTGCCTCTTGAATACATTCAATATTTTGGCATCAACTACTTCCTGTGGTAATGAATTCCACAGCTCACCACTCTTTGAGTGAAGAAATGTCTCCTCATCTCTCGTGCATCTCCTCAGCCCAATGTCTTCCCCTGCAGAAACTGGACAGTGACCACCTTGCCAGAGTGAGACGACTGAGCCACACCAGGTGATGCTCAATACAGAGTTGACCACCATGGCACGAAGCGTTGATTACAAGACAGAAGGCCGCCATTGTAAACTTGTAATGATAGAATTTGATTAGACCTCACACTCATTCATGGCATTCACCAACATAGTCCTTCATCTGAAAGCGACTGCCGTAAAAATGTTGTCATTCAAGTGACAGTTTGTTGTTGGCTCAGTAACTTATGATTGGTTTTCTTGAATTTGGGGGTTAACTATCATCTGGCATTATCCCTGAACTGATTTGACTTTGATTTGATTTATTATTGTCACACGTATTAGCATACAATGAAAAATATTGTTTCTTGAATGCTCTGCAGACAAAGCATACCGTATGTAGAGAAGGAAACGAGAGAGGGCAGAATGTAGAGTTACAGTCATAGCTAGAGAAAGATCAACTTAATGCAAGGTAGGTCCATTCAAAAGTCTGATGGCAGCAGGGAAGAAGCTGTTCTTGAGTCGGTCGGTGACCTGAGACTTTTTCCCGATGGAAGAAGGTGGGAGAGAGAATGTCCAGGGTGCGTGAGGTCCTTAATTATGCTATGCCAAGGTAGCGGGAAGTGTAGACAGAGTCAATGGATGGGAGGCTGGTTTGTGTGATGGATTGGGCTACATTCATGACTTTTTGTAGTTCCTTGTGGTCTTGGGCAGAGCAGGAGCCACACCAAGCTGTGATACAACCAGAAAGAATGCTTTCTATGATGCATCTGTAAAAGTTGGTGAGAGTTGAAGCTGACGTGGCGAATTTACTGAGTCTGAGCAATCATCGGGAAATATAAAAAGAACGGTGTTTCTTTTTAACCATGGTCACCAGCTCTTTATTTTTAAACATTAGAGAGCACGGCTAATTTTATTGTTACGACCAAAAAGAAAGACCTACAAAGGAAAACTTCTTTCTTACTTAATTTAAGAAGATAGGTTGGTGAAATATTGTGTGAGATCATGATGTGACTATGCTTTAAAAATCTTTTGATACATGGAGAAACAGCAACTCAGTGTAAATATACACCACAGAATGTTTTCAACTCACGAGTACCTCATTAGTCATTAGGAATAATTATAGCTTAACGCCTTAAAAACCCATGATCTATAGGTGGTCTAGATTAACTGAATAATGTTTCCAACATTTTCAATCCGCTAAAGACCGCAGCAGAAATAGATAATAATTATTGTAAATGCTTGCGCTAAGATGTGCATTCTTGTTATTGAAATGACTGTGACGATTGTTGTCCCAAAGTTTAGTGTTTATAATCCCGAATTACTTACGAGTGGTAATATTTTCTTATAACCTGTCCCCGGCAGTCTTGATCACAAGCTGGATGTTTCATGGTAACCAGCAACTATTAGTCACCGACAAGCCATAGCACACATGTTTTCCAGGAAACCAAATATTTTTAAACAGTGGGTCCCCCTCCCTACCCTCACCCCTGCTTTTAAGGACAGCTCGCAACATCATGAAAAAAAATTAATAGCCATTTTTTCCCTTGCCTGTCAATGTGGATTTTGTAGATATGTATTTAAAATATCAAGAGCCAGTGCCATTGTCAAGAAAACTATTTTGTAAAATATATGGACCTTTTTTTATTAGTGTCACAAGTAAGGCTTACATTAACACTGCAGTGAAGTTACTGTGAAAATCCCCTAGTCGCCACACTCCGGCGTCTGTTCAGGATACACTGAGGGAGAATTTAGCACCTAACCAGCACGTCTGTCAGACTGTGGGAGGAAACTGGAGCAACCCCGCACAGACACAGGGAGAACGTGCAGACTTCCTATAGACAGTGACCCAAGCCGGGAATCGAACCCAGGTCCCTAGTGTTGTAAGGCAACGATGCTAACCGTGCCGCCCTTGACAGAAAATGGAAACTGAGTTGACGCACGATACGGAAATGAAAAGCATCTTGGGTTGATGGGTGTAGAGAATGATGTTAGATATGTGCATTATATTGTTAAGCTCAGAAACTCCTCTTAATGAATATCTTGATGGTGATATCACTCATTAGCATACATTTCCTGACCATCACACTTGCCTGTACCAAATTTCAATGTCACACTTCTAGCTGGTCGCTTACTTATTTTGCTCACCTGACTGGTTAACAGGCACATCTTACTTTATTATTCCAGAGGTTTAGGGACGGTGTGTGTGTGTGAAAGAGAGAGAGAGATACACTTACGCTATCCATTTTATCTCTCCTCACCCCCCTGTTTTGCATGGTAGCACAGTGGTTAGCACTGCTGCCTCACAGTCCAAGGGTTCAATTCCGGCCTCGGGTCACTGTCTGTGTGGAGTTTGCACATTCTCCCCGTGTCTGCGTGGGTTTCCTCCAGGTGCTCCGGTTTCCTCCCACAATCTGCGGGTTAGGTTGATTGGCCATGCTAAATTGCCCCGTAGTGTCAGGGGGATTAGTCGGGTAAATACGTGGGGTTATGGGGGATAAGGCCTGGGTGGGATTGCTGTCGGTGCAGGCTCGATGTGCTGAATTGCCTCCTTCTGCATTATAGTGATTCTATGATTCTAAGACCCCAAATGCCCTTAAACACTATCAGTTCCTCCCCCTCCCCCACTCAAACCTCCCAAGACCCCGAGAATGTTCCAGTTAAATTCTAAATCTCTACATCGAACCTGGTACATGTTGCCATCTGAACTTTAGAAATGTTGAAATAAAAACTGGATACATATAAGAACCGTGATGATCCTGTACTTATAGTTCCATAGGCAACTGGAAAGAATGGGGGAATTTGTTTTGCAATGCTAGAAAGTATCTCAGCATGCTCTGTTATAAATTCCAATTGTCAGGGACAACTTTGCAAAATAGTTCTCCCAATGGAAACATTGCATGTGATGCGTGATATAACTCACAAGGCTAGAGATGCTCGAGGAAATAAAGGTTTTTATTGACTATTACAATAGAGCTACCATATATAATACACGATCCCAGACTGAAGGGTCCCAGACAGAGCAGTGACCTTTATACCTCTCCCAGGAGGCGGAGCCCGACTGGGATGTACCATAATAACTATATTACAGGTAGAACAGCCCAACCCTAACCCCAACAGCAACATATATACAGACTCATAGTACTGGCCAGACCCTGGCTCAGTACTACCTGGTGGGAACCAACGATGGTTCACCACAGCATGCCAATGTTTCAAAAGATTCACCATCATCTCACTTTCACTCCCTCTGTTGTTTGTAGTATATATAAATGATCTGGAGGAAAATGTAGGTGCTCTGATTAGTAAGTTTGTGATGACACAAAAATTGGCGGAGTTGCAGACAGTGACAAGGATTGTCGAAGGATAGATTGCAGTCTTGGGCAGAGAAATGGCAGATGGAGTTTAATCCAGATAAATGTGAGGTGATGCATTTTGAAAAGTCAATTTCAGGTGCGAATTATATAGTAAATGGCAGAACCCTGAGGAACACTGATATACAGAGGGATCTGGGTGTACAGGTCCATGGATCCCTGAAAGTGGCAAAGCAGGTAGATAAGGTGGTCAAGAGGGCATGCAGCATGCTTGCCTTCATTGGCCAGAGCATTGAGTGCAAAAGTTGGCAAGTTATGTTACGGCTGTATGAAATTTTAGTTAGGCCGCATTTGGAATATTGGGTGCTGTCCTGGTTGCCACGCTACCAGAAGGATGTGGATGCTTTGGAGAGGGTGCAAAGAAGGTTCACCAGAATATTTCCTAGTCTGGAGGATTTTAGGTATGAGGAGAGGTTGGATAAACTCGGAATGTTTACACTGGAAAGACGGAGGTTGAGGGGCAACCTGATAAGAGTTGAGAAAATTATGAGAGGCATAGACAGGATGGATAGTCAGAGTCTTATTCCCAGGGTGGAAGGGTCGACTATAAGAGGGCACAGGTTTAAGGTGAGAGGTGGTAAGCTTAGGGGAGATGTGCGGGGAAAGTTTCTCACACAGAGGGTGATGGGTGCCTGGAACACACTGCCAGTGGAGGTAGTGGAAGCAGGCTCGTTAGCAACATTCAAGGTGTACCTTGATAGAGACATGAACGGGAGGTGAACAGAGGGATAGAAACCATGTCTCAGCGCAGGCCTTGGTGGGCCAAAGGGCCAGTGCCTATTCTGTATTGTTCTTTGTTCTATTAAAATGAATCATAGCGAGCTCTTGGTGGGTGAGGTCCCATGTTGTGAGTATGGATTCACACATCAACCCCATGGCTTCAGGATGAGGGAACAGGGAACATTGTTAATCAGCAGAAATGCTTCCTGAAACCTATAGAATCCCAGTAGTGCAGAAGGAGGCCATTTGGCCCATCGAGTCTGCACCAACTCTCCAAAAGAGCGTTTTACCTAGGTTCACCCACTCCCCGCACCCCCCCCCCCCCCCCCCCCCCCCACCAACCCTGTGCACTTACCATGGCTAATCCACCTAAACTCCCCCCCCCCCCCCCACCAACCCTGTGCACTTACCATGGCTAATCCACCTAAACTGTACATCTTTGGAAACTAAGGGACAATTTACCATGGCTAATCCACGTAAACTACACATCTTTGGACACTAAGGGGCAATCTACCATAGTCAATCCACCTAATCTGCACATCTTTGGAGTGTGGGAGGAAACCGGAGCGCTCGGGGGAAACCCACATAGGCACAGGGAGAACGTGCAAACTCTACGGACAGTCACCCGAGGCTGGTGCCTGGTCCCTGGCGCTGTGAGACAGCTACCCTAAGTCACCTTGACCATCCCAACCTCCGACTCTTCAGCTTAGTAACATCATATGTGAATTTCACTTATTGTTAATGTACTAATTGAATATATTTTAAGTTAAATACCCCTATTGTTACGATCTGGAATGCCTGAAAGTGCATTGGAATCAGATGCAATAATAACTTTTCAAAAGAGATCATTGTTAGTTTTTGCAATGGGACCTAATAAGAGTACAAGGGACCCAATGGCCCCTTCCATTCTGTATCATTCTATGATGCTAAGAAGTTGTTTTGGTTACAAGAGTTTTTATTCTTCAAGTGTTGGATTTAAATAGAATCAAGGAATGGTTAGAGCACAGAGGAGGTCAGTTTCTCCGTAGTAGCATCCGCGCTGGAATGTTAAACAGTATTTCGAATATTTTGACCATTGGTTGATTTGATTTGATTTGATTTATTGTTGTCATGTGTATTGGGATACAGTGAAAAGTATTGTTTCTTGCGCGCTATACAGGCAAAGCATACCATTCATAGAGAAGGAAAGGAGAGAGTGCAGAATATAGTGTTACAGTCATAGCTAGGGTGTAGAGAAAGATCAACTTTGTGCGAGGTAGGTCCATTCAAAAGTCTGACAACAACAGGGAAGAAGCTGTTCTTGAGTCAGTTGTTACGTGACCTCAGATGTTTGTATCTTTTTCCCGACAGAAGGTGGAAGAGAGAATGTCTGGAGTGCGTGGGGTCCTTGATTATACTGGCTGCTTTTCCGAGGCAGCAGGAAGTGTAGACAGAGTCAATGGATGGGAGGCTGGTTTGAGTGATGGATTGGGCTTCATTCACGACCTTTTGTAGTTTGTGGTGCTCTCCATCACTCACTATCGCCCTCACGCTTGTGATTCAACTCCAGGCTGCTGCCTCCTGAACACCAGCTGTTCATTCCTCGGTAAGTCTTTTTATTTTCTCCCTGGTATGAATCCACCTTGGGATCTGAGAGATGGTGGAAAGTCAACGGGAATGACGCCTGAGCAGCTGTGGGACTGAGTGGGTGAATTGGGCAGTGTTCAGAGTGGACAGTGGAGGGGGTAGACTTGTAAAGCCTACATGATGGGCCGAGTGGCCTCGTTCTGTGCTGTAAAACTCCATGGGCGGAGCTTTCTGGCCAGCGGGATTCTCCGGTCCCACTGCAGTGAATGGAGATTTGGCTGAGCGCCAAACTCTTCGTCCACTCTGGCAGCGGTGGCGGGGCGTGAACGGCCGGAGAATTCCAGCCAATGACTCTATGAGCTTTGTTCTGTGGAACAACCTGCTTCACGGTGCAATTTTTAAAAAATACATAGAATCCCTACAGTGCAGAAGCTGGCCATTTGGCCCATCAAGTCTGCACCGACTCTCTGTAAGATCATGTCACCCAGGCCGACCCTCCTGCCCTATCCCCATAAATCTGTGCATCTTTGGACACAAAGGTGCAATTTTCATGGCCAATTCATCTGACCCACAAATCTTTTGGACTATGGGAGGAAACCGGAGCACCTGGAAGAAGCTCACACAGACACGGGGAGAATGTGCAGGTTAGGTGCATTGGCCATGCTAAATTGCCCCTTGGTGTCAGGGGGGCTAGCTAAGGTAAATGCATGGGGTTACGGGGATAGGACCTGGGTGGGACTGTGATCGGTGCAGACTCGATGAGGTGAATGGCCTCCCTCTGCACGGTAGGGATTCTATGATGTTATGAAACCCATGCAGACACGGGGAGAACGCGCATACTCCACATGGACAGCCACTTGAGACCGGAATTGAACCCGGTTCCCTGGCACTGTGAGGCAGCAGTGCTAACCACTATGCCACCGCGCCACCCTTGACCTTGATGTAGGGGAGTAGTCTAGTAATCTAAGTTTTTAACAGTTCTCTACAAAACAACAAGAAATTCAGCTCATGACAGAGTTTATAAAATAGTATCAGTAAAGAGACAAGGCTATCTATAACATTGGTTAGGTTTATTTATTTTTAATTTGTACTTGGGATGGGTACAGCAAAGATAGTCTTTATCGCCCACTCCTACTTGCTCGAAGGTCATTGAGAATTGATCACTTGGCAGTGGAAGGAGTCACAATGACCAGCCGATGAAGGGCTCGCACGCTCCAGTTCAATGTTTGCAGCAACAGTGCAGCTGTTAGGGTCATTGTTCTGGATTTATTAAATTCAGTTTCATTACATACTATTGGGTTGGTAGACAAGTGCTATAACCACTAAACTATTTGGCTTATTTCAGAGCCAACATCCTCCATTTCATAGAATCATAGAATCCCTACAGTGCAGAAAGAGGTCACTTGGTCCATCAAGACTGCGCTGACAACAATCCCACCCAGACCCTAACCCCATAACCCCATGTATTTACCCTGCTAGTCCCCCTGACACTAAGGAGCAATTTAGCATGGCCAATCAACCTAAACCACACATCCTTGGACACTAAGGGGCAATTTTGCATGGCCAATCCGCCTAAGCTGCACATCTTTGGACACTAAGGGACAATTTAGCATGGTCAATCAACCTAACCTACACGTCCAGCCACGTGTTTCCCGCCGGCGGGGGATGGTGGTTTGTTTGCTAGAGGTGGGATTCTCTGGTCCCGCTGCTTTTAATGGGAATTCCCATTGGCGTCACCCCCAATCCAGTGGGAAACCCGTGGGCGGGGGTGCGCTGCCGGCGAGACCGGAGAATCCCACCAGCGTGAACGGCCGGAGAATTCCAGTACATAACATGCTATTGTTTTTAAGAACTTCCTCACAAAAGAGGTCCAGCAAGTGCGGTGGTATCTCCAGGCCCTGTGTCCTGAGAGGGTGTCAGCAATGATGGACATCCACTGGAATGGTCCATGATTATGCGGCTAAAATGGACAGTGGCTTGCTGTTGCTTGCCGCACTATGGCTGACCAGGAAGCACTCCTGTTTTTCTCCTCTGGCACGCTCGATGGATTCACAGGTTGATGAAACAAGCTACTAGACCATGTTCTGTACGCACTATCCGTGGCCGTCAAGTGGGATTCAAACCTCGAAGTAGAGGGATATTACTACTGTGCCACAGTGTGGTAGGCTGTAAGTGAAGCATTGTTATTTTCCAGCAGAACCGACACTGAAACTCCACTGCTTATTGTTACCACCAAACATGCTGGCCAACTTTTGCATCAACAACTTATCAAGCAAGGACGACTGCAGGATAAGCACGTCTACAACTTAGTCAACCGGTGAGATGGGAGCCTGAGGAATCTCATCAGCATCTGAGTCTTCTGGCTTGTCAGGTATGTTTCATTGTGAGGCTATGGAGGTGGAGCATGTGACACTGGTTTAAACAGAATCCCCATAATCCAAAAGGAGGACACTTGGCCCATCAAGTCTGCACCAACTCTCCAAACAGCATCATACTTGCCCCCCCCCCAAGCCCCCCCAACCCCTCCCAATCCCCCCACCCCCCTCCCCAACCCCTTCCCCACTCCCCACCCATTCCCATCACCCCATGCATTTACCATGGCCAATCCATCTAATCCACACATCTCTGGACACTAAGGGGCAATTTAGCATGATCAATCCATCTAACCTACACATCTTTGGACACTAAGGGGCAATTTAGCATGGCTAATCCACTTAATCTACACATCTTTGGACACTAAGGTGCAATTTAGCATGGCCAACCCACCTAACCCACACATCTTTGGAAACTATGGGGCAATTTTGCATGGTCAATCCACCTAACCTACACATCTTCAGAGAGTGGGAGGAAACCAGGGCACCCGAAGGAAACCCATGGGGAGAACGTGCAAACTCCATACTGTCATCCAAGGTCAGAATGGAACCAGGGTCATAGGTGCTGTGTGGCAGCAGTGCTACCATACCACTCTTACCAAGTCATCATTTAGTCATCATATTAGTCCCCATTACCATAGTAAGAAACTAGCTGCAGATTTCAACTTCATAAACTGAAGCTTCCTATTTGCCCCATGAGTTGCTTGGCCTATTTTGTTCCTTTTGAAGATCCTCCAAGTGCTGGTTGCTGTCACTGTTCCTTCATCCCTGGGTTACTCTCTGTCCTCCTGTGGTTTAAGATTAACCGTAACTACTTTCATTGTTACATTGGTCCCAGTGGTTCAGGATTTTCAGGCTCCGATTCCCGTGGCGGGCGGGAGGGCAAAATTCCGGCCTATGTCATTATAAAACAATATTGGCTCCTCCCCCACCCCATATCCCCATCTGAGGCAAGTTACCCAAATGAAACCAACCCAATAGCCTGGTATCATTGGTGTTAAATCCTCATGGATCAGTGATAGGCTTGTTCCAAAGTGTGCTCACAGTGAATGCTTGGCCTGTTTAAGCACTCACTGATAGGACAGGTAGAAATTGTTGTTGGACATTAATTACATCCCGCACAGCCCTGGCTTGGAAACAAGTCCCTGTGGTGTCATTAAATGTACGTAGCAGTATTTAATATGGTCCAGCCTGGTAGTGAATGCGTCCACCTCCCAATTTCCAGTATCACAGAGTACAGAGACACAGATCGGCAGCATGTAGATATGGGGTAGAATTCAGATATAACAGGATCTTCTACTTTAGAATTGAATAAATGGTTGCAATTTGTTAACGAGCAGAACAGAACTAAAACCTTTTTTTTTTACCCATTTTGCACACACAAAGACAGCTCTGAATTTAATTAAAGACTGCTGACTTCATGTGTTTAGAATTAAACCAGGATTTCAAAAAGCCTTTTTCAGATATAGGTACCAGACATGGGCAATTCGGAAGACTAGTGGGGCAATCCACCCATTCCACCCCACCCCCAACTACGCCGAACCACCTTTCCCCCCATTCCCCCACTCCCCATCCTGCCGTGATGTTGGAGAACACCCTGAATTACATACGGACTTACTGAACTTTCAAATAACACCTGTGGTGTACTCAGGTATACAGTGTACACTAAAGGCAACAATTTTTTCAGACCAAAAGCATCAGGGTTGCCTTGGTAACCGGCTCTGCAGGTTTTTGTATTTTGTGTTAGCCTATGAATTTAAAGAAAACACTCCACCATTAAGAGCCTATCAGATTTGAATTTTGGAGTGTTGACAGCATCAAGCCAAGTAAGAAAAGTGTGAGGACATCTCAGGTATAAAGGAAAAAGCAACAGCCATTTCGAGTGAGAACATCTTGCAAGAACATCTCCAGCAGCCAGGGCAGCCACTGAATCAGCCAGCATTCCTCTCTCGAGCAGCACTCCATTCTACCAGTTTAAATATCTATTAAGAGAATTATCCAGCTATCTAACCGAAGGATACCGAGCCAGAAAGACGTTACAGACAGCGGCAACTACAGAAGAACTCCAAAAAGCTTCCAAATTCCATCAAGTCTGGTCGTATCATTTCTTTGAGCGTGATTAAGGTTCTGTTATTAGTGTTTTAATGCTGAATAGAGTCATAGAGTCATAGAGGTTTACAGCATGGAAACAGGCCCTTCAGCCCAACTTGTCCATGCCGCCTTTTTTTTAAACCCCTAAGCTAGTCCCAGTTGCCCACATTTGGTCCATATCCCTCTATACCCATCTTACCCATGTAACTGTCTAAACGCTTTTTAAAAGACAAAATTGTACCCGCCTCTACTACTATCTCTGGCAGCTTGTTCCAGACACTCACCACCCTCTGTGTGAAAAAATTGCCCCTCTGGACACTTTTGTATCTCATCCCTCTCACCTTAAACCTATGCCCTCTAGTTTTAGACTCCCCTATTTTTGAGAAAAGATATTGACTATCTAGCTGATCTGTGCCCCTCATTATCTGTAAGATGGCCCCTCAGCCTCCTTCGCTCCAGAGAAAAATGTCCCAGTTTATCCAGCCTCTCCTTATAACTCAAACTATCAAGTCCCGATAGCATCCTAATCAATTTTTTCTGCACTCTTTCTAGTTTAATAATATTCTTTCTATAATAGGGTGACCAGGACTGTACACAGTATTCCAAGGGCCTTACCAATGTCTTGTACAACTTCAACAAGACGTCCTAACTTCTGTGTTCAATGTTCTGACCAATGAAACCAAGCATGCTGAATGCCTTCTTCACCACTCTGTCCACCTGTGACTCCACTTTCATGGAGCTATGAACATGTACCCCTAGATCCTTTTGTTCTGTAACTCTCCCCAACGCCCTACCATTAACTGAGTAAGTCCTGCCCTGGTTCAATCTACCAAAATGCATCACCTCGCATTTATCTAAATTCAACTCCACCTGCCATTTGTCAGTGCACTGATCCAATTGATCAAGATCCCGTTGCAATCCGAGATAACCTTCTTCACTGTCCACTATGCACCAATCTTGGTGTCATCTGCAAACTTACTAACCATGCCTCCTATATTCTCATCCAAATCATTAATATAAATGACAAATAACAGTGGACCCAGCACCAATCCCTGAGGCACACCGCTGGTCACAGGCCTCCAGTTTGAAAAACAATTCTCTAAAACCACCCTCTGGCTTCTGTCAAGGAGCCAATTTTGTATCCATTTAGATACCTCACCCTGGATCCCGTGAAATTTAACCTTATGCAACAACCTACCATGCGGTACCTTGTCGAAGGCCTTGCTAAAGTCCATGTAGCCAACATCAACTGAACTGCCCTCATCTACCTTCTTGGTTACCCTTCAAAAAACTCAATCAAATCTGTGAGACATGATTTTCCACTCGCAAAGCCATGTTGACTGTCTCTAAACAGTCCTTGCGTCTCTAAATGCCTGTAGATCCTGTCTATCAAAATTCCTTCCAACAACTTACCCACCACAGATGTGAGGCTCACTGGCCTGTAGTTCCCAGGCTTTCCCCTGCAGCCCTTTTTAAACAAAGGCACAACATTTGCCACCCTCCAATCTTCAGGCACCTCACCCGCGACTATCGATGATTCAAATATCTCTGCTCCGGGACCTGCAATTTCCTCCCTAGCCTCCGAATGGCCTGGGATACACTTCATCAGGTCCCGGGGATTTATCTACCTTGATGCTCTTTAAGACTTCCAGCACTTCCTTCTCTGTAATATGTACACTCCTCAAGACATCACTGTTTATTTCCCCAAGTTCCCTCAGATCCATGTGTTTCTCAACAGTAAATGGCCCTTGCCTTTATTCCGAACAGCATGTCAATCAAACTGTACCTTAATTAATGTGTTACTTGTTCAGTTAAAGTTCCTGGTTATTTAAATAAAATACTTTGTTAATGCATCACTTAAAGCGAGTGTCAGACCTTTATATTAATGAACCTCTAACTGTGAACTAAGAATAGATAACACCTTCCCAAATAACTGTAGCAGATTACGATGCGAGCTAAAAGGGATTAACCTCAGTGTTGTATCACAAGTCAAAGGCTTATTTGCATATTTTAAAATTACCTTTCGACCCAATTCTGATTTCAATCTGTATAGGCAGTGTGCTTTATCATTTCATAGAATCATAGAATCATACAGTGCAGAAGAGGCCTTTCAGCCCATCGAGTCGGCACTAACAAGCAAGGAATTCAGCAATTAATAAACTCACTCTTTCTTTAACTCAAGAAAGCCTGGTTAAATTTAGTGACTCCTTTCAAAAATAAACTTACAGAACACTGAGAGACCTGGATAGAGTGGACATGGAGAGGGTGTTTCCACTAGTGGGAGAGACTAGAACTCGAGGGCACAGCCTCAGAGTGAAGGGACGCTCCTTTGAAACTGAGATGAGGAATCTGTGGAACTCATTGCCACAGAGGGCTGTGGAGGCCGGGTCATTGAGTGTCTTTAAGACAGAAATAGATAAGTTCTTAATGAATAAGGGGATCGAGGGTTACGGGGAGAAGGCAGGAGAATGGGCTTGAGAATCATATCAGCCACGATTCAATGGCGGAGCAGATTCGATGGACCGAATGGCCTAATTCTGCTCCAATATCTTTTGGTCTTGTTAAATATTGACCTGGGAATGGGATCTGCAAGGGGAGGATCCTTTTTAAATTAATCTTGTTGCAGGAAACCAAGAGGGTTGAATGAAGGAACGTAGCCAGTTCATCCCTCCTCATCCGGAATAACAAATTTGAGGAACCTCAGCTTGAGACCGGCCATAACGGTTCAAGACTCTACTGCCAACCTCCACCCCTCTAGCACCCACCCCCCTGTAAACCTGAACTGCAATGCTTTAAAGGGCTGCAGGCTTATGAGACGTATTGACTTAGACTAGAATACAAGAGCAGGGATGTACTTCTGAGGCTGTATAACGCTCTGGTCAGACCCATTTGGAGTATTGTGAGCAGTTTTGGGCCCCGTATCTAAGGAAGGATGTGCTGGCCTTGGAAAGGATCCAGAAGAGTTTCACAAGAATGATCCCTGGAATGAAGAGCTTGGGTCTGTACTCGTTGGAGTTTAGAAGGATCTTATTGAAACTTACAGGATGCTGTGAGGCCTGGATAGAGTGGACATGGAGAGGATGTTTCCACTAGTAGGAAAAACTAGAACCAGAGGGCACAACCTCAGGCTAAAGGGACGATCCTTTAAAACAGAGATGAGGAGGAATTTCTTCAGCCAGAGAGTGGTGAATCTGTGGAACTCTTTGCCGCAGAAGGTTATGGAGGCCAGGTCATTGAGTGTCTTTAAGACAGAGATAGATAGGTTCTTGATTAATAAGGGGATCAGGGGTTATGGGGAAAAGGTAGGAGAATGGGGATGAGAAAAATATCAGCCCTGGTTGAATGGCGGAGCAGACTCGATGGGCTGAATGGCCTAATTCTGCTGCTATGTCTTATGGCCTTATGGTCTTATAACCCTAATGTGCTAGTAGCTGGAGAGAGAAGGCACCAATATACTTCCGACAACATCTGTAGAAATTAATTTTCACTATTTACTAACTAAGACTATACTCCTTTATTTATACCCAGGTTGTATTTATATTTCATCCCTTCTGTGATTGCAACCCAATTCACAGAATCTATCAACAGGACAATAATCTCTCCCTCAATGTTAGTAAAACAAAGGAGATAGTCATCGACTTCAGGAAGCGTGATAGAGGGCATGCCCCCGTCGACATCAACAGGAATGAAGTGGAAAGGGTCAAGAGCTTCAAGTTTCTAGGTTTCCAGATCATCAACAATCTGTCCTGGTCCCTCCACACCGACGCTATAGTTAAGAAAGCCCACCAACGCCTCTACTCTCTCAGGAGGATAAGGAAATTCGGTATGTCCCCTACGACTCTCACCAATTTTTACCGACGCGCCATAGAAAGCATCCTTTCCGGATGGATCACAGCTTGGTATGGCTCCTGCTCTGCCCAAGACCACGAAAAGCTACAAAGTTGTTGTGAACATAGCCCTGTACATCATGCAAACCAGCCCCCCATCCATTGACTCCACCTACACTTCGGCTGCCTTGGGAAAGCAGCCAGCATAATCAAGGACCCCACGCACCCTGGACATACTCTCACAGATACCCTACAGTGCAGAAAGAGGCCATTTGGCCCATCGAGTCTGCACCGACCACAATCCCACCCAGGCCCTACCCCCATATCCCTACATATTTACCCACTAATCCCTCTAACCTACACATCTCAGGACACTAAGGGGCAATTTTATCATGGCCAATCAACCTAACCCGCACATCTTTGGACTCTCTTCCACCTTCTTCTGTTGGGAAAAAGATACAAAAGTCTGAAATCACGTACCAACTGACTCAAGAACAGCTTCTTCCCTGCTGTCATCAGACTTTTGAATGGACCTACCATATATTAAAATGATCTTTCTCTACACCCCAGATATGACTGTAACACTACATTCTGTACCCTTTCCTTCTCTATGAACGGTATGGTTTGTCTGTAGAGCGCGCAAGAAACAATACTTTTCACTGTATTCTAATACATGTGACAATAAATCAAATCAAATCAAATCAAATTTTATTGAATAACATTCTTGCATTATCCTTATTTTTTTCCTGTATCCTTATCTCTTCCTTTCCAAGATTCTGGGGTACATTCCTTTGGATGTTAACAGTTCTCTGCCACCTCAATCAGACATCAAATATAAATTTAAACAGACTGACATCCCAAAGCTCAACAGCCAATCGAACAACTTTAGGAGTGGCACGGTGGCACAGTGTTAGCACTGCTGCCTCACAGTGCCAGGGACCCGGATTCAATTCCAGCCTTGGGTCATTGCCTGTGTAGAGTTTGCACATTCTCCCCGTGTCTGCGTGGGTTTCCTTCAGATGCTCCGGTTTCCTCCCACACTCTAAAGATGCGTGGGTTAAGTTGATTGGCTATGCTAAATTGCCCCTTAGTATCGGGGGGATTAGCAGGATAAATACATGGGTTACAGAGATAGGGCCTGAGTGGGATTGTACAGGCTCGATGGTTGGAATGGCCTCCTTCTGCATTGGACGAGCGCGGCTGGAGAATCCCGCCCAGAATGTGCAAGGTTACGGGGATATGGCACGGGAGTGTGACGAGGCGGAATGTACTTTCAGAGAGCCAGTGGAGATTCGACGGGCCAAATGGCCTCTGTTCTGCACTGTAAAGATACAGAGATTGGGCCAAAAAGACTTTTACTGAGTACTCGTTCAGTCCAGGATGAGACTGGCATTTGAAAGCTGCATTCCAGCATTTAGGAAAATCCACCTCATTACCCTGGCTGCAATAGTCATAGACTGGGGTTTGTGTGGGTCATTGACCCTGTCTCCAGGAATGGGAGAACTGGCCTGAATGGTATAAACACAGAGAGCTGGCTCACAGATGCTGCTGTCCACACGAAACAAGGAGTTGGTATAAAAGCGGTTTCAATTAATATGTAAAGCTATGATATCATTGAACAGTGAGAGGTAGCTTTGATTCCCCATTTTGCTGAGATCCTATTCTTAGACAAGTCACTGTGGGTCAGTGATATGCAAAAGTCAAGTGCTTCTACCCCAATGGAGGCAGACATGGGTGTCTCTGGCTGGCCAGCATTTATTGCCCATTCCTAATTGCCCTTCAGAAAGCTGCCTTCTTGAACAACTGAGTGGCTTGCTAGGCCATTACAGAGGGCAGTTGAGAGTCAACAACATTGTTGTGGCTCTGGAGTCACATGTAGGCCAGCCCGGGTAAGGATGGCAGATTTCCTTCCCTAAAGGACATAAGGGCGGCACGGTAACACAGTGGTTAGCATTGCTGCTTCACAGCTCCAGAGACCTGGGTTCGATTCCCGGCTTGGGTCACTGTCTGTGTGGAGTTTGCACATTCTCCCTGTGTCTGCGTGGGTTTCCTCCGGGTGCTCCGGTTTCCTCCCACAGTCCAAAGATGTGCGGGTTAGGTTGATTGGCCATGCTAAAAAAATTTCCCCTTAGTGTCCTGCGATGCATAGGTTAGAGGGATTAGTGGGTAAAATATGTAGGGATATGGGGGTAGGGCCTGGGTGGGATTGTGGTCGGTGCAGACTCGATGGGCCGAATGGCCTCTTTCTGTACTGTAGGGTTTCTATGATTCAATGAAGTGAACCAGATGAGTTTTTACGACAATCGACAATGGTTTCACAAGCGTCATTAAGACAATGATCTTAATGATGCCTCTGTAGAGCTGTAGACAGCTGATCCAAAGCAGCACCGGCAAGGAGACGGGCACAGGACATCTAAGAGTTAGTGGGTGGCCCAGGGTCATGCAGAAAGGCGGTGGAATTATGAGCCAGTTTATGCCAGTTACCTAAACTTTCTAAAGAGTGTCAGACATTTAATAAACTGACACTTGTATATGTAAAGGACAACGCAGAACTCCAGCTCGGCTGCATGTCCAATGAATTGGGGCGGCACGGTGGTTAGCACTGCTGTCTCATAGCGCCAGGGACCCGAGTTCAATTCCAACCTTGGGTGACTTATCTCTGCGGTGTTTGCACATTCTCCCCATGTCTGCATGGGTTTCCTCCGGGTGCTCCGGTTTCCTCCCACACAACAAAGATGTGCGGGTTAGGTGGATTGGCCATGCTGAATTGCCCCTTAGTGGGGATTAGCAGGGTAAATACGTGGGGTTACAGGGATAGAATCTGAGTGGGATTATTGTTGGTGCAGACTCAATGGGCTGAATGGCCTCCTTCTGCAACTGTAGGGCGGGAGTTTACGACCTCGCTCAGGCGAGGCTGAAAATTCCAGACCAAGGTCAACACAGATTTCCGTTGTCGGACTTTCGCCCGCTGCAATTCTGTGGCGGGAAAGGTGGTAACATTCCAGGCTGTGAATTCACACAGTTCCCGCCCGTAGGATGTTAACCGGGCTGCAGTAAAGTAGATGGAACAATGGCGTATATGCACTGTGGAGGGGGCACGTCGTGAAATCATTGACATGCCCTCATTTCCCAGCTCTCCCAAAGCTTCTACATTATTTACCTCAGCCTCTTTCGCAATAATTTTTTCCATCCTGGGTACGGCTGGAAGGTCGAACACTTTTCACTGGCATAACCTCCTTACCTGGCAGTCAAATGTCTAACTTATGTTCACTCCCAAACTTGGCCACGTGGGGATACGTGGATGGAGGCCAGTTGTTTATATACTGCTTTGCAGTAGCATGCTGCTCCTTAATAGCTCAACACATTAAATATTCCCCACCCCATGCTAGTGTGGAATGAACAAATGCATTTTTTTGCCGATAAATATTGTAACTCGAAAGCTCCTTAAAACATTCCTGTAGAGATTTTTACTTCCTGGCCATTGGCGCCACCTGCTGTTAGTCCTCAGCTTTGCAATTGCTATTCACTTGCCATTTAGATTCAAGTCAAACTTATCAGCAACCAAAGGTACAGTTGCAACACTCACAAATGATCAACATTTGTAGATTTTTAGGATCAGCACCATTATTGGGGTCCTAAGTCCATTCTCTGCAGCAGGAAGTGTTCAGGCGTGATTTCATAGAATCATAGAGTCCCTACAGTGCAGAAAGAGGGCTTTCGGCCCATCGAGTCTACACCAACCACAATCCCACCCAGGCCCTATCCATGTAAGCCCATGCATTTACCCTGCTAATCCTCCTGACACCAAAGGGCAATATAGCATAGCCAATGCATCTAACCTGCACATCTTTGGAGTGTGGGAGAAAACCGGAGCACCCAGAGGAAACCCACGCAGACATGGGGAGAAAGTGCAAGCTCCACACAGACAGTGACCCGAGGCCGGAATTGAACCTGGGACCCTGGTGCTGTGAGGCAGCAGTACTAACCACGTGCCACTGCGCGCTGCCCATTTTAGATACTTATATCAACAAACTGTATCAATGTCTTGGGGTGAAGTTTGTTGATGACGCAAAGATAAGCCAGACAGTAGGTGGAGAGGAGGACATAGGAAGTTTGCAAAGGGATAAAGGAAGATTAAGCACGTGGACAAAAATTTTGCAGAGGGGTGTAATGTGAGAAAATGTGAACACAGGCTCACACCACACCCGAGGGCACATGACTCGTTCCCTTAAAGGGGCTATGCCCCAACATATATTACATAGGACATGTCCAAATTTAGCACGGTGCCTTCCCCGTGCCACCATGGTTGAATAGCATCACTCTCTCCTCTCGCATATTAAAGCAGCCAGCATAATCAAGGACCCCATGCACTCCGGACATTCTCTCTTCCACCTTCTTCCATCAGGAAAAAGATACAAAAGTCCAAGGACACGTACCAACCGACTCAAGAACAGCTTCTTCCCTGTTGCCATCAGACTTCTGAATGGACCTACCTCGTAGAATCCCTACAGTGCAGAAGGAGGCCATTCGGCCCATCAAGTCTGCACCGACAACAATCCCCCTCAGATCTTATTCCTGTAACCTCACACATTTACCCTGCTAATCCCCCTGGTACTAAGGGAGAATTTAGCATGGTCAATCAACCTAACCCACAAGTCTTTGGGAGGAAACCGGAGCACCCGGAGGAAACCCACGCAGAATCGGGGAGAACGTGCAGACTCCACTCAGACAGTGACCCAAGCTGGGAATCGAACCTTGGTCCCTGGCGCTGTGAGGCAGCTGTGCTAACCACTGTGCCACTGTGCCACCTCATATTAAGTCAATCTTTCTCTACACCCTAGCTATGACTGTAACATGACTTCACTCTCTCTTTTCCATCTCCCCTGTGTACTCTATGAACAGTATGCTTTGTCTGTATAGCGCGCAAGAAGCAATACTTTTCATTGTATCCCAATACACGTGACAATAATAAATCAAATCAAATCAAATCAAATATTAAGACTATTGGACAAGATACTGGAGAACTGCCCGTACCCGTGGGATCCTGGCATAAGCCAAGTTCTTTCGGACTTTAGTATTTATGTAGCGCCTTTCACAACCTCAGGACATCCCAAAACACTTAGAGGTTAATGATGTGGCCTTTGGAATTGTGATCACTGCTGAAGCATGCGGATAAGCAAAAGGCCACTTAATGCACAGCGGACTGTGCCAAAACAGCACTGATACAAGCAGCCAGATAATCAGAAAGAAAGGATGAAAAAGAATATTTACAGGGGTAAGGTAAATAATGAATTTACCCACCACAATCAGCACTGTGGAGGTTGTGAGTTACACTGTGAATTGAAAGTGCTTCGCTGACATGTACAGGACTTTACTTAACCCTTGCTGGGAAGGGTGCAATTGCACCATCTGCTGGATATTCATAACATTGCGGTCAGCCAGGTCCATATGACGCTGAATAAAATGGTTTTGAGAGAGATTTCTTATGGAGTGTATCTTTATAGTATATTGCAAGCTGTGCATACAGCCCACACTTTCTGCAGCCTCCCATTCATTGACTCCGTCTACACTTCCAGCTGCCTTGGCAAAGCAGCCAGCATAATTAAGGACCCCACGCACCCCGGACATTCTCTCTTCCACCTTCTTCCATCGGGAAAAAGATAGAAAAGTCTGAGGTCACATACCAACCGACTCAAGAACAGCTTCTTCCCTGCTGCCGTCAGACTTTTGAATGGACCTACTTCGTACTAAGTTGATCTTTCTCTACACCCTAGCTATGACTGTAACACTACGGCACGGTGGCACAGTGGTTAGCACTGCTGCTTCACAGCTCCAGGGACCTGGGTTCGATTCCTGGCTTGGGTCACTGTCTGTGTGGAGTTTGCACATTCTCCTCGTGTCTGCGTGGGTTTCCTCCGGGTGCTCCGGTTTCCTCCCACAGTCCAAAGATGTGCGGGTTAGGTTGATTGGCCATGCTAAAATTGCCCCTTAGTGTCCTGAGATGCATAAATTAGAGGGATTAGCGCGTAAAAATATGTAGGGTTGTGGGGATAGGGCCTGGGTGGGATTGTGGTCGGTGCAGACTCGATGGGCCGAATGGCCTCCTTCTGCACTGTAGGGTTTCTATGATTTCTATGACGACATTCTGCACTCTCTCCTTTCCTTCTCTATGAACGGTATGCTTTGTCTGAATTGTGCGCAAGAAACAGTACTTTTCACTGTATGTTAATACATGTGACAATAATAAAGCAAATTTAAAATTATATTCCTTTAGCATCGAAGGACCATAGGGGTGGCACAGTGGTTAGCACTGCTGCCTCACAGCACCAGGGACCCGGGTTCGATTCCCGGCTTGGGTCACTGTCTGTGGGGAGTCTGCATGTTCTCCCCGTGTCTGCATGGGTTTCCTCCGGGTGCTCCGGTTTCCTCCCACAATCCAAAGACGTGTTGGTTAGGTGCATTGGCCGTGCTAAATTCTCCATCAGTGTACCTGAACAGGTGCCAGAGTGTGGCGACTAGGGGATTTTTACAGTAAGTTCATTGCAGTGTTAATGTAAGCCTACTTGTGACATTAATAAATAAATGTAAAGCATTAAAAACATTTGCACTAGCGTCCACACTCTCAGCATCCCCAACTCCCACAGGCCAGGGCCCGATTTTAGCATTGTGTTGAGTCCGTTTTCAGGCGCGAAAGCTTGATAAAGTCGGACGTGAGGAGAGTAGTGCGACCCGTGCCCGTCTCCGCGCCTGTTCTCCCATTAACAAGGCTTGAAAATGGCTACGATCGGGACTGTGCCCAAAATGGGCACGACGGCCATTTGAATGCATTTGCCTGCATTTAAATTGACTTACTGGGCTGCACGCCCAAACTTACCGGCACTTCCCCCTTTACCACCGCGTTCGCCCGTCCAGATTCAGTGCGAAACAGACATGCTCCATATAAGTCCGATTCGGGCGCTCCATCAGTGAGGGTTAGTGAGGAGGTAAGTGCCGAGCGTCCGACGGCTCTCTGCTTGAGATCGGTGGGGGTGGGGAGGGGGGGTGGCGGTGGGAGGAGTGGGAGTGGTTCGCTGCCGTTCTGCCTGAGATCAGTAAGGGGGAGGGGTGGTCCGCTGCCACTCTGCCTGTGATCAGTGATGGGGAAGGGGGGTCCGCTGCCACTCTGCGTGTGATCAGAGAGGAGGAAGGGGAGGTCCGCTGCCACTCTGCCTGTGATCAGTGAAGGGGAGGGGGAGGTCCGCTGCCTGAGATCGGTGTGGGGGGGCGGGGAGGGGGGGAAGGGGCCAACGATGGGTCTGAGTGGTGGTGGGGGGTTGGGGGGGGATAAGGGGGTCAGTAATGTTGTGGGGGTGGGGCAATGTCTGTGGGGGCCAGGGGTAGGCATTATCCGCCCCGGGAGGGATGTGGCAAGGGGACAGCATTTTATTTTTTTTCTGCGCATGCGCAGTTGAAGGCTCTGATTGGAGCTGCGGGATTTCGGGCGTGTTAAGCCCCGCCCACAGGCTTGTGCAGCGCGATTCGGAATCGCTGATATTTTTTCAGGCAGAGTGCGTATGAGGGCTCCTGAGAACGGGTCTAAAAGTCGGATCTGAAACACTCCCAGTTTCAAGTCTGCCCAGCACTTAGAATTAAAATGGTAAAATCGGGCCCCAGTCCGCTATGTACGACTATGAGATTTCACACTGCCCTCAAACCTACCCCCCAGTGATCTTCTCCTGCCCCTTCATCCCAAACAGAGCCTCGATATTAAAAAGTTTAAATTGTTCCTCATTCTTCACTTTCATTCCAGCAGCCGGAGATACAGCTGTGAAACTCCTCTCCTCTGAAACTCAATCCATTGGCTCCAATTATGAGGTCCCCTGCTGCTTTCAAAAACCTTCTTGTGGGAGAATCTAGAGCCAGGGGATCGCTGTTAAAAATAAAAGGGTGGCGGCACGGTAACACAGTGGTTAGCACCGTTGCTTCACAGCTCCAGGGACCTGGGTTCGATTCCCGGCTTGGGTCACGGTCTGTGTGGTGTTTGCACATTCTCCCCGTGTCTGCGTGGGTTTCCTCCGGGTGCTCCGGTTTTCTCCCACAGTCCAAAGATGTGCGGGTTAGGTTGATTGGCCGTGCTAAAATTGCCCCTTAGTGTCCTGGGATGCGTAGGTTAGAGGGATTAGTGGGTAAATATATGGGGGTAGGGCCTGGGTGGGATTGTGGTCGGTGCAGACTCGATGGGCCGAATGGCCTCTTTCTGTACTGTAGGGTTTCTATGATTTCTATGATTTAACTCAGAGATGAGGAGAATTTATTTTCTCTCAGAGGGTCTTGAGTCTCTGGAACTCTGTGGAAACAGAGTCTTTGAAAAGTTTTAAGACAGGGGGAGATAGATTTTTGATTAACAATGGGGTGAAAGGTTATTGGGGGTCAGCAGGAATGTGCGGTCAAGGTTACAATCAGATCAGCCATGATCTTATTGAATGGCAGAGCACTGAATGGGGAGGCGATGGCCTAGTGGCATTATCGCTAGACTATTAATCGAGAAACTGAGCTAATGTTCTGGGGACCTGGGTTCGAATCCCACCACGGCAGATGGTGCAATTTGAATTTCAATAAAAGAAATATCTGGAATTAAGAATCTACTGATGACCATGAAACCATTGTCGGAAAAACCCATCTGGTTCACTAATGCCCTTTAGAGAAGGAAATCTGCTGCCCTTACCTGGTCTGGCCTACATGTGACTCCAGAGCCACAGCAATGTGGTTGACTCTTAGCTGCCCTCCAAGGGCAACTCGGGATGGGCAATAAATGCTGGCCCAGCCAGCGCGACACCCATGTCCCACGAATGAGTAACCGAGCGGAGTCTGAACATTCTCTCCATCTGTGTGTGTTTCCTCCGGGTGCTCTGGTTTCCTCCCACAGTCCAAAGATGTGCAGGTTAGGTGGATCGGCCATGCTAAATTGTCCCTTAGTGTCCAGGGGGATTAGCAGGGTGGGGTTACGGGGATAGGGTCCAGGTAGGATTTTTGTTGGTGCAGACTCGATGGGCCGAATGGCCTCTTTCTGCACTGCAGGGATTCTCTGATTCTAACCAACGACGCCTGCATCCCTTGAACTTTATTTTTAAATGTGGAACTCGCTACTGCGGTGAGCAGCATAGATGTATTTACGGGAAGGCCCAATAGGTGTATGGGGGAGTAAGGAACAGACGGATATGGGGTAAGTTGAGGAAAGACAGGAAAGGTTGGATTGGAGTATAAATATCAGCATGGATTGTTGGGCTCACTGTTCAGGATCTGTGCAGTTCCATGTATTCCCACATTCTGAGGTTAATTTCTCAGGTCGATTATCAGTTTCGGGCAGTTGGCCGGTGAATACTGTCAGGACCGGTGAATACTGTCAGGGCTGGTGGATACTGTCAGGGCTGGTGGATATCGTCAGGGCCAGTGGATACTGTCAGGGCCGGTGGATACTGTCAGGGCCGGTGGATACTGTCAGGGCCGGTGGATACTGTCAGGGCTGGTGGATACTGTCAGGGACGGTGGATACTGTCAGGGCCGGTGGATACTGTCAGGGTCGGTGGATACTGTCAGTGCCGGTGGATACTGTCAGGGTCGGTGGATACTGTCAGTGCCGGTGGATACTGTCAGGGACGGTGGATACTGTCAGGGCCGGTGGATACTGTCAGGGCCGGTGGATACTGTCAGTGCCGGTGAATACTGTCAGGGCCGGTGGATACTGTCAGGGTCGGTGGATACTGTCAGGGCCGGTGGATACTGTCAGTGCCGGTGGATACTGTCAGTGCCGGTGGATACTGTCAGGGTCGGTGGATACTGTCAGGGTCGGTGGATATCGTCAGGGCCGGTGGATGCTGTCAGGGCCGGTGGATACTGTCAGTGCCGGTGGATACTGTCAGGGTCGGTGGATATCGTCAGGGTCGGTGGATACTGTCAGGGCCGGTGGATACTGTCAGTGCCGGTGGATACTGTCAGGGCCGGTGGATACTGTCAGTGCCGGTGGATACTGTCAGTGCCGGTGGATACTGTCAGGGTCGGTGGATACTGTCAGTGCCGGTGGATACTGTCAGTGCCGGTGGATACTGTCAGTGCCGGTGGATACTGTCAGTGCCGGTGGATACTGTCAGGGCCGGTGGATACTGTCAGGGTCGGTGGATACTGTCAGGACCGGTGGATACTGTCAGTGCCGGTGGATACTGTGAGGGACGGTGGATACTGTCAGTGCCGGTGGATACTGTGAGGGACGGTGGATACTGTCAGGGCCGGTGGATACTGTCAGTGCCGGTGGATACTGTCAGGGCCGGTGGATACTGTCAGGGCTGGTGGATACTGTCAGGGCTGGTGGATATCGTCAGGGCCAGTGGATACTGTCAGGGCTGGTGGATACTGTCAGGGTCGGTGGATATCGTCAGGGCCGGTGGATACTGTCAGGGTCGGTGGATACTGCGGTAGATACTGCCAAGGCTGGTGGATACTGTCAGGACCAGTGGATACTGTCAGGGCTGGTGGATACTGTCAGGGACGGTGGATACTGTCAGGGCCGGTGGATACTGTCAGGGCCGGTGGATACTGTCAGGGCCGGTGGATACTGTCAGGGCCGGTGGATACTGTGAGGGACGGTGGATACTGTCAGGGACGGTGGATACTGTCAGGGCCGGTGGATACTGTCAGGGACGGTGGATACTGTCAGAGCCGGTGGATACTGTCAGGGCCGGTGGATACTGTTAGGGTCGGTGGATACTGTCAGGGCCGGTGAATACTGTGAGGGACGGTGGATACTGTGAGGGACGGTGGATACTGTCAGGGCCGGTGGATACTGTCAGGGACGGTGGATACTGTCAGGGCCGGTGGATACTGTGAGGGATGGTGGATACTGTCAGGACCGGTGGATACTGTCAGGGCCGGTGGATACTGTCAGGGCCGGTGGATACTGTCAGGGCCGGTGGATACTGTCAGGGCCGGTGGATACTGTCAGGGCCGGTGGATACTGTCAGGGCCAGTGGATACTGTTAGGGTCGGTGGATACTGTGAGGGACGGTGGATACTGTCAGGGCCGGTGGATACTGTTAGGGTCGGTGGATACTGTCAGGGCCGGTGAATATTATTAGGACTGGTAGATACTGCCAGGGTCAGGCCCAAACCAGCTTCCTGCTGCAGCTTGCCAACTCCCAGGTTGGTGCAGAGTTAGGCAGTCTCGTAGACGGCTCTGGCTGACAGGTAGGTAAGTCACAAGAGGAGCGGGGAAACCCGATGTTGGAGAGATGGCAAAAGCAGCAGCCCACCTTATCCCCCGGAGCACGGGCCAACACTCCTGTTCCCGCTCCATTCAACAACTTGCAATCCAGATGTCTTCACCGTGGCAAAGGACGCAGGAGGCGTTTCGCACATCTGGCACCGCAAACCGCAAGGAGACGCCAGGATCAATGTCCAAGAGATTGGTCAGAGAGGTAGGTTTGAAAATGTGTCTTAGAGAAAGAGAGAGAACAAGAGGTGGAGAGTTGGAGAGATTTATGGAAAGAATTCCAGAGCTTAGAGCTCCGGGGAATGAAGATACCAATGGTGAAACAATGAAGACAGGGATGAGAAGCCAGTATTGGGGGCGTTTAGATCTTGGGGGGGAGCAGGGCTGAGTTGGTAACGGATATAAAGAGAGACAAGAGGGTGGATAGATGGGAATTTTAAACTGGATTCGAAACCAATGCAAGCGCACAGTGAGAACAGAGGGTAACAGGTGGAGGGGACTGGAAGAGATTTGGAATGTCGGTAACGGAGTTTCGGATGAGCACAAGTTAACGGGGAGTGGAAGGAGGGAGGTAACCAGGGGAACATTTTTTTCAATTCATTCGTGGGACATAGGCATCGCTGGCTGGAACAGCATTTATTGCCCATCCCTCGTTGCCAGTGGGCAGTTGAGAGTCAATAATTGCTCCCTCAATGTCAACAAAATGAAGGAGTCAGTCATCGATTTCAGGAAGCGTAAAGGAGAACAGGCCCCTGTCTACATCAACATGGATGAAGTGGAAATGGTTGAGAGCTTCAAGTTTCTAGGTGTCCAGATCACCAACAACCTGTCCTGGTCCTCCCCATGCCAACACTATAGTTAAGAAAGCCCACCAACACCTCTACTTTCTCAGAAAACTAAGGAAATTTGGTATGTCCGCTACAGCTCTCACCAACTTTTACAGATGCACCATAGAAAGCATTCTTTCTGGTTGTATCACAGCTTGGTATGGCTCCTGCTCTGTCCAAAACCACAAAAAACTATAAAGAGTTGTGAACGAAGCCCAGTCCATCACACAAACCAGTCTCCCATCCATTAACTCTGTCTACACTTCCTGCTGCCCCGGGAAAGCAGCCAGCATAATCAAGGACCCCACGCACCCCAGACATATTCTCTTCCACCTTCTTCCGTCGGGAAAAAGATACAAAAGTCGGAGGACACGTCCCAACTGACTCAAGAACAGCTTCTTTCCTGCTGCCATCAGATTTTTGAATGGACCTATCTCGCACTCAGTTGATCTTTCTCTACACCCTAGCTATGACTGCAACACTACATTCTGCACTCTCTCCTATCCTTCTCTATGAACGGTATGCCTTGTCCATATAGAATGCAAGAAACAATACTGTATACCAATACATGTGACAATAATTAATCAAATCAAATTCCCTTCCCTAAAGAACATTAGTGAACCAGTTGGGTTTTTCCCGACAATGTTTTCATGGTTTTTAGTAGATTCTTAATTCCAGATTTTTTTATTGAAATCAAATTCCATCTTTTGCCATGGCGGGATTCAAACCCAGATTCCCAGAATATTAGCTGAGTTTCCTGGATTGATAATCTAGCGATAATACCACTAGGCCATCACCTCCCCTCTTGACATAGTCCTAACAAAAATAGTTTTTATATCACTTCCTCTTAACCATCTTGTTTTTTTATTCATTCATGGCACACAGGCTAGTCAGCATTTATTGCCCATCCCTAGTTGCCCTTGGAGGGCAGTTGAGAGTCAACCACATTGCTGTGGCTCTGGGGTCACATGTAGGCCAGACCAGGTAAGGACGGCAGATTTCCTTCCCTGAAGGACATTAGTGAACCAGATGGGTTTTTCCGACAATGGTTTCATGGTCATCGGTAGATTCTTAATTCCAGATATTTTATATTGAATTCTAATTCCACCATCTCCCATGGTGGGATTCGAACTCGGGTCCCCAAAAGATTAGCTGAGTTTCTGGATTAATAGTCTAGCGATAATACCACTAGGCCATCACCACCCACTGGGTGGAATATATACAGTAACAGTGTCCCAGTTATATTACAAGGGTCTGATTCTCATGATCATTTCACCACAGTAACTCTAACCCTGCTGTCCCATTTCTACTGCGTCTTCCTAGTTGCAATCAGCAAAATGTGCGTGAAGGTCCCCAACAGGAATGCTTTTTGTTCAATAAACTTGGACTTTTAACCCAGTTCCCACAGCTCGTCAAATACCCCATATCCTGTTTTAGTCAGTGAAAAAAGAAGACAGGATCCTATTTAGAAACATCTGTTTCAATTAAATCAAAATAGTTTTGTTGTATTCCCTTGTATTTGAGAGGAAATGAACAGCATTTAAAGTGGATTATGCATATCTAAGATTAAAGAAACCAGGCTAATTGCTGTTCGGAAAAACTCATAATTGTATCCAAGATTGAACTCAAATACAAGACATTTAAATAGGCTTCAAAATGGGGCACTAACGTAATTGAATAATTGCCAACATTTTGAACTTACATCCTTGCTTTGATTTTTACTCCAAATGTAATTATTTTCCCTCTAAACTTCTTCCTTGCTTTCCTGAAGATGTTGACTTCTGCTAATGTCCTGTGCAAAGATGTGTAGGTTAGGTGGATTGGCCATGCTAAATTGCCCCTTAGTGTCCAAAGATGTGTAGGTTAGGTGGATTAGCCATGCTAAATTGCCCCTTAGTGTCCAAAGATGTGTAGGTTAGGTGGATTAGCCATGGGAAATGTGTGGGGTTACGGGGATAGAATGGAAGAGAGAGGGTTGACCTGGATGGGATGTTCTTTCAGAGAATCGGTGTAGACTTGATGGGCCGAATGGCCTCCTTCTGCACTGTAGGAATTCTATTCTATGGTTATAATGTACCTTACTATATTGTCAGGTATCCTCCAGTGCCTTGTTCAAGGTGTTAATTTCAAGTGGTAATGACATGACGTTGTGATATTATCACCTTATTGATGCTGGAAATAAGCCACACCTGTAAACAGGTGCCCAGTGCAACCAGAGCCTGTCGTCAATCGAACGTAACTGAAGACTCCGGTCAAACATTGTCCAAAGATCTCAGATTCTGTTGAGATAATGATGTTTCCAATTAAATGGATACACCAACATGGTAAAAGTAATACAGAAAGGGGATATGGGCCGAACTGGATTGCTCTACAGGAAGCCGCCATGAACCTGAGGGGCCGAATGGTCTTGCTCTATGCCGTAACAATTCTGTGACTCTGGGGCAATTTTGCACTAACCCATCCATCGGACTCCCGGCGAATAATTTTGTACGTTCAATAACATTTTCTCTCTAAAACTGCTTTTGTTTAAAAATGGGCAGCAAGGATACAGAGTACAGTTTTAGCATCCACTTATCTGCTTTTTAATGTGCATCTTGTTAGCTTTGGATCTGTGCAATATCTCTTTGCTTTCCGTAGGATGAGGAGTAGGCGGACTGTGTGGAGGACAGAGTTCTGATGAAGCGTCATCCAGACTCGAAACATTGGCTCTACTCTCTCTCCACAGATGCTGTCAGACCTGTTGAGTTTCTCCGGCATTTTCTGTTTCTTTTCCAGCAGCCGCGCTATTCTGCTTTTATTTAAGTTTGTTTTTATTCATTTGTGGGACATTTGCGTCGCTGGCTGACCAGCATTCATTGCCCATCCCTGGTTGTCCGAGGGCAGTTGAGAGTCAACCACATTGCTGTGGCTCTGGAGTCACATGTAGGCCAGACCAGGTAAGGACAGCAGATTTCCTTCCCTAAAGGACATTAGTGAACCAGATGGGTTTTTCCACAAATCAACAAATCGACAATCAAATTCTTAATTCCAGATTTTTTTTATTGAATTCAAATTCCAGCAGCTGCCGTGGTGGGATTCGAACCCGGGCCCCAGAACATTAGCTCAAGACTCAAGAACAGCTTCTTCCCTACTGCCATCAGACTTTTGAATGGACCTACCTCGCACTAAGTTGATCTTTCTCTACACCCTAGCTATGACTGTCACACTACATTCTGCATCCTATCTTTTCCTTCTCTATGAACGGTACGCTTTGTCTGTATAGTGGGCAAGAAACAATACTTTTCACTGTATCCCAATACATGTGACAATAATAAATCAAATCAAAGGGGTGGCACGGTGGCACAGTGGTTAGCACCACTGCCTCACAGCGCTAGGGATTTGGGTTTGATTCCCGGCTTGGGTCACTGTGTGGAATTTACACACTCTCCCCGTGTCTGCATGGGTTTCCTCTGGGTGCTAAGATTTCCTCCCACCAAAGATGTGCAGGTTAAAAGTTAAAGTTTATTTATTAGTCACAAGTAAGGCTCACATTAACACTACAATGAAGTTACTGTGAAATTTTCCTAGTCGCCACAATCCGGCGTCTGTTTGGGTCAATGCACCCTAACCAGCATGTCTTTCAGACTGTGGGAGGAAACTCGAGCATCCAGAGGAAACCCACGCAGACACGGGGAGAACGTGCAGACTCCACACAGACAGTGACCCAAGCCAAGAATCGAAACCAGGTCCCTAGAGCTGTGAGGCAGCAGTGCTAGCCACTGTACCACCCCAGATTGGCCATGCTAAATTGCCCCTTTCATAGAAATCATAGAAACCCTACAGTACAGAAAGAGGCCATTCGGCCCATCGAGTCTGCACCGACCACAATCCCACCCAGGCCCCACCCCCATATCCCCACACATTTTACCCACTAATCTCTCTAATCTACGCATCCCAGGACACTAAGGGGCAATTTTAGCATGGCCAATCAACCTAACCCGCACATCTTTGGACTGTGGGAGGAAACCGGAGCACCCGGAGGAAACCCACGCAGACACGAGGAGAATGTGCAAACTCCACACAGGCAGTGACCCAAGCCAGGAATCGAACCCAGGTCCCTGGAGCTGTGAAGCAGCAGTGCTAACCACTGTGCTACCGTGCCGCCCAAGGGGACTAGCTAGTGTCAAGGGGACTAGCTAGGGTAAATGCATGGGGTTTCGGGGAATAGGGCCTGGGTGGGATTGTTGTTGGTGCAGACTCGATGGGCCGAATGGCCTCCTTCTGCACTGTTGGGATTCTATGAAATCAAATCAAAGCAAATTAGCTGAGTTTCTGGATTAATAGTTTGGCAATAATACCACTAGGCCATGGCCTCCCCTAATCGAGGCCTAGACTGACAGGCTTGGCTTCCAGTCGAGTTAGGAGGGCTGGACAGGGGACTGCATGAGCAGGTTGTGTGGCATAGCAGCAGTTTGAATAGAACACAAAAGAGTCCACTTTGAATTTGACCAACGCATCAATGCAACTGAGTTTGAAACAGATTTCCATTTGAAAGGGAACATTATAAATAATTGTCTTCTTACTGTACAAAGCTTGCTGAAGAAAACTCTTTCTTGGTCATCATTACACAGCAACATAATTCTGCTTCAACATGTTATGCCAAGAAGAGGTATGGCTAGCTTCCAATGCTGCAGCTTTCCCCAGAGCTCAACCTCAGTCTTGGCATGGCGACAGACCCCGAGCTAAGGCTAGGTGATTATCCACATTCAGGAAAGGAAAATCAATGCTTGGTTTATCTTTTGCATCTGCTCATGTCTGGTCTGACAGCGGGGTGACTCTGGTCCGACAGTGAGGTAACTGCCCTCTGGAATGGCCGAGCAAGCCACTCAGTTTCAAGGGCAATTAGGAATGGGCAACAAACACCGGTCTTGCCAGCGATGCCCACATCCCATTTTTTTTAAATGGGGAAGTCATAACAGCAAAGGAATGGATTAATATGTTGAAGCTTTACCTGCTTTGGTTTGGAAATAATTTGGGGTCACGGGCTATTGCGCCTTTGACACAAGGGACAAAATCAGCCAAGTATCGCACTCCTGATAGCTATCCTAAAACAGTTACTTGTGGCAGCACGATGGGACAGTGGCCAGCATCGCTGCCTCACAGCTCCAGGGACCAGGGTTCGATTCCCGGCATGGGTCACTGTCTGTGTGGAGTTTGCACGTTCTCCTTGTGTCTGTGTGGGTTTCCTCCCCCGCTCCAAAGATGCGCGGGTTAGGTGAATTGGCCATGCTAAATTAATCCTTAGTGTCAGCGGGTTAGTAGGGTAAATTTGTGTGGTTACTGGGATAGGGCATGGATGGGATTATTATTGTTGCAGGCTCGATGGGCCGAATGGCCTCCTTCTGTAGTGTAGGGATTTTATGATTCTATGATCGTGAGGATGTCCAGTGAGTAAAATAATTTGGCTTAGCTGTGTGATGTTTCACATGGTTAAACAACCTGCCAACATTCATGCCTGTTGTTACTTCTCTTCCTGCACCCAATGGTGCACAAGGCAGAATTTTATCTGTTCCCATGGCTAGTTTTTCCTGAAACAGGTCACTAACCTGTCACCAGAGTCTTATAGCTTGAGAGGCAGCACTGCACATCAAGCGTGGCTAACCATGAGTCTCTCCCACTCTTACCGCCAGACATTGGCGTGTTTGGAAGGATTTTATAGGTTGACATTCAACCTGTTTGGCCGTGTTATGAACGCACCTTCCTTGGCCGTCAAGTCCTACGGTGGGACTCGAACCCGAAGCTTCTGGCTCAGAGGCAGGGATGCTACCCACTTCGCCACAAGACCTCCACACTTATGCTTCAATACTGGGTAATTAGCTGGGTCAGGCTGTTGGCACAGTGAAATGGTGTGACAACGGCACGGTGGCACGGTGGTTAGCACTGCTGCCTCACAATGCCAGGGACCTGGGTTCAATTCCGGCCTCGGGTCACTGTCCGTGTGGAGTTTTGCACATTCTCCCCGTGTGGGTTTCCTCCGGGTGCTCTGGTTTCCTCCCACAGTTCAAAGACCAACAACGATCCCACCCAGGCCCCATCCCCGTAATCCCATATATTTACCCTAACACCAATGGACAATTTAGCATGGCCAATCCACCGAACCCACACTTCTATTCGTCAGCAGGGCGAATAATCACGGGTAGATAGTTTTCTGATCGATAAGGGAATTAGGGGATATGGGGAGCAGGCGGGTAAGTGGAACTGATTCGCTTCAGATCAGCCATGATCTTGTTGAATGGCGGGGCAGGCTCGAAGGGCCAGGTGGCCTACTCCTGCTCCTATTTCTTATGTTCTTATGTTCTTATAAGGAAATTTGGCATGTCGG
The DNA here is from genome assembly GCF_964213995.1 of Mustelus asterias. Taxonomy (NCBI): domain Eukaryota; kingdom Metazoa; phylum Chordata; class Chondrichthyes; order Carcharhiniformes; family Triakidae; genus Mustelus; species Mustelus asterias. The sequence goes on along the minus strand of NC_135815.1, from coordinate 93,105,841 downwards.
CTATGATTTTCACCAACTTTTACAGATGCTCCATAGAAACCATTCTTTCGGGTTGTATCACAGCTTAGTATGGCTCCTGCTCTCACCAAAACCACAAGAAACGAAGCCCGATCCATCACTCAAACCAGCCTCCCATCCATTGGGACCAATTTTATCATCTGGGTGGCAGTGGGGTGGAGGGATAAGGGGGTCAGTAATGTTGTGGGGGGGGGGGAAATGTCTGTGGGGTCCAGGGGGAGGCATTATCCGCCCAGGGAGGGATGTGACAGGGGAGCAGCATTCTATCATTTTCTTTCTGCGCATGTGCAGTTGAAGGCTCTGATTGGAGCTTCAGGGTTTCGGGCACGTTAAGCCCCGCCCACAGGCTTGTGCAGCACGATTCAGATTCGCTGATATGTTTTCAGGCAGAGTGAGTATGGGGGCGCCTGAGAATGGGTCTAAAAGTCGGATCTGAAACACTCCCAGTTTCAAGTCCGCCCAGCACTTCGAATCAAAATGGTAAAATAGGGCCCTTTGACTCCATCTACACATGGTTCATCTGTAAAAATTGGTGAGAGTCGTAGCGGACATGCAAAATTTCCTTCGCCCTCTGAGAAAATAGAGGCATTGGTGGGCTGTTCTATTTTTATTTCAGATTTCCAGTATCTGAATATTTTTTTCTTTTGATAATACAGACACAGAATTCTGTTCAGAGAAGGTTGAGTTTGTTTATGGAAACTGCCGTCTAGATATTTATGTGAGTAAAAGTGTTGGGGAGACAGCAGCTGCCTGTATGAAATCTTTTCAATCCATCTGTTTGGGTTGAATCAGAACTCTCTCACCAAAGTCTTCACTTCAATATCGTTGTTAATTGGGAAATGTTGCGTATTTGTATGCGATGGGTACAACAATATGATCAAATTGGCAACGCAGACTTTGAAAACATTATTAAGGCTCCTTGGCAATTGGCTTTTAATCATTAACACAAGAGAATCAGTTGCTTTTGATGGGCAGAAAAGCGGCCAACTGAAATAGCAGAAAAAGTTGACAAGAATAAATAGATGTTCACTCTGGAGAGTACCATTCTTTGCTTTTATTTGATAACTCGCAGGAAATGAACACAAACAGTCAACAATAGCACCTGTCAAGTGTACTAAGTCCTCGGAGGCAGAAGTCTCTTCACCAAAATCCCTTTATTTACAAGTCTGACAGCAGCAAACAGAGTGCTTTCTGTTTGCAGTCTACACTAGGTGTTCCAGAGGAACTGACACGCCTGGTTAAGTACAAAGCAAGAGGCTCCCTGATTGGCCCATCAATTTGGCCCTTAATCAGGGAGTTCCTATTCTAACAGGTCCACCTCACTTGCCTGAATAAGGTCGTTACATCAAGTGACTGACAGAAAATAACAAACCTCTGCTCCTAAAGGCAGCAAACTACAAAATCTATAAGGGGAGATTGCACGAAGGGGACATCTGTGATAGTTGTCTTATTAATAAGAAAATAGCTGTGCACTTTCCATCCCTGAAGACTGAAAGTGGTAACCTATTTTGTTGGCTTCTCCCAAGCGTTGGAAATCAACAATTAGTTTCTGTTAGGGAAAGGCCTGTGTGTGTAACCAATACATAGACTGGACTCCACTGTGAGCAGTCTGCTTAGGTGAATTGGCAGTGCAACTAAAGCTACTTGTGCCCCTCACTATTGAAAATACACTGACGCAGCCCCACCTTATAGAATCCCCACAATGCAGAAGGAGGCCATTCAGCCCATTGAGCCTGCACCAACAACAATCCCACCCAAGCCCTATTCCGGTAACCACACATATTTACCCTGCTAATTCCCTGGCATTAAGGGGCAACAATCCCATCCAGGCCCTATCCCCACGTATTCACCCTATCCATCCCCCCAACACTAAGGGTGGATTTTCCGGTCAGAGGACGAGCGTGGCCAGAAAATCCCACCCATAGAGTTGTTTAGTGCAGAAAAGGCCCTTCGGCCCATCGAGTCTGCACCAACAATAACTACCACTAAAGTTGCGCTAATCCCATTTTCCTGCACTTGTCCTATAGCCTTGAAAGTTACGATATTTCAAGTGTTCAGCCAAATACTTTTTAAAGGTTGTAAGGTTTCTGGCCTCCATTACCTTCCCAGGCAATGCATTCAAGATTCCAATCACCCTCTGACTGAAAAAGATTTTTCTCATATCCTCTCTGAATCTCCTGCCCCTCACCCTAAAACTGTGCCCCCCTCGTGAGTGACCTCTCAACCAAGGGGAACAGCGGTTCCCTACTCACCCTGTCCATACACCTCATAATCTTACACACCTCCATCATGTCCCCCCTCAGCCTTCTCTGCTCTCGAGAAAAGATTGGCTCTTTGAACAGCAACAACCCCACAAGACTCGGAACACTCTGTGACACTCCAACTCTGCGTTGTTCTGCGTACCCCTCGCACTCTCCGTTGTCGACGAATTTACTTTTGGAAAGCAAAGAATTGTGGATTATCGCTTTGGTGTCTGCATACTTGGGACACTAAGGGTGAATTTAGCATGGCCAATCCACCTAACCCACACATCTTTGGACTGTGGGAGGAAACCACAAAGCCAAAACTGGAAAACAAACTGCAGCGCATGTTGAATAGTTCAGTTGATCAGTGTTATCTGAGCCCCTGTCCCATTGCATTCTTGTAACACACTGCTGCTTGTGTCGTTCTCTCCAGGGCTGAAGTTTATGGAGCCAGTTTTATTCCATTTTCAACGAGTTTGCTTTCTTTTTTTGATGATAGGTTCACGGCAGGCTCCTGTGATCAAATCACATCCATGAACTGAGGGCTTGTTATTTCTCGATTTGAACTTGAATGATGTAGGGTTTGATTACAGCAGGAATGGCAGGAGAACAGTAATCCATGTATAGGTGATGGAAAACCTGTTTGCTCTTTTACCGTGGTCGCACAAATCCATTTCTTTGCTGATATTATTTTTTCCAAAGAATTCTCATGAGCTACCAAAAGCACCTTTGTGTACAATGTGTTAAAATATTCCTATTCCCATATTTCGTTATTCCGCCTTCTCTTTAAGTCCCAGTGGCCATTGAAAGAAATATTCATGAGGTTTTTTTAAGGTCATGGACTATGTAGTGGTGATGGAATTAAATGGTCTTGGTGATACGTTTGGGAGATTAGACACTGTAATCAAGTTTAAGCAGGGCAACCAGTCTGTGTTGGGTCAGTTTGAGAAAGCAACGAAAGGGGGGAGTGGGATAAGGACGGCATGGTGACACAGTGGTTAGCACTGCTGCCTCACAGTGCCAGGGGCCCAGCTTCCGGCCTCGGGTGACTGCGTGGAGTTTGTATGTTCTCCCCGTGTCTGTGTGGGTTTCCTCCCATAGTCCGAAGGTGTGCAGCTTTGGTGCATTGGCCATGCTAAATTGCCCCCTAGTGTCCCAAGATTTGCAGGTTAGGTGGCTTGGCCATGCTAAATTGCCCCTTAGTGTCCCAAAATGTGCAGATTAGGAGGATTGGCCATGCTAACTGCATGGGCGGCACAGTAGCACAGTGGTTAGCACTGCTGCTTCACAGCTCCAGGGACCTGGGTTAGATTCCCGGCTTGGGTCACTGTCTGTGTGGAGTTTGCACGTTCTCCCGTTGTCTGCGTGGGTTTCCTCTGGGTCCTCCGGTTTCCTCCCACAGTCCAAAGATGTACAGGTTAGGTTGATTGGCCATGCTAAATTGCCCCTTAGTGTCCTGGGATGCATAGGTTAGAGGGATTAGCAGGGTAAGATATGTAGGGATACAGTAATAGGGCCTGGGTGGGATTGTGGTCGGTGCAGACTTGATGGGCCGAATGGCCTCTTTCTGCACTGTAGGGTTTCTATGATATGATATGATATGAACTCCAGAGCCGCAGCAATGGCACAGCACAGTGGCACAGTGGTTAGCGCTACTGCCTTACAGCGCCAGGGACCTAGGTTCAATTCCTGGCTTTGGTGACTGTGTGGAGTTTGCACATTCTCCCCATGTCTGCCTGGGTTTCCTCCAGTTTCCTCCCACAGTCTGAAAGACGTGCTGGTTAGGTGAATTGGCCACGCTAAATTCTCCCTCAGTGTATCCGAACAGGCGCTGGAGTGTGGCGACTCGGGGATTTTCACAGTAACTTCATTGCAGTGTTAATGTAAGCCTACTTGAGACACAAATGAATAAATGTGGATTGACTCTCAACTGTCAGGGCAACTAGCCAGTGATGCCCATGTCCCATGAAAATAAAAAAAGGGACTATGGGTCTTTCAATGCGGTGGCAGATATTCCAACCAAAGAAGGGCGGCACGGTAGCACAGTGGTTAGCACTGCTGCTTCACAGCTCCAGGGTCCCGGGTTCAATTCCTGGCTCGGGTCACTGTCTGTGTGGAGTTTGCACATTCTCCTCGTGTCTGCGTGGGTTTCCTCCGGGTGCTCCGGTTTCCTCCCACAGTCCAAAGATGTGCGGGTTAGGTTGATTGGCCAGGTTAAAAAAAAATTGCCCCTTAGAGTCCTGAGATGCGTAGGTTAGAGGGATTAGCAGGTAAATATGTGGGGATAGGGCCTGGGTGGGATTGTGGTCGGTGCAGACTCGATGGGCCGAATGGCCTCCTTCTGCACTGTAGGGTTTCTATGATTTCTATGATTCACCCGGAGGAAACCCACGCAGACATGGGGAGAATGTGCACACCTTGCACAGACAGGGACCCAAGTCGGGGATCGAACCCAGGTTCCTGGCGCTGTGAGGCAGCAGTGCTAACCACTGTGCCACCGTGCCATTCTAACTTGCCCCCTCCCACCGAGTCAACTTCACTGATCCCTTGCGCATATGACTAGACCCTTCCTTTTCTGAACACTCTATATCGTGAATTTTTCCAAGCCCCCGTACAGAAGTCCACAACCAGCATCCTTTGTCGGGCTCTGACTCCTTCCAGGCAATGATCAGCATTCCCTTCTCCAAGGTAATTGGGGATAAGCAACAAATGCTGGCATTCCCAACAATTCCCACATCCTATGAAAAAAATAAAGAAGTACTTCCTCCGGTTCCATTCCTCTTCGCGCGCCAAACCACTTTCAGGATCTGCAATTGCTGTCTTGCCTTAGCAGAGATGGAACATCTTACACAACGCGGTGCCCAAGTCAATGTTGCGATGATATAAACATTCTGAAGAACAAAATGATGAATGAGTGAAATGGAAAATAAAGCAACATGGTTGGGGGGGTGGAAAAGGAATCAGCCAGCGCCCCTGTAACCCAACAACTTCTATGAAGGCACCGACCTGTTCAGCTACGATGACCCCAAATTTTCACAGCTCACTAACACTCTCTATCGATGGTCTGACATTAAGGCAGAACCTTGGAGTGTGGCCAGGATCATGGAGCTGTATCCAAGAATGAATTAGCACCTTCAAGAAAGAAGATGGAGGATAGATCAGCTCATATTTCATGAATCAAGTGTTCGTACAAATGTGAACCATTATAAACCAAGAGGTCGCAGGAAATCTGACCCAAGTGAAAATTGCTCAACACTTTAACTGTTTGCTGTGCAGTAAACTGTTTTACTCCATTACTCAACAAGCTGACACAATTCCTATTGAAAGATTGATTTATTATTGTCAAATGTATTGGGGTGTAGGGATGGCACAGTGTTTAGCACTGCTGCCCCACAGCGCCAGGAACCCGGGTTCAATTCCGCCCTTGAGTCACTGTCTGTGTGGAATTTGCACATTCTCCTCATGCCTGCGTGGGTTTCCTTCAGGTGCTCTGGTTTCCTCCCATAATCCAAAGATGTGCGGGTTAGATGCATTGGCAATGCTAAATTCGCCCTCAGTGTACCCAAACAGGCACCGGGGTGTGGCGACGAGGGGATTTTCACAGTAACTTCATTGCAGTGCTAATGTAAGCCTACTTGTGATACTAATAAATTAACTTTAAGCAGTGAAAGGTATTGTTTCTTGCGCATCATACAGACAAAGCATACCGTTCATAGAGTACATAAGGGAGAAGGAAAGCAAAGGGTGTAAAACAAAGATTCTGCAGCCCATCGTCAGGAAGGCACTGATCATTCACAACACATCAGCTGCAGGTTTGAGAACAATTTGTATATCTGTTCATTCAGTTATGACACACATACAGTTCAACAAATGTTCAGGTGCTCTCTGGCTTTGTCCAATCATTTGGCTAAACCTAGCTTTCACTTAGAAGAAAATAAAAAAAAGACACCTGCTCCTGGACTACATTGATTGACTGGATAACTGGTGTAACTTAGAAAAACAGGGCCACTTGTTTTTTTTCAGTCCCAGTTGGCTCCATTTTCTAAAGGTGTAATGGCTTGTTGTGAAAGTGGAGGCCAGCATGAATGCTTGGCTGAATTTCAAAAGCTACAGAACTGCTCACTTCATCTTTGCAATGGCTGCGTTCACGGTTTGATTTACAATTTTAAGAGGCTATTAAAGAATTAGCTGCTTTTGATGCTGTATGCTGAATGGAAAATTGTTTTGTTTTTCGAACTGAGCTCGAGGGCTTTAATTAATCTTCATTGGGTCAGGATTTATTTGTCATTATGAATGGCTGTGCGTTTCAATGAAACCACGACTAGATTGTTAGTGGTCACATTTTTATCATCCATTTCAAAGGATTGCCATTGTTATTACATAGCTGCCAAGGACTGTATATAGTGCATGCTAGGTTAGTGGCTATGCAGATTACAGGGGGAGCATGAGAGTTGGGAAGGTCTTTGTGGGGCACACAAGGGGATATGAGGATGGGTTGGTTGAGGGTTGGGGCTGTAGGATTATGTTGGAGAACTTAGCTGATACTCCAGTGAAGAACCTGCACTCCTCCCATTCTGCGTCAGGGCTCGGAGAACCTGAATGAACCCTGTGCAGCCTAATCCACAGGAGATGAAAATATGGTGGATATGAGCAGATAGGATGGGCATAGATTTCCAATGGTCTGACCCACATTCCCTGAGCCCAAAATGCACACCCCAGCAGTGAATGGACTATGCTTTTACCAAGTTATATGTCGGGAAGCTCGAATTCAACATGTTTAGCACTTGCTGCCTTATCCAACCCTTCCTGGAAAGTAACCAAAGGTTACGGGGAAAAAGCAGGAGAATGGGGTTGAGAAGACTCGATGGGTTGAATGGCCTAATTCTGCTCCCATATCTTATGGTCTTATAACCGTGACTGTGCAGGGAGCAGTTTGGAGAAAGTTCCAAATCCTAATATTTTCTTGGGGTCAAATTTTTGGCTCAACATTTAGACACAATCTGAAGTAGAGCAGCACGGTGGCACAGTGGTTAGCACTGTTGCCTCACAGCGCCAGGGACCCGGGTTCGTTTCTCATCTTGGGTCACCATCTGTGAGGAGTCTGCACGTTCTCCCCATGTCTGTGTGGGTTTCCTCCGGATGCTCCGGTTTCCTACCACAGCCCAAAAGACATGCTGGGTTCGGTGCATTCGCCTTACTAAATTCTCCCTCAGTGTACTCGAACAGGCGCCGGAGTGTGGCGACTAGGGGATTTTCACAGTAACTTCATTTCGAATGGGCAGCACGGTGGCACAATGGTTAGCACAGCTGCCTCACAGCGCCAGGGACCAGATTCGATTCCCGCTCAAGTCACTGTCTGTGTGGAGTTTGCACGTTCTCCCAGTGTCTGCGTGGGTTTCGTCCAGGTGCTCCGGTTTCCTCCCACAATCCAAGGGTGTTTAGGTTAGGTGGATTGGCCATCGTAAATTGACCCTTAGTGTCCAAAGATGTGTAGATTAGGTGGATTGCCCATCGTGAATTGCTCCTTAGTGTCCAAAGATGTGTAGGTTAGGTGGATTGGCCATGCTAAATTGCCTCTTAGTGTTCATAGGTCTGTAAAAAAGTGGGGTTAGTGGGGTAAATAATGTGGGGTTACGGAGATAAGGCCTGGGTCAGATGCTTTGTTGGAGAGTTGGTGCAGACTCAATGGGCCGAATAGACTCCTTCTAAGCTGTAGAGATTCTGTGAGTGTTAATGTGACACTAATGAATAAACGTTAAGTACACAAACATTTTTCTTTTCTGTTTTTCCACCTGCCTTCTTACCCAATTCTGGATCGCTCCCCGCCAACCGATCGTTCTGGCTAACCAGGTGATGCAGCTGCACCTGAGCACACAACTTTGCAAAGTCGGCACCTTTGTACCTGGCACCTGAGATATGACCCCTGGACATATTTGCTTACACAGCGGAGTTTGTCCTGTTTCAGGGAAGTCATGAGGGCTGCGACAAAGATTAAATGTTAAAAATGTCGATTGCAAACAACGCACGGCTAATCTAAATCATTCTGACTTTCCTCGCACCAAAATGCAGCAACATAAAGTTCCTTTCTTTCTTTTTATTTCATTCCTTGTTCAGCTTGCCTAATTAACAACGAGAAAGTTAACTTGATTCGCCTGTTAAATCAAACCACTTGAGGGCATCGGAGAGTCATTTACAATGACCTAGTTTTAGTTTAGAATCATAGGGCAGGATTTTCCTGCCGCGCTCGACCCGAAACTGGAAAATCCTGCCCGAGGTCACAGACCTTTCCGCGATCCGCCCCTTGCCCGCTCCGATTCCTGTGCTGGACGGAACGGGAAAATTCACCCCCATGGTCTATAAACTAATTAAGAATCCTTAATGAAAAACATCTCCCGACTCAAAAGCATTTCTCTTTAAATAGGTTTGTGGTTAGCACTGCTGCCTCACAGCGCCAGGGACTTGGATTCGATTCCCGGCTTGGATCACTGTCTGTGCGGAGTCTGCACGTTCTCCCTGTGTCTGTGTGAGTTTCCTCCGGGTGCTCCAGTTTCCTCCCACACTCCGAAGATGTGCGAGTTAAGCGGATTGGCCATGGTAAATTGTCCCTCAGTGTGCAAAGATGTGTAGGTTAGGTGGATTGGCCATGCTAAGTTGCCCCTTAGTGTCCAAAGATGTGCAGGTTAGGTGGATTGGCTGTGCTAAATTGCCTCTTAGTGTCCAAAGGTTGATTGGCCATGGCAAATTGCCCCTTCGTGTCGGGGGACTAACAGGTTAAATATGTGGGGTTACGGGGCTAGGGCCTGGGTGGGATTGTGGTCGGTGCAGGCTTGATGGGCCAAATGGCCTCTTTCTGCACTGTAGGGATTCTATGATTTGTTCGACAGTCTGTACGAAATCCTTGGTTACGAGAGCTCTGTGCCTTAGGGTCAATCTGAATGTGGCTGGCTATCAGCTTGGATGGCAGTGAAGCAAACATTTGTTGTCTTTTTCTTCTTTCAAGGAGGAACGCAGCTGATGTGCAACATGATACAGGATGGATATGCTAGGTAGAATTGGAAGAATGTGAGGGGGTTGGGAGAGAACGTAGATGCAAATCACATCAAGAATGTGGCAAATGTTTGGACTATGTGTGTGTGAATTTCTAATATTCAGAGGCTGTGTATATTTGAGAGTGGGGGAAGGGGGATCCGTTCTACATTCAGAATGTTCCATTTCTATACTGGCATTTGGAAGATTGCAAATGCGATCTGACTGCTGGTTGGTATTGTAAATAGGGCTTTACAAATGACTAGCTTTGCTACAAGCTAATCTCCAATTTTGCCAAACATCCATGGATAGATTCCACTCTCTTCAGGTGCTATGTAGCCAGCACGGTGGCACAGTGGTCAGCACTGCTGCCTCACAGCGCCAGGGACCCGGGTTCGATTCCGGCCTTGGGTGTCGGTCTGTGCGGAGTCTGCACATTCTCCCCGTGTCTGCGTGGGTTTCCTCCGGGTGCTCCGGTTTCCTCCTGCAGTCCAAAGATGTATAGGTTAGGTGGGTTGGCCATGCTAAATTACCCCTTAGTGTCCAAAGATGTGAGGGTCGGGTGGATTGGCCATGCTAAATTGCCCCTTAATGTCGGGGGGCTAGCAGGATAAATAGATGGAGTTATGGGATAGGGCTTGGGTGGGATTATTGTCAGTGCAGACTCGATGGGCTGAATGGCCTCGTTCTGCACTGTTGGGATTATATTCTAATGTTTCTTTTACTATATTCTGCACCCTCCCCTTTCCTTCTCCCCTATGTGCTCTATGAACGGTATGCTTTTGTTTGTACAGCACGCAAGAAACAATAGTTTTCACTGTATACTAATACATGTGACAATAAATCAAATCAAATCAAATCTTCTTGCAGCCTCTTGTGCAGGACCCATTACATTCCCCACCATTCAGAGTTGCACCTTCATCCATGCTTTGGATGCTCAGGAATTCCTTTCCGAAGTCCTGTGCCTATTGACGTCTCTCTCTCTCTCTCTTTTAGTCAAGTGTTGATCCTAAAACTGCCTTTGCTGACTCAAGGTTCATAATTTCCTTAACCTTCTTAATTGTTGTATGAATCAACTTGTTGCTGCTGTTCCATTATCCTCCCAATAAGTCCATGTTATTTAAAACTGATTTGGGCTGTTAAATCAGTTACCTTTTTTATTCAAATAGCTTAATGAAGTTAATGGGTAGCACGGTGGCACAGTGGTTAGCACTGCTGCCTCACAGCTCCAGGGACTCTGGTTCGATTCCCGGCTTGAGTCACTGTCTGTGCGGAGTTCTCCCCGTGTCTGCATGGGTTTCCTCCGGGTGCCCCGGTTTCCTCCCACACTCCAAGGATGTGTGGGTTAGATGGATTAGTGCAGCAAATACGTGGCATCAAGGGTCTAGGTAGGATGTTCTGTTAGAGGGTCGGTCCAGACTCGATGGGCCGCATGGCCTTCTTCTGCACATGATTCTATGAAGTTAATAATAATCCCTTCAACAACAAGTACTGGACATATTATTCCAAGCTGCAGTAACCATTTTCCATTACTTATCTGAGCAACTAATTTATCGACAGGGAGGTGTTAACCTCCCAGTACTGTGGCATAGTGGCCAACAGGGGAGGCAATGGCCTAGTGGTATTATCGCTAGACTAATATTCCAGAAACTCAGCTAATGTTCTGGGGACCAGGGTTCGAATCCAACTACGGGAGATGGTGGAATTTGAATTCAATTTTTAAAAAATTAGGGCGACACGCTGGCATGGTGGTTAGCACTGCTGCCTCACAGCGCCATGGACCCAAGTTCGATTCCCGGCTGGGGTCATTGTGTCTGCGTGGGTTTGCTCTGGGTGCTCCGGTTTCCTCCCACAGTCCAAAGATGTGTGGGTTAGATGGATTGGCCACGCTAAATTGCCCCTTGGAGACTAGCTAAGGTAAATGCATGGGGTTATGGGCATAGGGCCTGGGTGGGATTGTGGTCGGTGCAGACTCGATGGGCCGAATGGCCTCCTCCTGCACTGTAGGGTTCTATGATTCTAACAGTAAGTGAGTAATCACAGCCACAGAAGGCATGTCAGCACCCACCTCCGTGCCCTTTTTCCGACTGTGATCTCGCTCGACCTGGCCATGGTGTGTTCCCCAATGACTCCTGCTGACCCCTTGGTGGCCTCATGCTTTCTCTAACTCTGCTGTCCCTGCAGTCTCCTGATTTCTCCATGACCCTGCCAAGGATCGACAGTCTCTGCAGTGAGAAGTGTGCAGCCACACCCATCTAACTGATATCTTAAGTAAATACCTGCTTGCATAAAAGAGTTATTTAAACTACCCTTTACATGCAAACACCTTCATATTCTGAGTATTATCATTTAAGGTGAAGGGGGGTTATGATTACTGATACATTAAAAAAAAGAGGGGGTCCTTCAACCAAAAGGGCGGCACGGTGGCACAGTGGTTAGCACTGCTGCCTCACAGCGCCCGGGTTCAATTCCGGCCTTGAGTGTCTGCGTGGAGTTTGCACATTCTCCCCGTGTTTGCGTGGGTTTCCCCCGGGTGCTCCGGTTTCCTCCCACAGTCCAAAGATGTACAGGTTAGGTTGATTGGCCGTGCTAAATTGCCACTTAGTGTCAGGGGGATTAGTATGGCAAATACGTGGGGATAGGGCCTGGGTGAGATTGTTGTCGATGCAGACTCGATGGGCCGAATGGCCTCCTTCTGCACTGCGGGGAATCTATGATGATTAAAGGAAAATTAACCTGGAGTGTCTGTACTTTGTTTAAGCTATTGATCTTGAATGCATTTTAACTGCCCGCTGGAATTATATTGCTATAATTAATTAAATGGATAAAGAACTGTTCTTGGGTGGAGAGGAGGCTTCATTTAATATCAGTTGGCAGGTTGGCAAACATTGTCGTGCAGCTAAGGAGTTCCGGGACTTAAAGAAGCACACATCGGCTGGCAGGAAGTCAGTGAAAACCTTTGTGCCCTGAGGGACTGTTTGAGATCTCTCTCTCTCTCTTTCTTTCTCACCTGCCATTCTCCTTCCCAACTTTAGTGGCGTGCGGAACATTTTTATGTTCTCCAGTCGCGGGGTGGGTCGACATGCAAAACTGAGAGAGAGGGTGAGAAAGGCACAGCTTTTGTTGAGGGGGGGGGGGGCGGTTTTTGCACATTCAACAAGAACGAATGTCGAGACTGTGTGTTATTGGTAGTTTCTGCAGCCTTCTGTAAAGGTAAGTTTACCTTCTTCTTTAACCATTGATGGGGAGTTTCTAGCCTGCAGACAATCTGTAGCTTCTTTGGCCCCCGAAAAAGAGAGTTTATCTTTTTATCTCCCCCATTGATGGGGAATTTCTAGCCTGCAGACAATCTGTAGCTTCTTAAGCCCCCTGTAAAAGAGAGGTTACCTTTTTATCTCCCCCCCCGAATTGATGGGGAGTTTGTAGCCTGCAGACAAAAACTTCTTGTCAACACGTTGACAGGAGAGCGCGAAAGCGGGAGAAAAAAGCATTCCGCTCGTGAGGAACAACACGAGAGAGGAGTGCCAAGAAATTGGCGGGGGGGGCGGTAGAGGGGAGGGGGGTCTCACCTCAAACCCTCCCAGCCCCAGAGTAAACAATCGCTTCACAACAAGACCTTTCGGATAAACTACTGATACATTTTGTCACAGCGAGTGTAGATTTAAGTAGCGCCCTTGAAAGAACTCCTCACATGCCGACCCTCCCATTGTACTCCTGTCAGCTTCTTTGCTCTCGGATTTCCCCCTTATCTTTGTGACCTTTAAAAAAATCCCTTGCTTTTTTCACTCCTTCCTTTCCCCACGTCCCCCTCCCGCACCCCCACCAAATAAAGTGGCATTGTTAATGAGAGTGACAGCACACCTTTTTAATTTACAATAGGGCCATTGTTGTTTGCTAGTTTTGTTCAATAGTCGATAATATTTTCTACAGTCCTGTATTTAGAGTCCTGAGAATATTGTACGCAAGTAACCACTTGCTGAACTGTAGGTGCTGTCAAGGTTTCAGTTTACATTACAAAGTGGAGGAGGCGGGGGGGGGGTCTCTTAACTCCACAATAATCTGAAGGAATGTCGGATAGCCAGATTTTTTCTTTTCAATTTGCTATGTTCAGCCTTGGAGCAACAGCTTTGAGCACCTTGGTTTTAAATCTTCGCTCAGTGTTACACCAATCCTTACATCTTGATTTATTTATAAGTAACTATTGTTTATAAGTAACTCATGACCAGTGATTTCTCCCAATCTAATCTCACATTATTTTAATTTTTGATTGGATTTGATTTATTAATGTCACAGTGAAAAGCATTGTTTCTTGCGCGCTCTACAGACAAAGCATGCCATTCATAGAGAAGGAAAGGAGAATATTAATTAAAACTTAATATATGGTCGGTCCATTCAAAAGTCTGATGGCAGCAGGGAAGAAGCTGTTCTTGAGTCGGTCGCATTAAGCTGATCTTTCTCTACACCCTAGCTATGACTGTAACACTACATTCTGCACTCTCTCCTTTCCTTCTCTATGAACGGTATGCTTTGTCTGTATAGCGTGCAAGAAACAATACTTTTTACTGTATTTGATTTGATTTATTATTGTCACATGTATTAGCATACAGTGAAAAGTATTGTTTCTTGCGTGCTATACAAGACAGAGCATACTGTTCATAGAGAAGGAAATGAGAGAGTGCAGAATGTAGTGTTACAGTCATAGCAAGGGTGTAGAGAAAGATCAACTTAATGCAAGGTAGGTCCATTCAAAAGTCTGACGGCAGCAGGGAAGAAGCTGTTCTTGAGTCAGTTGCATTAAGTTGATCTTTCTCTACACCCTAGCTATGACTGAAGCACTACATTCTGCACTCTCTCCTTTCCTTCTCTATGAACGGTATGCTTTGTCTGTATAGCGCGCAAGAAACAGTACTTTTTACTGTATTTGATTTAATTTATTATCATCACATGTATTAGCATACAGTGAAAAGTATTGTTTCTTGCGCGCTATACAAGACAGAGCATACTGTTCATAGAGAAGGAAACAAGAGAGTGCAGAATGTAGTGTTACAGTCATAGCTAGGGTGTAGAGAAAGATCAACTTAATGCAAGGTAGGTCCATTCAAAAGTCTGACGGCAGCAGGGAAGAAGCTGTTCTTGAGTCGGCTGGTACGTGATCTTAGACTTTTGTATCTTTTTCCCAATGGAAGAAAGTGGAAGAGAGAATGTCCGGGGTGTGTGGGGTCCTTGATTATCCTGGCTGCTTTGCTGAGGCAGCGGGAAGTGTAGACAGTGTCAATGGATGGGAGGCTGGTTACTGATGTATACTCATGTATACTAATACATGAGACAATGATAAATCAAATCAAACATGATCTCAGACTTTTGTATCTTTTTCCCAACGGAGGATGGTAGAAGAGGGTATGTCTGGGGTGTGTGGAGTCCTTGAATATGCTGGCTGCTTTTCCGAGGCAGCGGGAAGCATTACATTAATTTTGCTCCTTGCCCAATGTGGTAAACCACTGTTATCTGCTATCTGTTACCTGTATATGTGGCACATCCCTGTCGGTTCCGCCCAAGTCTCCTCCCCCTGGTCTGGGTATAAAGGCGGTGGCTCCTCCCCCCTTGCTCTCAGTTCAGACCAGATCACCAACAGGGATGGCTCCAAGTTCTTGCCAATAAAAGCCTATTTGTCTTGCTCACAACTAGTCTCGGCTCGATTGGTAGTGCATCACCCAATTTGTTTATCTTTCAACAATGTCGACTTGCATTCAAATGTTGCCTTCAGCATAGAGAAAATGTCTCAAAGTACTTGAGCAAACTATTGTATAAAAGGAATGAATGTTGAGTCAAAGAATAAGGCATCGTGATATCTGCCCCAGTGCTTGGTTAAGGAGGTGATTGTTAAGTAGGATTTTAAAGGAGAGAGGGGCAGAGGGGTTTAGGGAAGGAATTCCAGAGGTTGGGATCCAGATGGCTATTGGCAGAGCTGCCAGTGATGGACTTTCTTGACTGGATTCATTATTGTCACTTGATTGGGATACAGTGAAACGTATTGTTTCTTGCGCTACACAGACAAAGCATACCGTTCATAGAGTACATGGGGAGAAGGAAAAGAAAGGGTGCAGAATATTGCAAGGGATTTTCCAGCCGCGTTCGCCCCAAGGTCAGAAAGTCCCACCTGAGGTCAACGGAACTTTTACAACAAATATATATTTGTTACCAAATATTAACCATGTTAAAGAAGCTTTTTTTCCAATTCACAGCAATCAACTTGGCAACTCAAAAAATGCACATCTGCTGTTCAGCCACGATGTTCCACAGCATTTCAGTTAAAATTAGTTTTGAAAGCAGTCATTTAAAAACAAGGTCTGTTTCCCACCCGCTACAATGGCCCGTCGCGGGCAGGGTGGTAAAATTCTGCCCATCGTGTTGCAGTTACAGATAGGGTGCAGAGAAAGATCAGCTTAATGCAAAGTACGTCCATTCAAAAGTCTGATGGCAGCAGGGAGGTTAGTGCGTGACCTCAGACTTTTGTATCTCTTTCCCAATGGAAGAAGGAGGAAGAGAGCCTGATAAGGGTCATGGGGGCATTTGATTATGCCGTTTGCTTTTCCAAGGCAGCGGGAAGTGTAGACAGAGTCAATGGATGGGAGACTGGTTTGCTTGATGGACTGGGCTTCGTTCACAACCCTTTGTAGTTTCTTGTGGTCTTGGTCAGAGTAGGAGCCGTTCAAAACTGTGATAGATCCAGAAAGGATGCTTTCTATGGTGCATCTGTAAAGGTTGGTGAGAGCCGTAGCTGGCATGCCAAATTTCCTTAGCCTCTTGAGAAAGTAGGGGCATTGGTGGGCTTTCCTACAGAAAGGAGGAGGTGTGAGAGGCTTGAGTGGGATTGCAGGGCTTGCAGAGATGGGGACAGTCAATGGAGGGTTTTGATTTTGCATCTGAGGTATTTGGGCTCTGGGAGCTGATGAATGTCAGGGGGAGCTGGTCAAGTTGGACTTGGCTTAGAATTGGTCATACTTTGCCAAGTCAGAGCTGAACAATACGTACGGCATCAGCTGCCACACTTTGGGCGCGGTCTTATCGGCCGTTCATGCCACGCTCCCGCTGCAGCATGTTCGGAGAATTTGGCAGCCAACCATGTCTTCGTTTACTGTGGCAGGATGGAAAAATCCCGCTGGCGTGAACAGTGGTGAGATCTATCCCTTTGATGCAATGCCCACATCCCATAAAATATTTTAAAAATTGAGAAAACTGCTATTCTTTGCTCCTTTTATTGCCCAATATTTGTTGCCCATCCCCAATTGTGCTTGAACTGAGAGATTGCGAGGCCATTTCAGAGGATAGTTGAGAGTCAACCACGTTGCTGTGGCTCTGGAGTCACATATAGGCCAGACCAGGTAAGGACGGCAGATTTCCTTCCCTAAAGGGGCATTAGTGAACCAGATGGGTTTTTCCAACAATCCATGATAGCTGACTGGCCTCATATTCCCAATTTTACTAACTTAAGTTCCAGCAGCTGTGGGATTTGAACCCCGGAGGGTTAGTCTGGCTCCCTAGATTACTGGTCCATAATGCCAAATATGTTGGGAGAGAAGGTCTACCTGACCAATACCTGGAATGGGTGGGTTGTATTATAAGGAAATGTTGGACGGGCTAGGCTTGTATCTCCTGGAGTTTAGAAGACTAAGAGGCAACTTGATTGGAAGACGTAAGATCCTGAGGGGTCTTGACAAGATGGATGTGGAGAGGAGTGAATGCTGAGAAGGTTGGAGGGAGTGCAGAGAAGATTTACCAGCCTGATTCCTGGGATGGCAGGATTGACATATGAGGAGAGACTGGGGGAATTCTCCCGTCCCACCTGCCACGGAAATCGTAGGGGGTGGGGGGCAGACTACGCAAAGGTCCACTGACCTCGGGGGGGGGGGGATTTCTCCAGCTTAGGGGCAACCATGGCCAGAGAATCGCACCCATTGAGTCAGTTAGGATTGTATTTGCTGGAGTTCAGAAGAATGAGGGAGGACTAGTGTTCAATTCTGGTCGCCACACTACCAGAAGGATGTGGAGGCTTTGGAGAGGGTACAGAAAAGATTTAGCAGGATGTTGCCTGGTATGGAGGGCATCAACTATGAGGAGAGATTGGAGAAACTTGGTTTGTTCTCACTGGAACGACGAAGGTTGAGGGGTGACCTGGTAGAAGTCTACAAGATTATGAGAGGCATGGACAGAGTAGATAGTCAGAAACTTTTTCCCAGGATGGAAGACTCAATTACTAGGGGACACAGGTTTAAAGTGCTTGGGGCAAGGTTTAAAGGAAATGTACGAGGCAGATTTTTTACACAGAGGGTGGTGGGTGCCTGGAACTCGTTGCCGGGGGAGGTAGTGCAGCAAATATGATAGTGACTTTTAAGGGGCGTCTTGACAAATACATGAATAGGATGGGAATAGAGGGATATGATCCCCGGAAGGGTAGGGGGTTTTAGTTAAGTCGGGCAGCATGGTCAGTGCAGGCTTGGAGGGTCGAAGGGCCTGTTCCTGCGCTGTAATTTTCTTTGTTCTTTGTTCTTTGAATCTCATTGAAACCTATAAAATTCTAACAGGATTACGCAGAGTAGATGCAGGAAGGATGTTCCCGATGGTGTGCGTGTCCAGAACCAGGGGTCACTGTCTGAGGATATGGCATAGACTGTTTACGGCAGAGATGAGGAGAAATGTCTTCACTCAGAGACTGGTGAATGTGTGGAATTCGCTACCACAGAAAGTGGTTGAGGCCAAAACATTGAATGTTTTCAAGAAGCCGTTAGATAAAGCATTTGAGGTGAAGGAGATCAAAGGATATGGGGGGAAGGTGGGATTAGGCTATTGAGTTGGATGATCAGCCATGATCATAATGAACGGTGGAGCAGGCTTGAAGGGCCAAATGGCCTCCTCCTGCTCCTGTTTTCTATGTTTCCTCTTGTGGCAGAATCTATAACTCGGATCACTGGTTAAAATAAGCGGGCGCCCATTTAAAAAGAGAGAGGAGGAGAATTGTTTCTCTCCAGAGGGTCTTTGGAACTCCTGAAAAGGAAGTGGGCGCAGAGTCTTTGAATATTTTTAAGCCAGAGGTGGGTAGATTCTTGGTCAACAAGGGGGTGATAGGTTAACGTGGGAAGGTGGGATGCAGACTTGAGGTTGCTATCAAATCAGACATGATCTTGTTAAATGGAGGAGCAGGCTCAAGGGGTGGAATGGCCTACTCCTGCTTCTTGTTGGTGTGACACCATCTCCATGTATACACAACCTATGTCTGTTGCCTTCTTGATTCCTGTTACAAAAAAATGCTTTTTTTCTCTTAAAATTAATTCTTGGTGGGTTATCAGCGGGTTATCACACCGCTAGTCACAGGTCTCCGGGTTTTTTCAAACTAGAGGCCTGTGACCAGCGGTGTGCCTCAGGAATCAGTGCTGGGTCCACTGTTATTTGTCATTTATATTAATGATTTGGATGAGAATATAGGAGGCATAGTTTGTAAGTTTGCAGATGACACCAAGATTAGTGGCATAGTGGACAGTGAAGTAGGTTATCTCGAATTGAATCTTGATCAATTGGGGCAGTGGGCTGACGAATGGCGGATGGAGTTTAATTTAGACAAATGCGAGGTGATGCATTTTGGTAGGTTGAACCAGAGCAGGACTTACTCAGTTAATGGTAGGGCGTTGGGGAGAGTTACAGAACAAAGAGATCTAGGGATACAGGTTCATAGCTCCCTGAAAGTGGAGTCACAGGTGGACAGAGTGGTGAAGAAGGCATTCAGCATGCTTGGTTTCATTGGCCAGAACATTGAATACAGGGGTTGGGACAGTCTTGTTGAAGTTGTACTAGACATTGGTAAGGCCACACTTGGAATACTGTGTGCAATTCTGGTCACCGTATTATACAAAGGATAGAAAGAGTGCAGAAACGATTTACTAGGATGCTACCCGGACTTGAGTCATAAGGAGAGGCTGGATAGACTGGGACCTTTTTCTCTGGAGCGTAGAAAGCTGAGGGGCCATCTTATAGCGGTCTATAAAATAATGAGGGGCATAGATCAGCTAGATAGTCAATATCTTTTCCCAAAGGTAGGGGAGTCTAAAACTCGAGGGCATAGATTTAAGGTGAGAGGGGAGAGATACAAAAGTGTCCAGAAGGGCAATTTTTTCACACAGAGGGTGGTGAGTGTCTGGAACAAACTGCCAGA
The DNA here is from genome assembly GCF_964213995.1 of Mustelus asterias. Classification (NCBI taxonomy): domain Eukaryota; kingdom Metazoa; phylum Chordata; class Chondrichthyes; order Carcharhiniformes; family Triakidae; genus Mustelus; species Mustelus asterias. The sequence continues at coordinate 93,086,350 of NC_135815.1, read as the reverse complement.
GGTTGTAGTAGAAGCGGGTACAATTTTGTTTGATAAAAAGCCTTTAGATAGTTACATGGGTACGATGGGTATAGAGGGATGTGAGCCAAATATGGGCAATTGGGATTAGCTTAGGGGTTTAAAAAAAAGGGGCGGCATGGACAAGTTGGGCTAAAGGGCCTGTTTCCATGCTGTAAACATCTATGGCTCTATGACTTTATGACTCCACCTCAGTAAATCCTTAAAACATAGAATCATTGAATAGTATAGAATCATAGAATCTCTACAGTGCAGAAGGAGGCCATTTGGCCCATTGAGCCAACAATCCCACCCAGGTCCTATCCCCTCATGAATTTACCCTTGCTAATCCCCCAGACACTGAGGGACAATTTATCGTGGCCAATCCACCTAACCTGTGCATCTTTGGGACTGTGGGAGGAAAGCGGAGCACCCGGAGGAAACCCACGCAGACACGAGGAGAACGTGCAAACTCCACACAGACAGCGACCCAAGGTCGGAATTGAACCCGGGTCCCTGGCGCTGTGAGGCAGCAGCGCTAACCATCAGGACCAATGAAGATTTTCTTTTTAACACGGGTGAGGATTTTCCATTCCTGCTTACCCAGGGACCAGAAATTCCTGCCCAAGGTCGACGGATCATTCAATGGTCCGTTAAATTATCCATTCCACCCATGACGATTCCGGTGGCAGGCGGGATCAGAAAGCTTACCCCTGGGTCTGATGTCTGATGCAAATTTTTTTGGAACGTGTTTCATTTTTTATTTCTAGTATCAAAAAGGGGAGGAAAATCTGAACCCAAAAAAGCTAGGAAAATCTGCGGGAGTCAGGTCAATAAATATTAACATTAGCTCCTAATGCTATCCTAATAGCTTTTATTTTAAACCTGCAAGGAGTACTGAACTGGCCTGGCTTGTATGATCAAGTTGCAGCTGTAATTGGGACCAGCGCTTTGCAATGTTAAGGTGTACCTGGAGATTGTTGTCCAAATAAGTAATGATGGGTGAAGTCTGCAAATATTTGCCAAGAGCCATTTGAGAACTCACTGCACTCCAAAACATTTGCAATCTTCAGAGAGCTAGGTCGCTATTTCTGTCTCCGCTGTAGATTGGGTCCAGCGATGTCACCTCAAGAATCTGATGCTCCACAGACCACCAACTTCCTTTCGATTTGATTTGATTTGATTTATTATTGCCACATGTATTGGAATACAGTGAAAAGTATTGTTTCTTGCACGCTATACAGACAAAGCATACTGTTCATAGAGAAGGAAAGGAGAGGGTGCATAATGTAGTGTTACAGTCATAGCTAGGGTGCAGAGAAAGATCTGTCTGTGTGGAGTTTGCACTTTCTCCCTGTGTCTGCATGGGTTTCCTCCGGGTGCTCCGGTTTCCTCACACAGTCCAAAGATGTGCGGGTTAGGTGGATTGGCCATGCTAAATTGTCCCTTAGTGTCAGGGGGACTAGCTAGGGTAAATGCATGGGGTTATAGGGATAGGACCTGGGTGGGATTGTGGTTAGACAATGCATGGTGAGCACTCAAATCTTTTAAGCTTTTATTACTTGCTAGCAAGGAGAACAGACACATTGAATTTCACTGTGATGTTCTGTTGATACATACAGATAATTAGCAGTTATAGTTAATTACAGCAAATGAGAAACGAGCAACTTTCTCATCCTTCATTTGCATACATAGTCCATCATAGCATAGATTTTGCCCTGTCTTATCCAATAGAAACCCATCTCCTTCATTAGCATAATTATATCAACATATCTTGTTTTTTAGCTATTTGTCATGGTAACTTGTCTTTGCTTCATCTTGTGGCCAAAGCCAGGAATGTAATGTTTACGAAACTGACACAAGGTTAGATTAGTCTCTTTCCTGAACTGCTGACCTCAAATGAGGCCTTGTTTGACTTGCTGACAGAGTTGTCTTGTTGTTGTAACTTAATTTCTACAGATGCAGAATCAATCAATGGATTCAAGAAAGAGATAGATAAATATTTGATCAAAAGCGGGATAAAGGGCTATGGGGAAAAGGCAGGGAAGTGGAGTTAGGATGAGATGGACATCAGTCATGATCATAAAGAATGGCGGAGTGGGCTCGAAGGGCTGAATTGCCTACTCTCGCTCCCAATTCCTATGTTGCTATGTTCCTATGTAATCTGTTGGATATAAACCTGTTGGACTTTAACCTGGTGTTGTCAGACTTCTTAATGTGCTTACCCCAGTCCAACGCCAGCATCTCCACATCATGCCTATGTGCTATAACAGGAACTGTTTATTTGAGGTGTGTTACTTGAGTGACAGCAGAGGAAGATTTACAATGAATCTATCCCTGTGCAGTGACAGAATAAGGTGAGAGGTACAGAAAGGTGTGTTTCTTCTGCTGGAAGAGATTTGTGCTGATGAATGCAAAGAATGTCTTGTAGTGTTAGCAGGGATAGCATTGGTAAAATTCAGCATAAAATTTAAGATATGTATTCACTGTGATATTTTGGATGATTACTTGAATAGAAACAATGTGCAGGGATATGGGGCAAAAGGCCAGGGATGCCCTTTAGTGTCAGGAGGATTAGCAGAGTAAATATGCAGGGTTATGGGGATAGGGTCTGGGTGGGATTGTTGCTGGTGAAGGTTGTCTCTATCTTGAACCTCCCCCCCCTTACTCTACAACTATAAACTCTTGTCCTAGACTGTTCTAGAAGGGGAAGCATTTGCATGATATTTGCATATCTCCAGTCTCGGCGCACCTGAGTGGATCTACCAAGGCAGGGGAATGGCACCACAAGCCATAATGCTTGTTTGGAGAGCTGGTGCATACACGATGGGCCAAATGGCCTCCTTTTGCACCGTAACAGTACTATGATTCCATGGCATGATTGTGTGCGCACACGTGTGTGTAGAAGCTCAACTCAGCCAGTCGTATCCTCAGTCGATGTTCACACGCAAAATCTCACACATCAGAATTGAATCATAGAGTCCCTACAGTGCAGAAGGAGGCCATTTGGCCCATCGAGCCTGCACCAGCAACAATCCCACCAGGCCCTATCCCTATAACCCCACGTATTTAACCCCCTGACACTAAGGGGCAATTTAGCATGGCCAATCCACCTAACCCGCACATCTTTGGAATACAGCAACCAATGGACCATGATCGATTGAGACATTTGGAAAATCTTTCATCCTTTGCTGTGTCGGGTGCCAAGGCCAATTGCATTATACCTAACTTACTGACCAGCTGTGATTAACCAAGTTAATACGGTGGGAGGCCAAATCTCGGGTTGGATGCTATCACTCTGCTCTGTAAACTGCATTTGTCTTCTGATCCATCAGTGATGATCAACTGAAGAAGTGTCTTATTCTACAAAACAACTCTCCTCCCCAAGAGAGCGTTGGAAGCAGGGCCGGTGAATATTTTTAAAGCTGTGTTAGATAGGTCTTTGTTTGATAAGGGAGTGAAGGGGGATAAGAAGGAAAGCAGAGTTGAGGCCACAGTCAGATCCCTCCCTACAATCTCACTGAAAGGCAAAGCAGGCTCAGTGGCCAAGTGGCCTATTCCTGCTTTGAATTTCAACGTTCATTAAAATACTGTGATGCAAATGACCCACACAGTAAATCTTTTAAACTCATAAAGAAATAAGTTAATTCGTTAGTGTCACAAGTAGGCTTACATTAACACTGCAATGAAGTAACTGTGAAAATCCCCGAGTCACCACACTCCGGCGCCTGTTCGGGTACACCGAGGAAGAATTTAGCACGGCCAATGCATCTAACCAGCACATCTTTTCGGACTGTGGGAGAAAGCCGGAGCACCCAGACGAAACCCATGCAGACATGGGGAGAACATGCAAACTCCACACAGACAGTGACCCAAGCCGGGAATCGAACCCAGGTCCCTGGCACTGTGGGGCAGCAGTGCTAACCACTGTGCCACCTTCGAGTCTGGATGACCCTTAGTCAGAGCTGTTGTAAGAAAAATATTTCTCTCGAGATCCATTATATTCTTTCCCTTTGAACTGGTCAATCCTGGCAAATGAACTCAGAGATATCCCCAGTTTCACTTGTTATGATACTGGCAGCATGCAATACATAATGTCACCTTTAATTTAATACATGGGACATGGGCATCGTTGGCTAGGCCAGAAATTATTACCCATTTCTAATTGCCCTTGAGGTTTTCTCAGGCATTTTTTAAGTTTATTTATTAGTGCCACAAGTCGGCTTATATTAACACTGCAATGAAGTTACTGTGAAACTCCCCTAGTCGCCACACTCCATTGCCTGTTCGGGTACACTGAGGGAGAATTTAGCATGGCCAATGCATCTAACCAGCACATAGAAATCATAGAAATCATAGAAACCCTACAGTGCAGAAGGAGGCCATTCGGCCCATCGAATCTGCACCGACCACAATCTCACCCAGGCCCTATCCCCACATATTTACCCGCTAATCCCTCTAACCTACACATCCCAGGACTCTAAGGGGCAATTTTTAACCTGGCCAATCAACCTAACCCGCACATCTTTGGACTGTGGGAGGAAACCGGAGCACCCGGAGGAAACCCACGCAGACACGAGGAGAATGTTCTTTTCGGACTGTGGGAGGAAACCGGAGCATCCGGAGGAAACTCACGCAGACACGGGGAGACGTGCAAACTCCGAACAGACACCCAAGGCAGGAATTGAACACAGGTCCCTGGCACTGTGAGGCAGCTGTGCTAACCACTGTGCCCCCGTGCTGACCAGCTGCTCTAAGAAATTTCCTGACTAATTTCTGTAACGAGATAGTATTGGTTAGAATTCGAATTGCAAGATAAACGGTTCAAACGTTAAGCTTGATCAGAGGTGAGACTGCCTGAAAACCCATGCTGTGCAAATGACAAGTGAGACAGGAAATGCTAAGCTTTGTACATTTTGTATTATCTTTCATTGATAGAGCTGGAATTCCTGACAAGATGACATCATCCAATGATTATGGCGCCTCTTCATGGGAACTGAACGTTCAGGTAGATCAGCCAGATGAAGACTCACTGCTGGAGTTTAACTTGCGAGTTACTGGGGACTGCCATGTTGGAGGAGTCATGCTAAAATTAGTGGAACAAATTCGTAAGTGAAAATCTCTTATTTCCAAGTGTGAGCTATGTCATGCTTGACAAAGCAATTTTCAGCACATTTAATCCCTAAAAACCCATTCGAGGATACTATTTTAGTATAAAATTTGATTTGATGTTGATTTGATTTATTATTGTCACCTGTACTGGAATCATAGAATCATACAGTGCAGAAGGAGGCCATTCAGCCCATCAAGTCCATCAAGAATACAGTGAAAGTTGTTTCTTGCAGACTATAGAAGCAAAACATACCATTCATAGAATACATAGGATAAAAGGAAAAGAGAGGAAGGAGAATGTAGTGTTACAGTCATAGCTAGGGTGTGGAGAAAGATCAACTTAATATATGATAGAGGACCAAAGAATCTCTACAGTGCAGAAGAAGGCCATTCTGCCCATCGAGTCTGCACTGACTCAGCATCTTACCCAGGCCCATCCGCTGCCCTATCCCTGTAACCCCATGCATTTAACCCACTAATCCCCTGAAACTAAGGGGCAATTTAGCATGGCCAATCCACCTAACTTGCACGTTTTTGGACTGTGGGTGGAAACCAGAGCATCCGGAGGAAACCCATGCAAACATGGGGAGAATGTGCAAACTCCACACTGACAGTCTACCAAGGACGGAATTGAACCCGAGTCCCTGGTGCTGCCAGAATCATAGAATCCTACAGAGCAGAGCATTTGGCCCATCGAGTCTGCACCAACCACAATCCCACCCAGGCCCTATCCCCATAACCCCATGCATTTACACTAGCTAGTCCCCCCGACATTGAGGGGCAATTTAGCATGGCCAATGCACCTAACCCACACATCTTTGGACTGCGGGAGGAAACCGGAGCACCTGGAGGAAACCCACGCAGACATGGGGAGAACGTGAAAACTCCACACAGACAGTGACCTGAGGCCAGAATTGAACCTGGGTCACCAGTGCTGTGAGACAGCACTGCTGACTACTGTGCCACCATGCCGCCCCTGTGAAGGTGGTTAGCACAATATCCAATCACTTTGGAGCCTGGGCTTTAATGAGATTTACAAGTGTATGGACAGACGGAAATGGCTGACCTGATCCCTATTATTGTGCTACAACAAGGGATCCTAAAATCCATCCTCTGTAGGTGCCTTAACTGGCACAAGTTTGGGAAGTCAAAATCCCGGTTCCTTGGGAGGTGTGGCTTATAGCACAAGAGCCCTCCAGAATTTAAAACAAATTGACCCACAGACATACTCTTCTCCCACCTTCTTCCGTCGGGAAAAAGATACAAAAGTCTGAGATCACGTACCAACCGACTCAAGAACAGCTTCTTCCCTGCTGCTGTCAGACCTTTGAATGGGCCTACCTTGCATTAAGTTGATCTTTCTCTACACCCTGGCTATGACTGTAACACTACATTCTGCACTCTCTCCTTTCCTTCTCTATGAACGGTATGCTTTCTCTGTATCGCACGCAAGAAACAATACTTTTCACTGTATCCCAATACATGTGACAATAATAAATCAAAATCAGTGCCCACTATCTCACTCACAGAGGCCATGAGGATAGATAGCGTGAGAAACGGACGCTTCAGGTTGATCATTATTCTCCTGAAACTGCTCTTAAGACATGCATCTGTCATTCCTCAAGGCCTCTCCCACTCCTCTGCCATAACTCTATCCCAGGTTCAGTGGAAACCTTGGTTTTGCGCACAAGCCTGAGGGTTAAACTCTACAGGGATAACTTGTGCAACAATTCTCCAGCTTCAGAGACCGTCAGGAATTTAGCCACGTACACCTGCAATTTTGCGTTCATTTTGATGGAAGGTGGCACGGTGGCACAGTGGGTTAGCACTGCTGCCTCACAGTTCCAGTGACCTGGGTTCAATTCCTGCCTTGGGTCACTGTGCGGAGTTTGCACTTTCTCCCTGTGTCTGCGTGGGTTTCCTCCAGGTGCTCCGGTTCCCTCCCACACTCCAAAGATGTGCAGGTTAGGTTGATTGGCCATGCTAAATTCGCCTTAGTGTCTGGGGTATTAGCAGGGTAAATATGTGAGATTACGGGAATAGGGCCTGGGTGGGATTGTGGTTGGTGCAGACACGATGGGCCGAATGGCCTCCTTCCGCACTGTAGGGATTCTATGATTCTATGACTTAGATGTGGGCACTAGGGATACAACTTTTCCCTCATAGTTGGTTCCATGGTCAATATTCACTCATATCCTTTAGAGAAGGAAATCTGCCATGCTTGACTGGTCTGGCCTACAAGTTTATATCACAGAGTGATATTGACGGTGGTGGGCTGAGGGCTGAGGCGAGATAAATGCAAAGTGATGCATTTTGGAAGAACTAATGTAGGGGGGAGTTATACAACAAATGGCAAAGCCATCAAGAGTATAGAAACACAGAGGGACCTGGGTGTGCAAGTCCACAAATCCTTGAAGGTGGCAGCACAGGTGGAGAAGGTGGTGAAGAAGGCATATGGTATGCTTGCTTTATAGGACGGGGTATAGAGTATAAAAGCTGGAGTCTGATGTTGCAGCTGTATAGAACGCTGGTTAGGCCACATTTGGAGTACTGCGTCCAGTTCTGGTCGCCGCACGGCCAGAAAGACCTGGAGGCTTTAGAGAGAGTGCAGCGAAGGTTTACCAGGATGTTGCCTGCTATGGAGGGTCTTAGCTATGAGGAGAGATTGGGTAAACTGGGCTTGTTCTCCCTGGAAAGACGGAGAATGAGGGGAGACCTAATAGAGGTGTACAAAATTATGAAGGGTATAGATAGGGTGAACAGTGGGAAGCTTTTTCCCAGGTCGGAGGTGACGATCACAAGGGGTCACGGGCTCAAGGTGAGAGGGGCGAGGTATAACTCAGGTATCAGAGGGACGTTTTTTACACAGAGAGTGGTGGGGGCCTGGAATGCGCTGCCAAGTAGGGTGGTGGAGGCAGACACGCTGGCATTGTTTAAGACTTACCTGGATAGTCACATGAGCAGTCTGGGAATGGAGGGATACAGACGAATGGTCTAGTTGGACCAATGAGCAGCACAGGCTTGGAGGGCCGAAGGGCCTGTTTCCTGTGCTGTACTGTTCTTTGTTCTTTGAGGGAGATAGGAAATGGCCACGCCATAAATGGGTTTAAACCCTGAGATACCAATGTAGATCAACTGGTAGGGGTGATAGGTTAATTGGGACCTGTTGCAGGATTGTGTGTAGAGCAACAGAATTGAATTGAAATTGTGGGGGGGGAGGATGGGAGGCTGACCGAGAGCAGATTGGAATGGCCCAGTCTGCAACTGACAAAGGCATGGGCGGCACGGTAGCACAGTGGTTAGCACTGCTGCTTCACAGCTCCAGGGACCTGGGTTCGATTCCCGGCTTGGGTCACTGTCTGTGTGGAGTTTGCACATTCTCCTCATGTCTGCGTGGGTTTCCTCCGGGTGCTCCGGTTTCCTTCTGCAGTCCAAAGATGTACGGGTTAGGTTGATTGGCCATGCTAAAAATTGCCCTTCGTGTCCTGAGATGCGTAGATTAGAGAGATTAGAGAGAAAATATGTAGGGATATGGGGGTCGGGCCTGGGTGGGATTGTGGTCAGTGCAGACTCGATGGGCCGAATGGCTTCTTTCTGTACTGTAGGGTTTCTATGATTCTATGAGGCTAAAGCAGGGACAGGGGTAGCTGGTATGCAGGCAAAAGTAGACAGAGTTGATAAGAGAGTATATATGAGATCAGAAATGTGGCTTAGGGCCAAATAGGACATTGGGTTAGGGAACAGTCTGTATCAGTGACCGGGGAGGGGAATGGTGAGGATGCGCTGCTTGTGGCAGAGACCCAAAGGATAGTTTTGATCGTCCCAATGTCCCAAACAGGAGCAGATTACAGCTCAGCCGTAATTGAATATCAGGATAGCAATCGAGCAACAGAGACAGTAGAAACTTTGAGGTGTGATGAGATAGATCCAAGCACAGTTGGCATGCATTTAGAAGCTTACTCGATGGGCAACCCACCACGTGATTCACGGAGGCAGCTTGCCATTGGCGAGCGGCAAGATCTTCTGGTCCTGATTTTTGACAACGAGGTTTCACGTTGAATGCGTCCAATGCTGCCAGGAAACCTGCAGAGGGAGTACACTGTAGGCGGGGCCAGAAGATCCTGCCGACATGAATGGCCAGAAGGTTCCGGCCCAAGTTTACATCTGTAGTAGGTTAAACCCAGGGAGTGTGGGCTACAAGCAGGAGTGGAATGTGTGGAAAAGGTTAAGGAGACAGCACTGTGCTATCCACATTCACTGCAGGCAGACAGGACAAAATACAAGTAACTACATCTCAGGCGGCACGAAAATAGACACAACTGAGGTGGTACTGCTCCAAGGTTATAACAACCATTTGAGAATTGATATCACTTATCAAGGTTCTAAAAGTCGAGAGGAACAATTGTGCCTCTGAAAAACTAATCAAGTGTCCAGGAGATGGGGCAAGTAACACCCCATCGAAATCAGTTTGACAACCACAACACTTTGGTATTGTAAACAGGTAGACAGGAGATGACCGGAAAATGATTAATGCTAAAGCACACAAGACAATGGAACCATCTAATGTAATCAAAAACAGAACCTTAACCAATTCAAGATAACACTATGATGACCTGATGTAAAAGCAATGTTTTGCAATGTGAAGAAAGGGATATAAGGATCTGTAAGAACCAATGGTCAGCAGAGTAGCTCGGAAGCAAGCTGTAGTTACAGCCACAAGTTCTGCTCTTCCTCATGCATGTTGAGTAAAGCCATTTTTGTTGAAGTTCTGCACAGCCTCGGAAGACTCAGTTTGTTCATTCCCTCCAACACCTCCAAGGGGCAGCATGTCAATGAGGAAGAGTCGGGTGAGGGGGGAGGGGGTGAAGTGGGAGGCAATAACAGATTCCTGGGATTTTCTTATTTGAGTGCAACTAGAAATATAAAATTGCAGGATACCATGGAGGCAAATCAGTGCTCACTTTGCCTTGTAGAGGCCATTATTCACACATTAATAACAATAAACTACTAACATGACTTGTAGTTGTCCATTCAAAGGATCAATTTGAATATCTTAAGATCAAGGTGATTTGATTTGATTTGATTTATTATTGTCACATGTATTGTGATACAGTGAAAGGTATTGTTTCCTGCGCACTATACAGACAAAGCATACCATTCACAGAGTACATAGGGGAGAAGGAAAGGAGAGAGTGCAGAATGTAGTGTTACTGTCAGAGCTAGGGCGTAGAGATAGATCAACTTAATGAGAGGTGGGTCCATTCAAAAGTCTGATGGCAGCAGGGAAGAAGCTGCTCTTGAGTCTGTTGCTAATTGTTTTCAGGTTCTTGTATCTTTTTCCTGACGGAAGAAGGTGGAAGAAAGTATGTCCAGGGTGCATTGGATCCTTGATTATACTGGCTGCTAAATTACCCAAGGCAATGGGGAGTGTAGATGGAGTCAATGGATGGGAGGCTGGTTTACGTAATGGACTGGACTAAGTGGACAACCCTTTATATTTTCTTGCGGCTTGGGCAAAGCAGGAGCCATACCAAGCTATGATACATCTGGAAAGAATGCTTTCTATGGTGCATCTGTAAACTTGCTTAGAGTCATAGCAGACATGCCAAATTTCCTTAGCCTCCTGAGAAAGTGGAGGCCTTGGTGGGCTTTCTTAACTATAGCGTCAGCGTGGAGGACAGATTGTTGGTGATCTGGACACCTGGGAACTTGAAACTCTCAACCATTTCCACTTCACCACCATTGATGTAGACAGGGGCATGTCCTCCACTATGCTGCCTGAAATCAGTGACTATCTCTTTCGTTTTACTGACACTGAGGGAGAGATTATTGCCATTGCACCAGTTCACCAGATTCGGTCATCAGGTGACAGGTTATGGTTGGGTTTGGAATCATAGAATTGTAGAAACTCTACCCCGCTAATCCCTCTAACCTATGCATCCTGGGAGAATAAGGGGCAATTTAGCATGGCCAATGCTCCTAACCCGCACATCTTTGACTGTGAGAGGAAATCGGAGCACCCGGAGGAAACGTACACAGACACAGAGAGAATGTGCAAACTCCACATCGGGTCCCTGGCACTGTGAGGCAGCAGTGCTAACCACTGTGCCGCCCTTGCACCGTTTGCAAACCTCAACACTGTTACATTCTGTTGGAATTTGCTGTTGCGTATTGAGAATAAATCTGTTCAAACACAAGATCTTATTCATTGCACTGAGTGGCCAAAAGATCAGCAAAAAAAATGTGGAACGCACTTTGTGAAGATTCACAGCCAGCAGTGTGAAGCCAATGGCATCAGCCATCGCTGTGGGATTACAGTTGAGTCGCTAAGGAAGATTGTTGACCTGAAAGAGGCATGCATTGCAAATAATGATTACTAAACTTTATTTTTAAAGCTTCCTCAGAAATTACATTTAATTCCTTGGAATTGAAGGGTAGCGCTGCTTAATATAACATTGACTTAGAACTATCTCCTGACACAACATCATCTTTTGCCCTCATTCTGTTTCTGTGAATGTGATTGTTAGTTTTTCAGTGATATAGACAAGATGCATGGCAATGATCTTGGAAGGCCAGCAATAACAGAACAATTTGACTCATCTTCAAAGGCAGCTGTAATCACTGGGTTCAGGTCATTCCAGAAGATGTTCCCTCAAGAGAACCATAGTCTAAAACTGTGAGACATATTTACTTTGATGAGTTATCATCAACAACTTTTCTCGTTATGATTCCGGGGCAATTGTTGGATTGCTCCGATGCAATGTGGAAATTTTTCCGGGATTTGTACTCAAGCGTTTTAGATCACCTGGAGGCAGTAAATACCATTACGTATGAAACTGGATATTTTTCTCAGCATTTAAAACTATGTAAAGTTAATGATTCCAGTGTATTCTGACCACTCCACAGTATTAAAGAGGGCAGTGGTTAGCATTGCTGCCTCACAGCGCCAGGGACCCGGGTTCAATTCCTGGCTTGGATCACTGTCTGTGCGGAGTTTGCACATTCTCTCCGTATCTGCGTGGGTTTCCTCCGGGCGCTCCGGTTTCCTCCCACTGTCCAAAAATATGCAAGTTAGGTGGATTGGCCGTACTAACCTGTCCCTCAGTGTCAGAGGCTAAGGTAAATGTGTGGAGTTATGGGGGTAGGACTTGGGTGGGATTGTGGTTGGTGCAAGACTCAATGGGCCGAATGGCCTCCTACTGCACTGTAGGGATTCTATGATTCTAGGAGGGAGCGTGACACTGAAGGAACAGGATTCCCTCTGGGCTCCTGTCCAACCCGACTGCACAGTAATTTTACACTGGGCCGGGCAAGGCCTCGGACAGAAAGCCCGCCCCTACATCAGTTGAGATCCTTAAGAGGCCAGTTAGTGGCACTTGGCTATGAGCAGAGATTGAATAAACTAGGATTGAAAGACGGAGGTTGAGGGGAAACCTGATAGAGGTCTACAAAATTATGAGAGGCATAGACAGGATGGATAGTCAGAGGCTTTTTCCCAGGGTGGAAGTGTCAAATACAAGGGGCCAGGGGTTCAAGGTGAGAGGGGGGAAAGTTTAAGGGAGATACGCAGGGTACGTTTTTCATGCAGAGAGTGGTGGGTGCCTGGAACGTGCTGCCAGTGGTGGAAGCAGGCATATTAGCAACATTTAAGAGGCATCTGGATGGGTACATGAATAGTTAGGGAATAGAGGGATACGGACCGAGTAGGACAGAGGGTTTATTTTTAGGGCATCATGATCGGCACGGGCTTGGGCGGCCAAAGGGCCTGTTCCTGTGCTGTACTTTTCTTTGCACTTTGTTCTTAAGGGTCGTTGCCTATCCAGCCTCAATCTAGGCTGATAAGACGGTTGACCTAACATGGGAAAAGACCGAAAATCAACTAACTTAGACCTTGGGCAGAATGGGGAGCACTCAGCCCCCCACCCCCCCCCCCCCCCCTCCCCACCACCCTATGGCTAGCCTACCCTCCCTGCCCTGGGACTCCTTGAGGATTACCTGGGCCCCCAGTGCCCGGATGTAGTCTCAAGCATCTTCATGCAATTCCCCTCCAGCCCAGTACAGCTCTCGTTGCTGGAGGAACTGGAGAGCTGAGGTGGGACCTTCTCCCGAGTGAGTATCGGACGCCCCACCTGCACCCGCTTAACGTTTATTCACGCGTGAAGTGGGCAGAGGGGCACTTGGAATCAGCACTCCACGGGTTGGTGAGAAACGAAACCTCAAAACGTTCAGGTCAAGGAGTTTATGTGGGTGGCACTCGGTACAATTTGAAACCCAGCAGGTCTTGAAGATTCATTCACATGGATCTTGTGGATTAGCCTTGTGCTTTTGTGAAATATTTAAACACAGCAGTCATAGAATCATAGAATCCCTACAGTGCAGAGAGAAGGAGGCCATTCGGCCCATGGAGCTTGCCAATCCCACCCAGGCCCTATCCCCGTAACCCCACGTATTTGCCCTGCTAACCCCCCTGACACTCGGGCCTGAATTTTACTGGCACACCTGCCCCAATTCCAGGGGCGGACAAGGATCGGAGAACAGCATCTTCCGTTGGCCTCTGGCGGGACCGTACAAACCTCAGGCGGACATGCCGGTATAATTCCACCGTAAAGGTCAATTTAGCATGGCCAACCAACCTAACCCGCACACCTTTGGACTGTGGGAGGAAACCTGAGCACCCGGAGGAAACCCACGCAGACATGGGGAGAACGTGCAAACTCTGCACAGACAGTGACCCGAGGCCAGAATCGAACCCGGGTCCTTGGCAGTGCTAACCATTGTGCCACCAGGCCACCCTTCTATGTTGATTGAGAAAAGTGGTGCCGTATACAACCTACCCCAACAAATTTGCAATGATTTTCTGACGAGTTCTCATGATACATTTAGGATATAAGATTATTCAGCAATAAACCTGGAATGAAGATGATCGGCAAAGGGACTACACTTGTTTTAAATTATATTTAGAATAACACAGCATTGAGGAAACTGTGCAATTAGCGAGACCCAATTGAAAAGCTAACATCAGCCTTGACGTGAAGAGCTAAATAGGCATTTTCTGTGCTGTAATTTCCTTGATTTTATATCGCCATTATAAAGCCACTAAACCCTATTTATTATTGCTAATTTTGAAGGTAATAACTTGCAAAACAGTATTCTGAAGTCTAGACGTAGTTTGGATGATGTTCAGGAGTTTGTATTGAAGCTAGGTGTGGCATGGTGACACAATGGTTAGCACTGCTGCCTCACAGCGCCAGGTACCCGGGTTTGAATCTCGGTCTTGGTTCACTGTCTGTGTGGAGTCTGCACGTTCTCCTCGTGTCTGCGTCGGTTTCCTCCGGGGCTCCGGTTTCCGCCCACAGTCCGAAGATGTGCAGGTTAGGTGGATTAGCCGTGCTAAATTGCCCCTTCGTGTCAGGGGGACTAACAGAGTAAATACGTGGGGTTACGGGGACAGGGCCTGGGTGGGATTGTTGCCGGTGCAGGCTCAATGGGCTGAATGGCCTCCTTCTGCACTGTAAGGATTCTATGTGCACATTCCCATTTTGGTTTTGCAACAATATACACAAGAGGTAGAACTATGTATGCACACACAAATCTGACGCTTGCGAGAAGCTGTAATCAAAATCTTCCAAAAGGTCCACATCCAAGATGCCAACTGGGCAGTGCTCTCTGTCGATTGTTGTCTGACCTGCTGAGTGTTTTCTGAACTTTATGGGCTGGGTTTCATGGAGGGGGTGGGTGGAGTGCCTTGCTACCCAACAGCATGGCATTCTGCCAGTGGCAGGGAAGGTGAAGAACGACCCTCCCACTGAGGGGTTGGTTGCCCCACATAAGTGGCCAAATAAGGACCTCTTCCCGCTTCCACTGACTTTTTAACTGCCCAGTGTGGGCCCTTGCCCATGTGAGCATACCACCTGGTGAACCTTGGTGGCCTCCTTGCAGACTTGTCAAGGCGGAGCGTGGGGAGGCCTCCTATCTGGGCAATGTGGTCCACGTTAGTCCTCCCAGCAGCAATGGCTGTCCCTGCAAATTTCAGGATCTTGGTGAACTATGAGACATAGGAACATAGAAACCAGAAGCAGGAGTAGGCCATTTGGCCCTTTGAGCCTGCTCCACCATTCATTTTGATCATGGCTGATCATGCAACTTAATATCCTGATCCCCCTTCCCCCCATATTCCTTGATCCCTTTAGCCCCAAGAGCTATATCCAATTTCTTCTTGAAATCACACAACACTTTGGCCTGAACTACTTTCTGTGGTAGTGAATTCCACACATTCACCACTCTCTGGGTGAAGAAATTTCTCCTCACCTCAGTCCTAAAATGTTATCATCAAACTATGATCCCTAGTTCTGGGCTCCCCCACCATTGGGAACATTCTTTCTGAATCCTGTCTAATCCTATTAGAATTTTATAAGTTTCTATGAGATTCCCAGTTTGATAGCAATCATAGGAAGGCAGATTGTTATTGAGAGAGGTGGATACTCAGCACAACCTTGGTGTCCTTGTGCATCAGTTGCTGAAAGTAAGTGTGCAGGTGCAGTAGGGAGTAAAGAAAGCAAATGGTATGTTGGCCTTCACAGTGAGAGAATGAGTGTGTAAGAATAGGGATGTTTTACTGTATCAGGTGTTGGTGAGGCCAAACCTGGAGTATTGTGTGCAGTTTTGGTGCCCTTATCTGAGGAAGGATGTTCTTGCTTTGGAGTGAGTGCAGCAAAGGTTTCCCAGGCTGATTCCTGGGATGGCAGGTCTGTCATATGAGGAGAGATTAAGTTGGTTAGGATTGTATTCATTGGAGTTCAGAAGAGTAGAAGGGGATCTCATAGATTTTAGACTAGGTATGTAGAGCCATGTGAGTTTTGATTAGGACAGAGACAGAGTCATGTAGTTAATGGGAGGAGCTAAACTTGCAGGAACAAAAAAAAGTTTCATTTTCATTTTAAAATATGTGCAGTTGCTGCCTGTGCTGCCAGAAGAAAGCAGTATCTCCCTGTGTTTCTCTCTCCAAAGGCTTTCTGAAAGCTCCAGGCCTAGTAACCTAAGTCAGAGGAAATATGCCTGTGTTTTGCTAACTAATTTTAAACTGGAGTTTAAGTCTATAAGCGAAATTGTGCTTGATTGGGACTCATAGTGATAGATAAGCATTTAGGAATTGTATCTTGCCATGTTTAAGTATTGTTCAATTGTTAAAAGTTAAGCTAATTAATTTGTTATATTTCAACTCTGTTGGTAAGTACAATTTGCTTTGCTAAAAGCTCCCTTGTTTGTCAGTAGGATAACACCTGGCGTGAAACAAGCTGTCCTCACATTAACGCCAAAACAGAAACATTTTTGGGGTCTAGCCTGGCTTCATAATATACCTTGAGGTTTCTGATCTGGGACCCTAACACAGTTCAACCTCAGAGTGATCCAGCTGCAAGGAAGATTTCTTCAGCTACTTAATATATTTGGTAGCTTAATAGAATTTAACCAGAAGCAACTGTAATGAGAACAAATGTCTCACAGCTTTAGCCCTGTCTCTTGCCAAAGAAAATTGGAGGGGAGCTGTTCTGAAGTTCCAGCTGGCAAGTCAGGGGTTTTCCATTAGTTAATCCATTGCTCCAGCACTTGTGGTTTAGTGAATCATATTTAGTAATGCATTTTAGTACGAGCAATAGAATTCCAGGGAAAAGGACAACATGAGGAAGTTCTGCAGGTGAAGTTCCACAGTGAATTTTTGATTCTGGTCAGCTAACATCTGCACTTTGAATGATGCAGAATACGGAAGGGTAGCTGAAATTTTTCTTGAAATCCCAACTAATTAGGTGACTCTTATGGGTAAACAGTTTTGCTTTGGTAGTCAACTATGATACTTAATGCGCCATTCTAGCAACAGAATAATAAAGTTTTAAAGTCCATTTATTAGTGTCACAAGTCGGCTTATATTAACACTGCAATGAAGTTACTGTGAAAATCCCCCAGTCGCCACACTTGGGCGCCTGTTCGGGTACACTGAGGGAGAATTTAGCATGGTCAATGCACCAAACCAGCACGTCTTTCAGACTGTGGGAGGAAACCGGAGCACCCGGAGGAAACCCACGCAGACATGGGGAGAATGTGCAGACTCCGCACAGACCCAAGCTGGGAATTGAAGCTGGGTCCCTGGTGCTGTGAAGCAGCAGTGCTAACCACTGTGCCACTGTGCCACCTGTTCATAACATGATCGGACTTTTGTGTCTCTGTTATCTAATTTAAAGTTATACCTACCAATGGAGATTCACTCATGGTGGATAAGTTCTTTATTCAATGCATTGGAAACAGCTATTGCCTGCTATTCTGGACTAGACATGCATCTGCTGCATTAACTGGAGCTACAATACGTACTCGGCACAGATTAATCAAGGGTGGATCATCTTAGAAACCAATTACCCAAAATATTTCGGGAAGAGAGCACCAGGACCATGCTGTGTCAGGTCATTCAATTTTGGGAGTAATCCTCTTATAGGGTAATATGGGATTGCATTTGGAGGTACACCATTGGTTGGAGGACGACAGCACAGAGCATGAGTGTTCTGAGACCTTAGAGATAGTATCATCTTCTCCTTAAGCAGTCCTTCAATACCAAGGATGACTTGTTTCCTGCTCAATGAGTTCCGAGATCGCTAATGAGTCTAATGATTTGAACATCCTGCCACATACAGGGCAGGTGGTGCTTGAAGGCTTGGGTAAGCGGGTTCCTTGAAGGTTTGGACCCTCCTCCAATGTCTCGATTTCACAGTTGCACGAGCCTGACCAAGTTTCTCAATGTGTTTGGTGCCTTCCCCAATGAACCAGGATCTCCCATGAGTCAGTGGGATGTTTGATCTCATCAAAGGTGCTTTTGAGGACATCCCTGAAGTGTTTCCATTAGCCTCCCGGGAGTCTCCTGCCGTGAGTCCCCAGTGGAGTCATTGTTTCGGGAGTCTGGTGTCAGGTATACAAACTACGTGTTGCCCAGCATTTTGGGTGACTAGTGCCTGGCCGCTGGGCTGGTTGGCTTGCAAGAGGATGCTGTTGTTGGATCACATTTTTCGCCAACAGATTTGCAGGGTCTTGTAAAGCATTGCTGGCGGTACCTCTGCAGAGCTTTCAGGCACCCACTGTAGGTAATGTGACGCTACTGTGCCTTTAAGAAATGTATTTTAATCATGTTCTCTATGAGCAGGCACCGAGTTGCCTAACTGGACGTCCTTTTATTGCTGCTTAAATGATTTAATGTGTTTTTATTTATTTTTTATCTGGGCCTAATGCATTCTCTGGGAGTTTATGACCTTTTTTGAATTGCTGGGGGGGAAGAATGATTGACAGCTCAGACGGGATAGTTTTTTCCTCACAAGAGTTATTTTACTTTCAGCTTTGGTTGCTGGCTAGTTAGAAGACAAGAAGTCTCACAACACCAGGTTAAAGTCCAACAGGTTTATTTGGAATCACGAGCTTTCGGAGCGCTGCTCCTTCATCAGGTGAGTCACCTGATTCCAAATAAACTGGTTGGGCTTTAACCTGGTGTTGTGAGACTTCTTACTGTGCCCACCCCAGTTCAACACCGACATCTCCACATTATAGTTAGAAGGTGTTTAGACTCTAAGCTGGATGCAGTATTTTGTCTCTCTCCCTGGCATTGGAAGTTTTGCTGGCTAGTTGGAAGCCATCTTTCTTACTTTTCTGGAGTGACAATTTTGCTGTTGGTAGTTTGCTAGATAGAGGCAAGCAGTGGCTGTATCTCTACCTCGAGATGCTGAGAGTTCCAGAACGGAGAAGCCAGAGTTTCAATTCTCCATCCAAAGGACTAATTCACAGCAGGTTTAGAGTTGGAAAATCACATGAGCATCCGTATTTTCTGTGCTAAGCTGAAACCGGGGATATATTTTGGTCAGAATGTTATGTTGGAACAGTACATTGAGCTGTTAAGGCTTATACAACATAATGGTTTTTTATTTCCTTGTTTGTAATTGGTAAAAGTTATTGCTAATTTTCTTTCTATGTGTTAACTATATTAATAGAATAGAATCATAGAATCCCTACAGTGCAGAAGGAGGCCATTCGGCCCATCGAGTCTGCACCAACCATAAACTTTGTTTGATAAAAGCTCCCTTGTGGGTCATTTGAATAATACCTGGAGTCAAACATCTTATGCTTAACCCGTGCCAAATTCAAAGTGCAAAACTTATGGGGCAGGATTTTATGGCCTCGCTTGAGCAAGAGCAGAAATGTCCGCCGGAGGTCAACGGACATTTCCGTTCTCCGCCCCTCAGCCGCTCCAATTCCGTGACGGGTGGGGCGGCGATGGTTTAGGCCGACTTCATAAAATACCTTGGAGTTTCTGACCTTGGACTAGAGCAGTAATGTAGATCTCTGAAGCAATAGCATCATTATAAAAGGAACTGGAAAATCAGTCAGCACCGGGCTGGACGGGTGCTATTGTTTGTGGTTGTCCGAAGATATAATTATACATGGTAGTGATTTTGGAATACCGAGAGTGCAGGTGACTTGGCACACAGTGTTAGTTGATATCAAAGTTAAATAGAAATGTCATTTTTTTTCCATAGTCCAGTTCCCCAGAACAGTGTGCAATTCTTGTGCCATTCTGAAGCGTATTCATGGAATAGTTCCAGGTCGCTGTGGCCGGAATTTAACCAGCACGCCCGCCCCGATTCTGGAGGCAGGCGAGGATCGGAGAACGGCATTCTCCGTTGGCCTTGGGCGGGATCATATGAACCTCGGGCAACCGTGCCAGAAAAATTCCGCCATATGAGTCCAGTCCCAATCTCTGCAGGAAATCAATGTGCACAGCCAAATGATATTTATTTGCATGTAATCTAAATCACTGCACTGTCTACGGAAGAGTCCAGTGCAGCCCAACATTTGATTTGATTTATTATTGTCACATGTGTAGGGATATAGTGAAAAGTATTGTTTTTTGCACGCTATACAGACAAAGCATACCGTTCATAGAGAAGGAAAGGAGAGAGAGCAAAATGTAGTGTTACAGTCATAGCTACGGTGCAGAGAAAGATGCAAGGTAGGTCCATTCACAATTCTGATGGCAGCAGGGAAGAAGCTGTTCTTGAATCTGTTGTTAAGTGTTTTCAGGTTCTGGTGTCTTTTTCCTGACGGAAGAAGGTGTGCTGGTTGATTTGATTTATTGTCACGTGTATTGGTATACAGTGAAACGTATTGTTTCTTGCGCACTATACACACAAAACATACCGTACATAGAGAGGGAAAGGAGAGAGTGCAGAATGTAGTGTTACAGCCATAGCGAGGGTGTAGAGAAAGATCAACTTAATGCGAGGTACGTCTGATGGCAGCGGGGAAGAAGCTGTTCTTGAGTCGGTTGGTTCATGACCTCAGACCTTTGTATCTTTTTCCCGATGGAAGAAGGTGGAAGAGAAAATGTCCGGAGTGAGTGGGGTCCTTGATTATGATGGCTGCTTTTTGGAGTCATTCTGAAGAGAATTAGACTGTTATCTGAAAAGGAAGAAGATGCAGGGTTATGGTGAGGGGGAGGCGGGATGCATGATGGCACTAAGTGAATTGCTCATTCAGAGCGCTGGTGCAGTTACGATGGGCCGAATGAACTCCTTCTGTGTATAATGATTCTGTGACCAGGTTGAATGGGATAAAACTTACTGAGAATAAAATGCAAAATGTATACTGTATTGATACTACCCCTTGAAGTGCCAAGAGAACCATTTGCTCCTCTCGGCCCCCACAGGATATTTACCTCCTGCTTTACCCCAGTGTACCCCCTTCTCCCCATTCTACTCCCCCTTCTCTCTACATTTAACCGTGCACCGGTACTGAGCCTTCCTGTCCATGAAGAGTGGGAAGCACGATCAGGAGTTGAATCTAATTTCTGTAACAATTTCTGAGTTTCCAACACACCTTGCAACCTAACCACCCAACTTTATTTTTTATTCGTTCGTGGTATGTGAGCATCACTGGTTGGTCCAGTGTTTAATACCCATCCTTGAGGGCATTTAAGAGTCAACCACATTGCTGTGGATCTGGCCAAGTAAGCACAGAGATTCCCTTGGAAAACCTAAGCAATGGTATCTTCCAACAATCGACAATGGTTCCACGGTCATCATTAGACTTTTATTTCCAGATCTTTAATGAATTCATCTGCCATGGTGGGATTCAAACCCTGGCCCCCAGAGCATTACCCTGGGTCTCAGGGATTAACTCTACTACACCGCTGCCTCCCTGTAGATTTAGGATAGATTTTCCTGGATTTAGCTCCCAAACACCAGCTGAAAAATTGTTTCAATACTCACAAAAAAAAGGGCACCACTCGCTTTAACCCGTTGGGCATATGCACCAAAATTCTTGATTGGCTCCTTCTACATCAATGGGGATGAAGTGGAAATGCTTGAGAGCTTCAAGTTTTTAGGTGTCCAGATCACCAACAACCTGTCCTGGTCCCCCCATGCCGACACTATAGTTAAGAAAGCCCACCAACGCCTCTACTTTCTCAGAAGACGAAGGAAATTTGGTATGTCCACTATGGCTCTGACCAACTTTTACAGATGAACCATGGAAAGCATTCTTTCTGGTTGTATCACAGCTTGGTATGGCCCCTGCTCTGCCCAAAACCACAAGAAACTGCAAAGGGTTGTGAATGTAGCCCAATCCATCACGCAAACCAGCCTCCCATCCATTGACTCTGTCAACATTTTCTGCTGCCTTGGAAAAGCAGCCAGCATAATCAAGGACCCCACGCACCCCGGACATTCTCTCTTCCACCTTCTTCCGTCAGGAAAAAGATACAAAAGTCTGAGGACACGTACCAACCGACTCAAGAACAGCTTCTTCCCTGCTGCTGTCAGACATTTGAATGGACCTACCTCGCATTAAGTTGATCTTTCTCTACACCCTAGCTATGACTGTAACACTAGATTCTGCACTCTCTCCTTTCCTTCTCTATGAATGGTATGTTTTGTTTGAGTAGCGCGCAAGAAACAATACTTTTCACTCTGTACGAATACAGGTGACAATAATAAATCAAATCAAATCAAATTTGAGGCTTGTTTATTTAAACTTCAAAACGGATTGATTTTGATGTATAAATGACGCACATTAACTCGATATTTTTTTTCATGCAGCGGTGCCCCAGGACTGGTCAGATCATGCCCTTTGGTGGGAAAAGAAGAAATGTTGGCTTCTGAAGACTCATTGGACTTTGGATAAATATGGGATCCAAGCTGACTCGAAATTGTTGTACACACCGCAACACAAGTCGTTAAAACTGCAGCTACCTAATCTGAAGACAGTGAGATTAAAAGTTAGTTTCTCCTCCGTGGTCTTCAGGGCAGTTGTTGACATCTGCAAGACACTGAGTAAGTAGATTATTTTATCTAATACCCTAAATTCCACAAACAAGATGTTTTGGTCCAAAAATTATTGAAGCATGGTACCTCGTGGTGAGCACCTTAAATTGGATTTTCTTCTGTATTTTTTTAACTTCAAATTATTCTGCTGATCATGGTGCAACAAGCATATGGGGCGGCGCGGTAGCACAGTGGTTAGCACTGCTGCATCACAACGCTCGGGGCCCGGGTTCAATTCCAGCCTCGGGTCACTGTCTGTGCGGAGTCTACACGTTCTTTCCGTGTCTGCGTGGATTTCTTCCGGGTGCTCCGGTTCCCTCCCACAATCCGAAAGACGAGCTGGTTAGGTGCATTGGCCATGCTAAATTCTCCCTCAGTGTACCCGAACAGGCAGCGGAGTGTGGCGACCAGGGGATTTTCACAGTAACTTACAGTAGAGTAAAATATCTTTATTAGGCACATGTAGTCTTACATTAACACTGCAATGAAGTTACTGTGAAAATCCCCTAGTCGCCGCACTCCGGCGCCTGTTGGGATACACTGAGGGAGAATTTAGCCT
The DNA here is from genome assembly GCF_964213995.1 of Mustelus asterias. NCBI lineage: Eukaryota > Metazoa > Chordata > Chondrichthyes > Carcharhiniformes > Triakidae > Mustelus > Mustelus asterias. The sequence goes on along the minus strand of NC_135815.1, from coordinate 93,063,337 downwards.
GGCCAATGCACTTAACCAGCACGTCTTTCGGACTGTGGGAGGAAACCGGAGCACCCGGAGGAAACCCATGCAGACATGGGGAGAACGTGCAAACTCCTCACAGACAGTGATCCGAGCCGGGAATTGAACCCGGGTCCCAGGCGCTGTGAGGCAGCAGTGTTAACCATCATGCCACCATGTCGCCCCAACTTCATTGTGGTGTTAATGTAAGCCTACTTGTGACTAATAATAAACTTTACTTTAATTTCAAAGACTCACTCAAATGCTCTGTGATCTCTTAATTTTAAACAGTGGCGTTAGTTCTAGATTCTCCATCAAGAGGAAACTTCTTCTCCGTAATTCACTTTGTCAAGTCCCCTCAGGATCTTAAATGTTTCATCCAAGTTGCCTCTTACTCTTCGAAACTCCACCAGATACAAGCCTAATCTGTCCAACCTTTTGTCATAAGACAACCTGCCCATTCCAGGAATTAGTCTAGTAAACCATCTCTGAATTGCTTCTAACACATTTACATCTTTCCTTAAATAAGGAGACCAATACCATACGTGGTACTCCAGATGTGGGCCAGAATCGCCTGCAGCTGGGATTTTCCAGTCCCGCTGCTGTGAACAGAGATATGGCTGAGCGCCAAATTCTCCGTTCTTGCTGGCGGCGGCAGCAGGGTGTATAGGACTGGAAAGTTTTGGCTGTGGTCTCATCAATGTCCTGTATAGAACATAGAACATAGAACAGTACAGCACAGAACAGGCCCTTCGGCCCACGATGTTGTGCCGACCTTCATCTGAAACCGAGATCAAGCTATCCCACTCCCTACCATCCTGGTGTGCTCCATGTGCCTATCCAATAACCGCTTAAATGTTCCTAAAGTGTCTGACTCCACTATCACTGCAGGCAGTCCATTCCACACCCCAACCACTCTCTGCGTAAAGAACCTACCTCTGATATCCTTCCTATATCTCCCACCACGAACCCTATAGTTATGCCCCCTCGTAATAGCTCCATCCACCCGAGGAAATAGTCTTTGAACGTTCACTCGATCTATCCCCTTCATCATTTTATAAACCTCTATTAAGTCTCCCCTCAATCTCCTCCGCTCCAGAGAGAACAGCCCCAGCTCCCTCAACCTTTCCTCATAAGACCGACACTCCAAACCAGGCAGCATCCTGGTAAATCTCCTCTGCACTCTTTCCAGTGCTTCCACATCCTTCTTATAGTGAGGTGACCAGAACTGCACGCAATATTCCAAATGCGGTCTCACCAAGGTCCTGTACAGTTGCAGCATAACCCCACGGCTCTTAAACTCCAACCCCCTGTTAATAAAAGCTAACACACTATATGCCTTCTTCACAGCTCTATCCACTTGAGTGGCAACCTTTAGAGATCTGTGGATATGGACCCCAAGATCTCTCTGTTCCTCCACAGTCTTCAGAACCCTACCTTTGACCCTGTAATCCACATTTAAATTAGTCCTACCATTAAAGTATAATTAAAGCATAAACTCCCTATTTTTGGAATCACGATAAATGAAAATCTTCTATTAACTTTCCTAATTACTTGCTGTTCCAGCATATTACTTTTTTGTAATTCATCCACTAGGACACCCAGATCCCTCTGAATCTCAAATCTTTGCAATTTCTTATCATTTACACGGCGGCACAGTGGCACAGTGGTTAGCACTGCTACCTCACTGCACCAGGGACCTGGGTTCAGTTCCAGCCTCGGGTGACTGTGTGGAGTTTGCACGTTCTTCCCGTATCTGCGTGGGTTTCCTCCGGGTGCTCCGGTTTCCTCCCACAGTCCAAAGATGTGCAGGTTAGGTGGATTGGCCATGCTAAATTACCTCTTAGTGTCCAAAGATATGCAGATTAGATAGATAGGCCATGCTAAATTGCCCACTAATTGGGGCAGCAGCCTGGCACAATGGTTAGCACTGCTGCCTCACGGTGCCAGGGACTTGAGTTCAATTCCCGGCTTGTATCACTCTCTGTGTGGAGACTGCACGTTCTCCCTGTGTCTGCGTGGGTTTCCTTCAGGTGCTCCAGTTTCCTCCCAAATTCCAAAGATGTACAAGTTAGGTTTATTGACCATGCCAAATTGCTCCTTAGTGTCAGGGGAACTAGCTAGGGTCATGGGGATAGGGTCTGGGTGGGATTGTGGTCGGTGCAGCCTCGATAGGCCAAACGGCCTCCTTCTGCACTGTAGGATTCTATGGTTCTAGTGGCCACAATCTTATCACCATTCACGTCGGCGGGATCTTGCCATCCCGCTGCAGTGAACAGAAATTTGGCTAGAACGCAAATTCTCCGACCTCGCTGCAGTGGGAGCGAAGTGTGAATGGCAGGTGAGATCACGCTCAGTTTTCTCAAAATTATTTCTGGCAAAATGAACAATTTCACATCAACTCACTATCTGCAGGATGAGATTCCAAACTTTCAACAGCTTCCCTTTCCTGTGCCTCTTATGCGCTGGAACCATCAATTCCATCATTAACATGGTGTGATCACGAAATCACATCCCTAAATATCTGCAGAGAGATTCATTTGGACTTATGTCACAAATCCAGCAAATTTCACGAAATTCATGGGCAGTTTGACACGAGCTGCCCTTATTTTTTGCGAGGCTGAAGGTGGAGTGGCACAGATTATCCAGAAAATTCCGCCACACCTTTTCCTCACAGCAGGGGGCTCGTGACTATATTTCCCACAATTCCTGGGATGGACATTTTTCAGGAAGCAAAAATGGTCCAGCTAGACCCATTGTAAACTGTTTGAAATGTTGCTGAGTGCTATTTTAACAAACTGTTTGCTTCAAATTTCTAAATGTGTGCAGCAAATTTACTCAAATTTCTGATCCATTTGACGAGAAGCGGCCCAGAGTAGATTTTGTTCCCCTTGGTTGGAATTATATTGACAATAATTTAATTTACATAATTTGTAGCAGAAATAGAAGCAGCCAATAATAAATCTAAAGAACAAAGGTGCGGTACTTGGGCAGCACGGTGGCACAGTGGTTAGCACTGCTGCCTCACAGCGCCAGGGACCCGAGTTCAATTCCGGCCTCAGGTGACTGTGTGGAGTCTGCACATTCTCCCTGTGTCTGCATGGGTTTCCTCCGGGTGCTCCGGTTTCCTCCCACAGTCCGAAAGACGAGCTGGTTAGATGCATTGGCCGTGCTAAATTCTCCCTCAGTGTACCCAAACAGGCGCTGGAGTGTGGCGACAAGGGGATTTTCACAGTAACCTCATTGCAGTGTTAATATAAGCCTACTTGTGACACTAATAAATAAACTTAAAACTTAACTTTGCCTATCAATAGGTGATTGGTGCTTCAGACATGGGGAGAACGTGCAAACTCCACACAGACAGTGACCCAAGCCGGGAATCAAACCCAGGTCTCTGGAGATGTGAGGCAGCAGTGCTAACCATTGTGCCACCATGCTGCCCATTTTATACTGAGTTCCAAAAAATGCACACATTTGTGAGCAACTTTCAAGTGTAAATTCTCCACAGCTAATTTCTTCTGAAATTTGTTCAGAGGTAGTCGAAAAACAAGTTAGCAAAAGCTTAATGAATACAACATACCCTTTGTTCCAAATGGTTATATTTCACATTTTCCAAAGGATTGTTCTCTGCAGCCAGATCATGTTTTCGACAGTAAACACAATCGGACCTTTTCTTGTGATGCCCTCATTCGTGCTTCAAAAATTCTGATCATTTCCTAGTGGTGCCATTTCCCAAGTTCACTTCCAGAATTGCACTGAAGTAATTGGGAGGCCATTTAAGATGGCGACTGCATTTGAAGGTGCGATCAGCCATCTTGGAGCTTGCACACTATCCTGGCCAAAATTCTCTGACTTCGCCTGCAACTGGGATTATCCAGTCCTGCTGCTGTAAACGAAGATTTGACTGAGTACCAAATTCTCTGTTCTCGCTGGCAGTTGGGCGTGTGAGACCAGAGAATTCTGGCCATTTTTTCACCATCGTTCTTCCCCCCCATTTCCCATTGGTTTTCATTGCAGTCTAGTTTCTGCACTCTCTACGTTCCTTGTGGCCAATTGTCATTGGAGTTGTGCAATCCCAATTCACTCCTCTTCAACTCTTCAAAACTCTTCAAGTTTTAGGTGTCCAGATCACCAACAACCTGTCCTGGTCCCCCCATGCCAACACTATAGTTAAGAAATGCCACCAACGCCTCTACTTTCTCAGAAGACTAAGGAAATTTGGCATGTCCCGACTCTCACCAATGTTTACAGATGCATCACAGAAAGCATTCTTTCTGATCGTATCACAGCTTGGTATAGCTCCTGCTCTGCCTAAGACTGCAAGAAACTTCAAATGGTCATGACTGTAGCCCAGTCCATCACACAAACCAGCCTCCCATCCATTGACTCTGTCTACACTTCCCACTGTCTCGGAAAAACAGCCAGGACCCCACGCACCCCGGACATTCTCTCTTCCACCTTCTTCCGTCAGGAAAAAGATACAAAAGTCTGAGGTCACGTACCAACCAACTCAAGAACAATTTCTTCTCTGCTGCATCAGACTTTTGAATGGACCTACCTCCCACTAAGTTGATCTTTCTCCACACCCTAGCTATGACTGTAACACTACTTTCTGCACTCTCTCCTTTCCTTTTCTATGAACGGTATGCTTTGTCTGTATAGCATGCAAGAAACAATACTTTTCACTGTATACTAATACATGTGACAATAATAAATCAAATCAAATCAAAAACCAGAAGCAACAGGTTTCCCCACCAAATAAGTTAAAAAACCTCTATGTTTTCTACGCTTTAAGGGAAGTGAAAATCCAAGTTATTCCTCCTTATCCTGCCAGATGCATGTTTGGCCAATGTGTCTAGCCCTGCCATTTCTGTGGTAGGGTTGCTTGGTGTCTCATTAACCTGCTGGAAGGCTTGTATGGTTGAACATAAACGATTAATTTGTACCCCATAACTATATACATCTCTACAAGGTACAGCTATGCAAGCATGCTGTTTCCATGCTGGCTTCTGCTATATGTCTACCATCATGTGACAGTATACATCATACCATTGGGGTCGGAGGAGGTGGTACTGTTTCCCTAGTCCCATGTTAACCCTTACTCTGCCCAAATACCCTTATACCTGTTAACCAAATATCTGTTGCTGGGAAATTACTCGTCTATAATGAAGAATAGGGTAGGTGAATACCTCAAAACTTCTCACTGCTGAGAGAAGAGAACGGACGTGTAAAGCATAGATGATGGCCGGAATTCTCTGATCTTGGCTGGGATTCTCCAGTCCCGCTGCTGTGAAAGGGGATTCGACTGCGCATCAAATTTCTCCATTCTCACTGGCAGCGAGAACGGGGTGTGTGAGACTGGAGAATTCCAGCCATTGTTGAAGTCTTTGAAGAGGCGACAGAAGTCATGGGCAGGGGACTGTCTGTGGGGATTTTGTTTATGTGGCCTTCCAGGAGGCGCTTGATAAAGTTTCTCAGAAGAGACTGGGGGCTGGATTATCCATCCTCTCTTGCAGCCAGGATTCTCCTGTCCCACTGCGGTGAACGGAAATTTGGCTGAGCGCCAAATTCTCCATCTTCATTGGCAGCGGTAGCGAGGTGTCAATGGCCTCGGAATTCTGGCCTACTTGTTAAAGTTGAAGCTCATGAAATTGGAGGTAAATTGTTGGCCTGGTTGAGGAAATTGGCTGAGTGGCAGGAGACAGATTGTAGGGATAATGGACAGATACTCTTAATTGACAGGATGCGACTCAAGGGCTGGAATTTTACCGCCTCGCCCGTCCCGGAATCGTGGCGGGTGAGGCTCGCAGAACGGAATTCTCCGTTGGCCTCAGGTGGGATTTTACAAGCCTCGCCCAAACGAGGTCGTAAAATGCTGCTCAAGATGTATCACAAAGAACTGTGTTGGGGTTTCAACGATTCACACTATTTATCAATGACGGAATGGAATGGAAATCCATGTTTGCTGATGACCCAAAGATAGGAGGCATTGTAGTTTGTAAATGGAAGCACAACATTACAATGAGATATTGATCAATTAATCATTGGGTGGGAATGTGGTCGCTGCAGACCCGATGGGCCGAATGGCCTCCTTCTGCACTGTAGGATTCTACGATTCTATGATTCTAAAATCGGGGCCAGCATGGTGGCACAGTGGGTAGCACTGCTGCCCCACAGCACCAGGAACCTGGGTTGGATTCCCAGCTTGGGCCACTCTCTGTGCGGAGTATGCACATTCTCCTCATGTCTGCGTGGGTTTCTTTCGGGTGCTCCGGTTTCCTTCCACAGTCTGAAAGACGTGCTGGTTAGGTGGATTGACCTGAACAGGTGCTGGAATGTGGCGACTGGGGGAATTTCACAGTAACTTCATTGCAGTGATAATGTAAGCCTTATTTGTGACAATGGTAAAAATGCGGCAAATGGATTCTAATGTAGGGAATTGTAATGCAAAAGCTTGTCATTCACTTTGGGCTAATAAGGGGAGAACAGGATATTCACTAAATGGCAGGAAGTTAGAAACAGGGGATGTTCAATGAAATTTGTGGATCCCTGTACTTAGATCATTGAAAAGCCTTGAATGGGTACAAAATAATCAAAAGCGGTAGTAGAATGCTACCAATGGAATAGTATCAATCTGGAGCTCTCTCCAGCAAAGAGAGGCACGGTGGCACAATGGTTAGCACTGCTGCCTCACAGCGCCAGGGACGAGGGTTCGATTCCTGGCTTGGGTCACTGTCTGTGTGGAGTTTGCATGTTCTCCCCGTCTCTGCGTGGTACTCCAGTTTCCTCCCACAGTCCAAAGATGTGCGGGTTAGATGGATTGGCCATGCTAAAATTGCCCCTTTGTGTCCTGGGATGCATAGGCTAGAGGGACAAGGGGGCTAAATATGTGTGGTTATGGGAATAGGGCCTGGATGGGATTATTGCCGGTACAGACTCAATGGGCAGAATGGTCTCCTCTGCACTGTAAGTTTTGTATGTATGAAAGACCATGCTGCCAGATCAATTGTTAATTTTAAATCTGGAATTAATAGTTCTTTTGTTAACTAATGATACAAAGACATAGGGGACAAAGGCAAGTATACACAGTCTGGTTGTCTATCTGCCATGACCCGATTGACTGGTGGGGAACAGGATTGTTGACCTTTCATCAGACTGGTGACTGAAAAATCATCCACCTGAAATATTAGCTCTCATAGAGTCATAGAGGTTTACAGCATGGAAACAGGCCCTTTGGCCCAACTTGTCCATGCCGCCCTTTTTTTTAACCACTAAGCTAATCCCAATTGCCTGCGTTTGGTCCATATCCCTCCATACCCATCTTACCCATGTAACTGTCTAAATGCTTTTTAAAAGACAAAATTGTACCCGCCTCTACTATTGCCTCTGACAGCTTGTTCCAGACACTCACCACCCTCTATGTGAAAAAATTGCCCCTCTGGACACTTTTGTATCCCTCCCTTCTCACCTTAAACCTATGCCCTCTTGTTTTAGATTCCCCTACCTTTTTGGGAAAAGATGTTGACTATCTAGCTGATCTATGCCCCTCTTTATAGACCTCTATAAGATCACCCCTCAGCCTCCTAGGCTCCAGCTCTGTTTCTTGTAAGTCAGGCAGCAGAGTTGGAGGGAGAATTTACTGAATTTTGTATTTTTTTTAAATTTCAGACTTCCAGCTTTGCTGTTTTTACATGGCAAAATATTAAGGGGGTCAATTATCCCCCTGGGATAATTGGCCAGAAGGGTCTGCCTGGAATTGGTAGGCTGGGGTGGGTAAGGGATTTACTGCATTTTGTGTGTGAGTGGCAGGTAGCCATGAGACTAAGGTATGTAGACTTAAGAGTTAACAAAGTGATCCAGATGGATAAACAATGGCACTACCTACAAAGCAGGGGTGGGGGAGGCAAACTTAATCATTTCTTAAACTTGCAGAGCATTTCTTCTGAGGTCGACACCACAACTCCAGACTGAGCACCACAGAAAAGACAGACACCTTTGAATCCGCTCTCATTTGGGTATGACAGCGTACAAGAACTCCAGAGACTCCCTTCAAGTGTTCTCATGGAACCTGGCATTACTTCAACAGCAGCAATGGGCATCATATAATCCACAATCCCTCACTTTCCCTCTCTTCATTGTCCTGTCTTTTCCAATTGTATAATACACGCACACAGTAACACAGTCTCTGCTCCACTCTCAGAGACCTGCTTCAACACCAGGATCTGTTCAAGGCCGGTCAAAACATAAAACTGAGAGAGGCTTGCTTGCTTTCTCTTTGCCAGTGTCTTGAACGGCTGCACAGAAAACAAAGAGGCTGGAACTCCATCCCATTACAATTAGCTTTCCATTTGCCAGTTGTTTTTTTACCTGGCAATCCCCAAGGCAACCTTAGGTCACATCGGCATTTCTTGGAATGTACTGATGTCACAAACAGGAAACCAATTAATCCTCTTTCAAAACGCGTCCCAGTCCACTTTGTTCTTAAAGGGACATTGCACAAAAGAAAATATAGGTTTTTCCCAGAAGGTGGGTCATCATGTAGTCAATGAACCTCTATAAATGTCAAACCCAAAGTAATTAACCAAGCAAAAATTGATAGCTACCTAAATATGCTCTGGACTGGACACCCCAGGCAACAGGGCATTTGGCTAGTCTGAGACCTATGGAGCACAGAACATTATTGATACAAGTAATGATAGTAACTCAGCTGAACTGTCGAGACAAGTAATAACTTGATGACCTAATAAAGTCAGACTGCTTTGTTTAAAGGAAAGAACAGCATAGTGTTTCACCGTGTGTTCCTTGATGCCTTTACATTACGGTTTAGACCATTTACAACTCAGTTTATCATCATTCCTTGATAAACTGTGCATCTTTTGGTGGATTATCTATCAGTTTTTGCTCAGTTAATGACTGTAAAAGTGACATTTATAGAGGCTCACGGCCGACGTGAGGACCCATGTGCTGGGAAGAACTTATATTTTCTTCTGTGCAGGGTCCTTTTTAGTTATCCTTATTCTTCATCCAGGTTGGTTCTTCTGTTGAGTCCATAGCAGGAAGCACCTGACTTTCATCTGACATATCCGCTGATCACATGCCTGAGATAGGAGACACTCTTAACGAAGAAGCTGTGAGCATGGACCCATCATTCAACTGTTGAGCTTGCGAGTTGAAGGCAATGACTTTCAGGGCCAGTTCGCCGTGGGTGCAAATCCCGTTAGGCTGCTAACTCTTGTGAAAGGCCTTAACAAGATTTGTTTCGGTGAGATCTTAGTTTGCGATCATCCCCACACCCCGCTGCCGGTGACGTAATTAGGTTTACGCCCAGAGAGGACATGAACCTCATTTCCATCAATTATAATCTATTTCAATATAATGGATTGACCATGCTAAACTCCCCCTTAATGTCCAAAAATAGACACTGTAATTCATTATGTATTTGTTATCCTGTTTAATGTATTTTAGTTTCTGAACGATTTTCTTCCCCTGTGATATATGCAATAGCTCGGGGCATATTGCAAATTATCTTCTTTTGATTTAATTTGATTTGTTGTTGTCATATGTTTGGGATACAGTGAAAAGTAGTGTTTCTTGCGTGCTATAAAGACAAAACATACTGCTCATAGAGTACATAGGGGAAAAGGAAAGGAGAGAACACAGAATGTAGTGCTACAGTCATAGCTAGGGTGTAGAGAAAGATCAACTTTTCTGAATCTGCAGGAAGTGCAGACGGAGTCAATTGATGGGAGGCTGGTTTGAGTGATGTACTGGGCTACGTTCACAACCCTTTATAGTTTCTTCTGGTCTTGGTCAGAGCAGGAGCCATACCAATATGTGATACAACCCGAAAGAATGCTTCCTGTGGTGCATCTGTAAAAATTGGTGAGAGTCATGGCAGACATGATGAATTTCCTTAGCCTCCTGAGAAAGTGGAAGTATTGGTGGGCTTTCTTAACTATAGCGCCGTTGTGGAGGGACCAGGACAGGTTGTTGGTGATCAGGACACCTAGAAACCTGAAGCGTTTGACTATTTCCACTTCGCCCCCATTGATGTAGACAGGGGCATGTCCTTCACTACGCTTCCTGAAGTCAATGACTAGTTCCTTCGTTTTGTTGACATTGAGGGAGAGATTATTGTCGTCGCGCCAGTTCACCAGATTCTCTATCTCATTCCTGTACTGTGTCTCATCATTGTTTGAGATCCGACCCACTACGGTGGTGTCATCAGCAAACTTGAAAATGGAGTTGATGGGGAATTTGGCTGCACAGTCAGACAGTCACTTCTGAAACATGATTGGTTGTTACCGTTAGGCCAAATTTTGAGAACCGTGCATCTGTTGGTGACATCTATCTGTTTTTGCTCAGTGAATGACTGTAACACTGACATTTATAGAGGCTCACTGCCGACGTGGGAACCCATGTGCTGGGAAAAACTTATATTTTCTATTTGTGCCGGGTCCCTTTTGGTTATCCTTATTCTTCATCCGCTTTGGTTCTTCTGTTGAGTCCACAACAGGAAGCACCTGGCTTTCTTCTGATATATTCCCTGATCACATGCCTGAAATAGGAGACTCTCTTTATAAAAAAAGCTGTTCGCATGGACCCATCATTCAACTGTTTAGCTTGTGAGTTGTAGGCAGCAAATTTCAGGGCCAGTTCGTCGCGAATGTGAAAGGGCCATAACAGGATTTGTGGCAGCAATGTTTTTGTTTGCGATTCCCTCCCCCCACCCCCCCCATCCCCCCTCCCCCCACCCCCCCCCCACCCCCCCGCCCCCCACCCCCCACTGCCAGTGATGTAATCAGGTTTACACCCAAAGAGGGCATGAACCTTTTCCTCGATTATAATCCATTTTAATATAATGGATCGGCAATGCTAAATTCCCCCTTAGTGTCCCAAAGATGTGCAGCTTAGTGGATTGGCCATGGTAAATTGCCCCTTAGTGTCCAAAGATGTGTAGGTTAGGTGGATTGGCCATGCTAAATTGCCCCTTAGTGTCCAAAGATGTACAGCTTAGGTGGATTGGCCATGCTAAATTGCCCCTTGGTGTCCAAAGATGTGTAGGTTAGGTAGATTGGCTGTGCTAAATTCCCCCTTAGTGTACAGAGATGTGTAGATTAGGTGGATAGGCTATGCTAAATTGCCCCCTTAGTGTCCAAAGATGTGAAGGTTAGGGGGATTGGTGGATAAATACGTGGGGATACGAGGATAGACTCTGGGTAGATGTGTTTGTGCAGACTCAATAGGCCGAATGGCCTGCTTCTGCATTGTATGGATTCTATTATATTCTATAATTAAACAATCTGATGCAATAACTGTGGGCAATGTCAGATGCTGCCCTCCACAACCCCCAACTCCCCAGCATGACGTCATGTTGATGGGGATCATTGCTGGTTTCCAAGCAACTGTTTTTTTTAAACGGAAACAAGCCGTGCCGGGGTATGGAGGTGAGTATAGCCCCAGATGGTGCAGGACATGGCTGGGCAGTGCCATGGACGGAGCCTCGAGTGAACTTCATTCTGAGAGGGTTTCTGTTTGTGTGGCAGGGGAGGGGCAATGGTGGGGTGGGGAGCAGAATGGGGGGGGTGCCATGATGCTGGTAAGAATGGGGGATAGAGTGGGGGGGAGGATCACCCTGATGCCTGCGTGTTGTGGGAGTGAGGGGTGGGGGGGTGACCCAACAATTGAGTGCTTGGGGGTTAGGTTGGCGCTCTGCAGTAGAAGGTTTTGGATCTACCTCTTGTCCCGATGTTGGGCAGGGATGGGAGGGAGATGAAGTGGTGTGGGGCCTTTAATTCCACTTTGAGATCCCCCTCCCCCGCAGAATGTTGTGTGACTTGGCTAGGAAAGGCATTTGTGAAACCAACGAGTTCCGCACTGCTTCCCACCTGATCCAGCACTCTGTGCGATTTTTGGAAAATTCCCTCCGTCATGCCAGTACTGATTTGAGCATGCATGTAAACTTGTGACTTTTATTGTGCTGCTGTTTAGTAAATTCTTGTGCAGTCCCAACTTTCACAGGTTTATAGCTAACAGTTTTGTCGGAGGTGTTTGCTTTTGTTAACCAGCTTTGACTTTACTTGAAAAAAAAATGCGATCACATCCTTCTTTACAACCCTCGCAAGAGAAACGACAAGTAAAGACCTTTAGCTGAATTCAGAGAGCTTTATCGGCTGAAACAAAACATTGCCTAGCATCCTGCAAATGTCCACTCAAATGTGATTTAAACCATTTACAACAAATTCTATCATTATTTCCTCTGATATTTCCAGAAAGTTGAGTATTTCAAAAGAACCAATAGTATCCTCAAGCCTTTGTGAATATATTGGACTAATTCTTCCACATTTTTAAACCTCTCCTGGCATGGCGCCAAGTTAGAATGAAAAGGCTAGAATTAACACGTCTGCTTACCACCAGAGAGCAAAGTGACATTTCGCCTCCAACCATGCCACTGGGTCCAAACGCCAGGCTAGCAATTAATTTTACTTCACTTCTGCTGGGACTTGCCTGTGTCTCCAGGAATTTCTGGACCAGTCCTTATAATTTGTCTGTATGTGCTCCTGTTTCTAAAGTTAAAGTTAAAAGTTTATTTATTAGTCGCACACAAACTTACATTAACACTGCAATGAAGTTGCTGTGAAAATCCCCGAGTCGCCACACTCCGGCGCCTGTTCGGGTACACTAAGGGAGACTTTAAATATATACTCAAATATCATGGCATTGGGATAGGGGGACGTTTGACTGTTAGGATGTTCCCGAGCAGGTGACGGAGTGTGGCGACTGGGGGGATTTGCACAGTAACTCAATTGCAGTGTTAATGTAAGACTACTTGTGACTCTAATAAATAAACCTTAAACTTTAAATAAACTTTAAAGGTGTTTGGGTTGGGTTGATTGGCCATGCTAAATTGCCCCTTGGTGTCAAGGAGATTAGTAGGTTAGATGTATAGGGTTTTGGGGATAGGGCCTGGGTGAGATTGTGGTCGGGACAGACTTGATGGGCCGATTGGCCTCCTTCTGCACTGTGGGGATTCTATGATTCTGATGAATCGATATCTGGAAGAAACCCGCTTGCCTGCAATACGCATCGCTGCACTCTCTTTGGATCCAGCCACTGGGAACATCATCTGGGATATCCCATGGAACAAAGATAGAAGGAAAGGATTAACAGCCACATTTACGCTGCATTGCGTGCCTTTCTGGACTGTTCATGGGAGCAGGTCAGAAGAAATGTGACCTTTTGATTATTAGTTAGGTGGCGGTGAAACAGGATGGTGGGAATTTACCGGCCGTTCGCGCCCCGTTGCCACTGCCAGCGAGGACAGAGAATTTGGCACTCAGCCAAATCATCTGTTCACTGCAGCGGGACCAGGGAATCCCGCCGTTGTGAACGGCTTGATAATTCCGGCCAATTTTCCAGCTGTGATGACGGAAGGGGTGAAATTTGGGAGTGCCCGATTTTGAGTCTCATGAGGATAATGACTCCACGCACAAAAAGGCCTGAAGTGGACATTGGGTCTCAAGGAAGCCATGCAGCCAAGTCCTGCAAGTTATAATCAGCTGCTGGTCGCTGTTGGGCTTTAGCAGTCATCCCTAATACCCGGGAAATTTAGCCCTATTTAGTATATGTGCTTTGATGGTCATGCGACTGTTTCTCGGAAGCTAACTTGGATTTGTTGGAGGTAACAAATGAACTGAGTCTTCAAATACCACCTAGAGCTTCAACAAAAATGGCCTTATTCAACATGCATGAGGGAGAGCAGAACTCGTGGCTGTAATTCCAGCTTGTTTCCGAGCTACTCTGCTAATCATAGGTTCTTACATATTCTTATACTTTTTCACGTTACAAAGTGCTACATTTTGATTAGGTCGTCAGATTGTTACTTTAAATTGGCTACAGTTCTGTTTTTGATCACATTATACGGATCCATTGTCCTGTGAGCTTTAGCTTTAATCATTTTCTGGACATCTCCTGTCTACCTGTTTACAATATCAAAGCATTGTGTTCGTCAAACCGATTTCGATGTTGTGTTAATTGTCCCCATCTCCCTGATACTTGATTAGTTTTCCAGAGGCACAATGACTCCTCTCGACTTTGTGGAGCCTTGATAAGATATTGATTCTCTCATTGTTGCAATGTGCAACTGTGTTAGTGCTGTCTGGGATATGGTCATTTGTCCTGTCTGCCCACAGTGAGTGTGAATACTATAGTCATCCTGTCCATTTAACCCTTTCCATTCATTCCCCTCCTGCTGCAGCCTACACTCCCTGGGTTTACCCTACTACATGGCTTTATTTCACTAATTCTCCTGGGATAAGACCATAAGACATAGGAGCAGAATTAGGCCACTCGGCCCATTAGATCTGCTTCACCATTCAATCGTGGCTGATATTTTTCTCATCCCCATTCTCCAGCCTTTTCCCCATAACCCCTGATCCCCCTATTGATCAAGAACCTATCTATTTCTGTCTTAAAGACACTCAATGACCTGGCCTCCACAGCCTTCTGCGGCAAAGAGTTCCACAGATTCACCACTCTCTGGCTGAAGGAATTCCTCCTCATCTCTGTTTTAAAGGATCTTCCCTTTAGTCTGAGGTTGTGCCCTCTGGTTTTAGTTTTTCCCACTCGTGGAAACATCCTCTCTATGTCCACTCTATCCAGGCCTCGCAGTATCCTGTAAGTTTTAGTAAGATCCCCCCCTTCATCCTTCTAAACTCCAATGAGTACAGACCCAGAGTCCTCAACTGTTCCTCATATGTCAAGCTCTTCATTCCAGGGATCATTCTTGTGAACCTCCTTTGGACCCTTTCCAAGGCCAGCACATCCTTCCTTAGATACGGGGCCTAAAACTGGGTTTAAGTACATTTCCTGCGACATTCTGCTTGTGATTTATTTGTTTTTCTTATGGTGAAATTTTATCTGGCATGTTACTCACTTTCACTCCCAAACAGACAGCACCAAGTTCAATCGAACTCTCCTACATGCCTTACTTTCACTCCCAGTATCAAGTGCGCCATTTAAGGACTAGCACACCTTCAATTAACTTCTTAGATATCAACTGCACATTCTTGGTCAGCAGACTAACAACTGTTGCCGAGCTGTAAAATGAATAATCAGATGTTAGCAAGATAATGCCATTTTGAGTAACTTTGTCATTTAATAAACATGACATTAATGGATGTAAATTGACAGAAATGGATACTCAACGAGACCTTGGAGTCCACCTGCATCAGTCGCTGAAAGTAAGCGCACAGGTACAGCAGGCATTAAAAAAGGCAAATGGTATGTTGGCCTTCATAGCAACAGGATTTGAACATAGGGATAGGGAAGTTGTGCTGCAATTGTATAGGGTGTTGGTGAGGCCACGGCTGGAGTATTGTGTGCAGTTTTGATGTCCTTATCTGAGGAGGGATGTCCTTGCTGGAAAGGGAGTACCGCGATGATTTACCAAGCTGATTCCTGGGATGGCAGGTCTGTCATATGAGGAGAGACTAAGTCGGTTAGGATTATATTCATTGGAGTTTACAAGAGTAAGAGGGAATTTCATAGAAACTTATAAAATTCTAACAGGTTTTGACAGGGTAGATTCAGAAAGAATGTTCCCAATGGTGGGGGAGTCCAGAACCAGGGGTCATAGTTTCAGGATAAGAGGTAAACCTTTTAGGACTGAGGTGAGGAGAAATGTCTTCACTCAGAGGGTGGTGAATGTGAGTAATTCACTACCACAGAATGTAGTTGAGGCCAAACATTGTGTGATTTCAAGAAGAAATTAGATATAGCTCTTGGGGCTAAAGTATCAAGGGATTTGGGGGGAAGGGGGGCATCAGGATATTGAATTTGATGATCAGCCATGATCAAGATGAATGGTGGAGCAGGCTCGAAGGGCCGAATGGCCTACTCCTGCTTCTAGTTCCTATGTTTCTATGTTTCTACGTATACTGGGAATTCCCTTGGCGATTCTCCCAGTTAACCATTGTAATTTCAGAGGAAATCTAACAGAAACCCCAGCTGGGTGCCTAAGTAGGATTTCAGCCAATGTTACAAAGGCTGTCCAGGAGAAGCCCTGAAATTTCTCCCGGTAGTTTCTGCAGACTTGGAGAGTGTAATTCTTCCTGCTGACAACTCTACGAAGAGATTAATAAGTGTACAAAGCAGAAACTCATACACTTCGCACTAAGTTGATCTTTCTATACATCCTAGCTATGACTGTAACACTACATTCTGTACTCTCTCCTTTCCTTCTCTATGAACAGTATGCTTTGTCTGTATAGTGCGCAAGAAACAATACATTTCACTGCACATGTGACAATAATAAATCAAATCAAATCAAAAATCAAATCAAACTTCTCCCGACTAAAATTGCTTCACCAATCATTGATCTTTTTCCTCTGGGTTATGAGAAGGAAATTGCCCCTTAAGGAAATGATGACGTTTGCAGAAGTCACATATTTATTATGTATAACTACGTGGTTGTTACAACATCACATTATAGTGAGGCACAATATTTCCACTGGCTTAATGTTCTCTTTTTGCTTAAGTGGATATTATCAATGTTGCATATCTATACTCTGTATGTAGTACACAGTATTTATAGCATTGCAAATATCACAGTATTTGGGCAGCACGGTGACACAGTGGTTAACACTGTTGCCTCACAGCGCCAGGGACCCGGGTTTCAATTCCAGCCTTGGGTCATTGATGTGTGGAGTTTGCAAGTTCTCCCTGTGTCTGTGTGGGTTTCATAGAATCATAGAAACCCTACAGTGCAGAAGGAGGCCATTCGGCCCATCGAGTCTGCACCGATCACAATCCCACCCAGGCCCTACCCCCACATATTTATCCGCTAATCCCTCTAACTACGCATCTCAGGGACAATTTTAACCTGGCCAATCAACCTAACCTGCACATCTTTGGACTGTGGGAGGAAACCGGAGCACCCGGAGGAAACCCACGCAGACACGAGGAGAATGTGCAAACTCCACACAGACAGTGACCCGAGCCGGGAATCGAACCCAGGACCCTGGAGCTGTGAAGCAGCAGTGCTAACCACTGTGCTACCGTGCCGCCCTCCTGGGTTTCCTCCAGGTCTTCTGGTTTCATAAAAACTTAAGAACTGGGAGCAGGAGTAGACCATCTGGCCCCTCGAGCCTGCTCCACCATTCAATAAGATCATGGCTGATCTTTTCGTAGACTCAACTCCACTTACCCGCCCACTCACCATAGCCCTTAATTCCTTTACTGTTCAAAAATGTATCTATCCTTGCCTTAAAAACATTCAACGAAGTAGCCTCAACTGCTTCTCTGGGCATGGACGTCCACAGATTCACAACCCTTTGGGTGAAGAAGTTCCTCCTCAACTCAGTCCTAAATCTGCTTCCACAATCCAAAGATGTGTGGGTTAGGTCGATTGGCCATGTTAAATTGACCCTTCGTGTCAGAGGGATTAGCAGGGTAAATTTGTGGGGTTACAGGCTGGGCCTGGGTGGGATTGTTGTCGGTGCAGGCTCGATGGGCAGAATGGCCTCCTTCTGCACTGTAGGGATTCTATGATTCAATGAGCATGTCCCATTTGTCTGTACCAAATTGTAATGTCACACTTCCAGCTGATTGCTTCCTCACTTTGTTCACCTGACTGGTTAGCATGCACATCTTATTTTAGTATGGTTCTATGAGCACAGAAAGAGATCCAGACCAGTATTTATGCTCCACACAAGCCTCCTCCCATCCCCCTACACATCCATTCCTTTCTCAATCGCATGCTTCTCCAGCTTAACTACGATACTTAATGCATATTTTCATTAAAAATTGACACGTAGACAAGGATTTGCATGCTCAATAATTCAAAATGAATTGCTTCCTTCCTGGACCCTTCTCACCATCTTAGCCAATGTAGACTAAGGCGGTGAGCTGGGTCCAGGAAGGAAGGAAGCACTTCATAGCAATGGGACCTGGCAACTGCCTGCAAATTCGTGGTGGAGTCAGAAGCCATCTGCATGAAAGGACTGACCCCATTAGGCTGACAAATTCCAGAGTGGGACCTCAAACAGTGCGTTGGCCTCTTGTTTCTACACATGTGTGAAACCAGTGTGGATCCAATGAATGTCTGTCGGCCATTGTGTTTCAAATGGAATATATTGGGTTGATGTTTAAAGTTTATTTATTAATACGAAAAACGTGCCGATTAGGTGGATTGGCCACACTAAATTGACCCTAAGTGTCAGGAGATTAGCAGGATAAATATGTGGGATTGCGGGGATAGGGCCTGGGTGGGAATGTTGTCGGTACGGGCTCGATGGGCCGAATGGCACTGTAGGGATTCTACGATTCTAGTGTCACAAGTAGGCTTACATTAACACCAGAATGAAGTTACTGTGATAATCCCCTCGCCGCCATGCTCCGGCGCCTGTTCGGATACACTGAGGGAGAATTTAGCATGGCCAATCCACCTAACCAGCACGTCTTTCGGACTGTGGGAGGAAACCGGAGCACCCGGAGGAAACCCACACAGACACGGGGAGAAGGTGCAGACTCCGCACAGACAGTGACCCAAGCCGGGAATCGAACCCGGGTTCATGGTGCTGTGAGGCAGCAGTCCTCACCACTGGAGGGCTAGTTTTAATTGTGCGCATGAGATCTAACTGTACTTTCAACTGATTTTCTAGATATTCGTAGGCCCGAGGAACTTTCCCTTTTGAAACCACAAGATAACGTCTCAAAAAAGAAGAGAAAAGAGAAGAACAATAAGCACCCAATTGATGAAGATATCTTAGACTTGGATCAGGTGCCGGTGTCCCCAGGATCAATAGGTAATTCTATTAAGGGAAGTTAACCATGCCAAGGTGCTGTGCATAATTTGTTTGCTCTCATGTGGGAATGATTTTCTTCAATTTTGAAACAGTATAGAGATTCTGTCCACAATGTGCCTCTCAAAGCTTGCATTGGGGCTAATTTTCCCATTCTGCCATCACAGGAATTGTAGCAGGTGAGAGGTGGACCATGGAAAGGTCCGTTGACCTCGGGCAGAATTTTCCGGTTTCGGGGCAAGTGTGGCCGGAAAACCCCACCCATTGAGTCCTCTCCTGTTTTTATTCTGCCTGCTGCATGACCAGTTTCCAATCAAATTGTACTCTATAAACTATATTTGAACCCACTGGAACACCAGTGAAGCACCACACTAAAACTGACTCTAAAAGTAATTTTCGTCTAGATGCAATTGGTTTATGATCACTGGCCATGGCTACTGATTATAGTTATATAGAGAACTCCGTGGCAATATTTTCATGATGTGGAGATGCCGACGTTGGACTGGGGTGGACACAGTAAGAAGACTCACAACACCAGGTTAAAGTCCAACAGGTTTATTTGGAATCACGAGCTTTCGGAGCGCTGCTCCTTCATCAGATGAGTGGAGAGGTAGGTTTCACAAACACGGCATTGCTATAGACAAAGACACAATTGCCAGATAATGGTTGGAATGCGAATCTTTTCAGGTAATCAAGTCTTTGCAGGTACAGACAGTGCGAGTGGAGAGAGGGATAATCACAGGTTAAAGAGGTATGAATTGTCTCAAGCCGGGAGAGTTAGTAGGATTTTGCAAGCCCAGGCCAAATAGTGGGGGTTACATGTAGTGCAACATGAGCCCAAGATCCCGGTTGAGGCCGTCCTCATGTGTGCGGAACTTGGCTATCAGTTTCTGCTCGGCGATTCTGCGTTTTCATGTGTCTTGAAGATTCGCTTACCCAAAGATCGGAGGCTGAATGCCCTTGACTGCTGAAGTGTTCCCTGACTGGAAGGGAACACTCCTGCCTGGTGATTGTCGCGTGGTGACCGTTCATCCGTTGTCGTAGCATCTGCATGGTCTCGCCAATGTACCACACCTCGGGACATCTTTTCCTGTAGTGTATGAGCTAGACAACATTGGCCGAGTTGCATGAATGACTTACCTCTCCACTCAGCTGATGAAGGAGTAGCGCTCCGAAAGCTCGTGATTCCAAATAAACCTGTTGGACTTTAACCTGGTGTTGTGAGACTTCTTAATATTTCCATTAATGGTCACAATTTGGTAATGTAGAACAGTTTTAATATCGTAACATCCCAGTGTTTACTGCCATTTCTTGTGTGCCTATGTTTACTATTCTTTAGAAGTCTTATTGTGTATTATTGGGGGAAACAATGCAGTCGACTGATTTTTGCATGTTTTACATATATTGGGATATTGGGTGGAAGATTTCCTCCTGTCAGTATTAGAAACATTATCAACATTGAACAGTGATTCCCTCTGATTACTACTTCCAGTAAAATTGAATGCAAGTTCTAAATTCTAAATTCTTTGGTAGATCGAACCAGGACAGGACTTATTCAGTAAATGGTAGGGTGTTGGGGAGAGTTGTAGAACAAAGAGATCTAAGGGTACAGGTTCATAGCTCCTTGAAAGTGGAGCCACAGGTGGACAGAGTGGTGAAGAAGGCATTCGGCATGCTTGATTTCATTGGGCAGAACATTGAACACAGGAGTTGGGACATCTTGTTGAAATTGTATAAGACATTGGTAAGGCCACACTTGGAATATTGTGTACAGTTCTGGTCACCCTATTATAGAAAGGATACTATTAAACTAGAAAGAGTGCAGAAAAGATTTACCAGGATGCTACCAGGACTTGATGGTTTGAGTTACAAGGAGAGGCTGGATAGACTGGAATTTTTTTCCCTGGAGCGTAGGAGACTTAGGAGTGATCTTATCGAGGTCTATAAAATAATGAAGGGCATAGATCAGTTAGATAGTCAAGATCTTTTCCCAAAGGTAAGGGCGTCTAAAACTAGAGGGCATAGGTTTAAAGTGAGAGGGGGGAGATACAAAAGGGTCCAGAGGGGCAACTGTTTCACACAGAGGGTGGTGAGTGTCTGGAAAGAGCTGCCAGAGGCAATAGTAGAGGCGGGTACAATTTTGTCCTTTAAAAAGCATTTAGACAGTTACATGGGTAAGATGTGTATAGAGTGATATGGGCCAAACACGGGCAATTGGGACTAGTTTAGTGGTTAGAAAGAAAGGGCGGCATGGACAAGTTGGGCCGAAGGGCCTGTTTTCATGCCTCAATGACTCTTTGACTCTTTTTTACACCCTTACAAGAAGGAGCAATCAGATGGCATCGTCCCTGCGGTTTCACGGTACCACTAGAACAGGGCGGCCAAATGAAATATTGCTGCGTGGTGGCATCCCCACCATGTCGTTAGTTATTTATATTGTCGTCTGTCTTCATGATTTCCTGCAATGTACATCTGTCATCAACCAGATTTCAGCATATTTTTCACCACTGGCCGCCGGTGGCATCTTCCAGTCCTGCTGAAGTCTATGGCATTTTGCATGGCTCGCCAAGTGTGCAGTTGGGGAACCCCGATTAGGGGGGTTTGGGGGGAATGGGAGTGTGGGGGCGTGGTCCAGTAGGATTGGAAGACCCTGCCAGCAGGAAGGACCGGAAAATCCAGCTCAATGAAGCAGATTCCAAACCTAGGGGTGGCATGGTGGCACAGTGGTCAGCGCTGCTGCCTCATAGTGCCAGGGACCCGGGTTCAATTCCTGGATTGGGTCACTGTCTGTATGGAGTTTGCACGTTCTCCCCATGCCTGCGTGGGTTTTCCTCCGGGTGCTCCGGTTTCCTCCCCCAGTCCAAAACTCATAGAATAGAATCATAGAACCCCTACAGTGCAGAAGGAGGACATTCAGCCCATCGAGTCTGTACTGACTACAATCCCACTGTGGCCTTATCCCTGTAACCCCACATAATTACCCTGTTAATCCCCTGACAGTAGGGTCAATTTAGCATGGCCAATCAACCTAACCTGCTCATCTTTGGACTGTGCAGGGTAGGTGCATTGGCCATGCGAATTTCTCTCTCAGTGTACCCAAATTGCGCCGGAGTGTGGGGATTTTCACAGTAACTTCATTGCAGTGTTAATGTAAGCCTACTTGTGACACTAATCAATAAACTTTTTAAAACTTTTAGGTTCGACATTAACAATCGGCACAAAGGTTATTACCTCAATGAATTGTATTTGAATATGTGCTTCCTGCTATCTGTTGTCCACGATTCTGAATCAATGATGTAAATCTTTCATCGCTATCTCTGTTGCCTTGTACAGCAAGTCCTGGCCTGTACAGCAAGACTATGACTCCCATATATGACCCCATCAATGGAACACCTGTCTCCTCTACAATCACATGGTTCAGTGATAGTCCCCTAGCGGAACAGAACTGCAACATCCTGGCTGTCAGCCAGCCCAACCTTACCCCGGAGGTACTGGCCAAAATGTACCGGCCACAGAATCAAATCGACAAAGCAGAACTTAATGCTGGGTAAGATTGCTGGGCATAATTTGTTCACTTATTAACTGGGATGTAAAAATGCAACGAAGCGGAGGAAAACTTTCCATTTTGCATGTGTAACTGGAGCTAACAATGTTAAATTGTAAGGTCAGGTTGAGGTCAGACTACAAGGCGAGTAGTCTCTTGAGAATAGAAGGTGATGTAACTGAGGTGTTTAGGATGTTTGAAGGATAACTTTAGGTAGCGTAAAAGCATTTTTCCCCAATGGGGAATCATAGAATCCATAGAATCACTATAGTGCAGAAGGAGGCCATTTGGCCCATCAAGTCTACACCGACCACAATCCCAGGCCCTATCCCTGTAACTCCACACATTCACCCTCTAGTCCTCCTGACACTAAGGGGCAATTTTAACGTGGCCAATCAACCTAACCCACACATCTTTGTGGAAGGAAAGTGGAGCACCCGGAGGAAACCCACGCAGACACAGGGAGAATGTGCCAACTCCACACAGACAGTGACCCGAGGCTGGAATTGAACCCAGGTCCCTGACACTGTGAGGCAGCAGTGAGAACCATTGTGCCACAGTGCCACCCAGAACAAGGAGCCATGACTTTAAAATTAGAGATCGGTCATTCAGCGGTGATGTAGGAAGCATTTCTTCATACAAAGGATTGTGAAACAATCTTTGACTTTCTTGGTAGTCAAGAATCTATCTACCTCTGCCTTAAGAATATTAATTGACCCTGCCTCCACCTCTGTCTGGGGAAGAGAGCTGCACGGGCTCACAGGCCTCTGAGAGAAAAGTATGTCTTCTTGCCTCCGTCTTAAATGGGACAACCTAACAACGAGGATGGGATCAGCAGCAAAAAGCATCTTTAAAATGAGCTGCTTGGCTGGTGAAGCTACAATACAGGACCACACGGTGGCACAGTGGTTAACAATGCTGCCTCACAGTGCCCGGGAACCCGGTTTGATTCCTGACTTGGGTCACTGTCTGTGTGGAGTTTGCACATTCTCCCCGTGTCTGCATGGGTTTCCCCCGGGTGCTCAGGTTTCCTCCCAAACTCCAAAGATGTGCAGGTTAGGTGGATTGGCCATGTTAAATTGCCTCTTAGTGTCAGGGGGACTAGCTAGGGTAAATGCACGGGGTTACGGGGATAGGGCCTGGGTGGGATTGTGGCCAGTGCAGACTCAATGGGCCGAATTACCTCCTTCTGCACTGTGGGATTCTATGATTCTAACTCAAAATTCCTTGTAAAAATGATGCCTGTAGGTAGAACTGTATAGAATGTATCACGAAAGGGGTGGCACAGTAGCACAGTGGTTAGCACTGCTGCTTCACAGCTCCAGGGACCTGGGTTCGATTCCCGGCTTGGGTCACTGTCTGTGTGGAGTTTGCACATTCTCCTCGTGTCTGTGTGGGTTTCCTCCGGGTGCTCCGGTTTCCTCCCACATTCCAAAGATGTGCGGGTTAGGTTGATTGGCCATGCTAAAATTGCCCCTTAGTGTCCTGAGATGTGCAGGTTAGAGGGATTAGCGGGTAAATGTGTAGGGATATGGGGGTAGGGCCTGTTTGGGATTGTGGTCGGTGCCGACTCGATGGGCTGAATGGCCTCTTTCTGTACTGTAGGGTTTCTATGTTTCTAAAAGGAGGAAGCCCACTCAGACACATGGATGCAGACTCCACGTGAATGAACATTACATTAAATAATGTGATGAACGTACTTTTGTTATAAAGTGCCTTGCTGCAGCTTTCCTAATGTCACTTCATATTTTATGATTTGCTTCTTGCTAATACAGTGTTGATCACTGTGGGAGAGAATCGGTTTCTCAAGTTTAGATGCCAAAACGAGACCGAGGTTGACTCTCTTGTGTTGCTCTGATGCGAGTGTAAAGTAATGCAGACAGTAAAGACTCGACATCAGATCTTTCACCGTTTATTTACAGTTTCTTCTCTTGCACAATTTCTGCAGATGGCTAGATTCGTCACGTTCACTGATGGAACAAGACATCCAGAGGGAAGATAAGCTGCTATTGCGTTACAAGTATTACAGCTTCTTTGATGTCAACCCCAAAGTGAGAGACGCATTCAGTACACTCTTTTGAGCATCCCCTCCCCTGTGCTAGGATTGGGCAGGGAAGCTGTCAGATAGGGGGCATGTTATTAGTATGTCTAACATGTGGGGAAAACATGGCCATTCCCTCCAAGAGGAGGTATTTCCACAGTACGCCAAAAGCATTAATCTCGCTGCCAAACTACAAGCACAAATTGATGAAAAGGTTTGCAATCTTCAGTAGATAACCATGACACAATGGTCTGAAAATTGTCCCACATGATACTATTGTGCAAAGAATTAGTTCATTTGTCTGAAATTCCCCCCTCTACTATTTAGCAGCGACGTTAGCCTAAGTTTAATCAAGTTTATCGCAGATGACTGTGATATTTATACGATAATAATAAGCTTCGGGGCCTACGCTTTGTATATTCAAAGACTTTGCGCCCAACATTTTTTCAGGAAGATTCCTTTCCAAAGACTAATGATCCTTAGAAAAAAAATAGCCTCATCACTGTTTTAAATGGGCGATCCTTTTTTTAACCAGTAACTCCTAGTTCTAGCTTCTTCCACAAGAGGAGACATCTTCTCCACACCCACCCTGTCAATATCCTTCAGGATCTTATATGTTTCAAACAAGTTGCCTCTTACTCTTCTAAACTCCAACAGATACAAGCCTAGCTGCCCAAACTTACTTCGTAAGACAACCTGCCTAGTACTAGTCTGGTGAACCTCCTCTGCTTCCAATGCATTGACAGCCTTCATTAAGGGCGGCACGATGACACAGTGGTTAGCACTGCTGCCTCACAGCACCAGGGATCTGGGTTTGGTTCCCGGCTTGGGTCACTGTCTGTACAGAGTCTGCGCGTTCTCCCTGTGTCTGCATGGGTTTCCTCTGGGTGCTGTAGTTTCCTCCCACATGGGCAGCACGGTAGTGCAGTGGTTAGCACTGCTGCCTCACAGCACCAGGGACTTGGGTTCGATTCTCGGCTAGGGTCACTGTCTGTGCGGAGTCTGCACATTTTCCCCGTGTCTGCGTGGGTTTCCTCCGGGTGCTCCAGTTTCTTCTCAAAGTCTGAAAGACATGCTGGTGAGGTGCATTGGCCATGCTAAATTCTCCCTCAGTGTACCTGAACAGCTGCCGGAATGTGGCGACTAGGGGATTTTCACAGTAACTTTATTGCAGTGTTAATGTAAGACTACTTAGGACTAATAAATAAACTTTGCTTTACCTTGCAGTCTAAAGGATGTGCTGGTTAGGTGCATTGGCCATGCTAAATCGTCCCACTCAAACAGGCGCTGGAGTGTGGCAACTAGGGGATTTGCACAGTAACTTCATTGCGGTGTTAATGTAAGATTACTTAGGACTGATAAATAAACTTTGCTTTACTTTGCAGTCTAAAAGATGTGCTGGTTAGGTGCATTGGCCATGCTAAATCGTCCCACTGAAACAAGCGCTGGAGTGTGGCAACTAGGGGATTTTCACCGTAACTTCATTGAAGTGTTCATGTAATCCAACTTGCAACACAAATAAAATAATAATAAACTAAATGAGGAAACCAATAATGCACACAGTACTCCAGATGTGGTCTCACTAGTGTCCTGTATAATTGAAGTAGAACCTCCCTACGTTGACATTTAATTCCCCAATCCACTCAACTCTATCGCACAGTCACCGGAATGAGCAGCTGAAATGCACATTCTGATACCCGGGGCTCATGTTTCTGCGCTAAATGGTCGATGCCTGGATATACTCTTGACGTCTCTCCCTATTGCACGCAGTATGACGCAGTCCGGATAAACCAGCTGTATGAGCAAGCACGGTGGGCAATTCTACTGGAAGAAATTGATTGCACTGAAGAGGAAATGTTGCTGTTTGCAGCACTGCAGGTAAACGCGAGCGTTAAAAGCTAACTCCTCGCTACAAAATCTGTCACAACACGGGGAGAGACGTGCCCCAACAGGCGCGTAGAGAACAGACAACCCTCCAGCACAGCAGACTTTGATCAAAGCTCGCATCTAGGCTCAGGTTTCTCATTTCGAAAAACAGTTCAAATTGCCCTGTATTTTCATTCCTTACATATCGATTCCTGGTGTGGCTTGTTAAACAAAAGGCACGCCAAATATATCAGCAAATGCTGAGAGCACAAGGGTAACCATTGTCCGAGGATCAGTCGAAATAGAAATAGCAATGAAGAATTAAGATTAACGCCAGGGTTTCTGGAAATGCTCAGCAGTTGCGGAGAAACAAACAGCTGTTGGGCCAGGTTTTCACCATGGAGGAGGGAAGGCCCCATCCCCATGGAAATGACTCCCGAACACGCGTGTCACTCCGGTGGGGATGAATGGTGTGGGGGAGGGCGGGTGGTCATGGTGAAAGGTGCAGGTGAGAACATGGAGAGGTGATGGCCTCATGGTATTACCACTAGACTATTACTCCAGAAACTCAGCTAATGTCCTGGGGACCTGGGTTCGAATCCCACCAAGGCAGATGGTGGAATTTTAAATTAAATTTTTAAAAATATGGAATGAAGAATCTACTGATGACCATGAAGACACATCTTGGTCTGGCTCCTGCCCCTACCAAGACTGCAAGAATCTACAAAGGGTTGTGAATGTAGCCCAGTCCATCACACAAACCAGCCTCCCATCCATTGACTCCGTCTACACTTCCCGCTGCCTCAGAAAAGCACCCAGCATAATCAAGGATCCCACTCACCCCGGACATGCTCTCTTCCACTTTCTTCCGTCGGGAAAAAAATACAAAAGTCTGAGGTCACGTACCAACCGACTCAAGAACAGCTTCTTCCCTGCTTCCATCAAACTTTTGAATGGACCTACCTTGCATTAAGTTGATCTTTCTCTCCACCCTAGCTATGACTGTAACACTACATTCTGCACTCTCTCCTTTCCTTCTCCCCGATGTACTCTATGAACAGCATGCTTTGTCTGTATAGTGCGCAAGAAACAGCTGTATTCCAGTACATGTGATAATAATAAATCAAATCAAATCAAATCCGACTTCCTCCCACAGATGTGCGGGTTAGGTGGATTGGCCATGATAAATTGCCCCTTCGTGTCAGGGGGACTAGTTAGGGTAAATGCATGGGATTCTGGGGATAGGGTCTGGGTGGGATTGTGGTCGGCACAGATCGATGGGCGGAATGGCCTCCTTCTGCACTGTAGGATTCTATGGAAAACCCCATCAAGTTTTTACACTGAGTTCAAGACGATGTGGCAGAGAAAACCGACCGGTAAAATTCCGCCACAATACAAATGCAAGTTGTTGTTGTTGCTATTAGGTATTTAAATCATGCTTTCCTGACGCAAAGAGAGAATATATTGCAATCTTCTTTAACAAATAGGATGCTATTGTAAAATTGGCCTTCTCAAATTTCTTCCGATCCCAAGATCTTGTTATTTTCGGATAATGGGGATTCAAAGACACCTTGTAGACTCTTCCCTTGAATTCACAAGCTGTAATATTGAATGGAGAAAATAAAAGATTTGCAATTATTTGGCACCTTTTATAATCTCCGGCTCTCCCAGAGTGTGCGGCAGCCTTCCGAAGTTTAACCTCCTTTGTAACGCAGGGAACGGGGGTTAACCAGCATGTGCACGGCAAGCTTCCGCAATGATGATGATCTGTTTTACTGAGGGGATAAATATTAGCCAGGGCACCATGGATAACTCCCCCTTCTTTGGGTGAGCCTATTTTAATGGATCTCCGGGACCTTTTCCCAAAGGTAGGGGGGTCTGAAACTAGAGGGTTTAAGGTGAGAGGGGAGAGATACAAAAGGGTCCAGAGGGGCATTTTTTTTCACACAGAGGGTGGTGAGTGCCTGGAATGAGCTGCCAGAGGTAGTAGTAGAGGCGGGTACAATTTTGTCTTTTAAAAAAGCATTTAGACAGTTACATGAGTATAGAGGGAAATGGGCCAAATGGGGGCATTTGGGACTAGCTTAGTGGTAAAAACAGGGCGGCATGGACAAGTTGGGCTGAAGGGCCTGTTTCCATGCTGTACACCTCTATGACTGGCGATTGGGGCTGGTCTAGGAAGGCCGGTGATCAGGAGGCTGACGGTAGGGGAGGGGGGGGGCCAGTCGATTGCCGGCCTCCCTGGGCCAGCCCCAATCGCCAGACTCCCACAGCCAGCCTGATCCTCCCCCCCCGCATCCCTCACCCCTCCATTTGCTGCCCCAATAGCCCTCCTGCCTCCTAACCCCACCGATCCCGAATGCAGAGTGCGCGGCAGGATGTCCCCCACCCCCCCTCCCCTCCACCCAGCCCATCACCATTGATGGGGACCAACGACCAGCTTTAATCCCCGAGGGCATGAACCTCTCCCATCAAGGAGGCAGGCATTAGCACGCCCAGAGAATATCATTCTGGGCTTGCTACTGACATGGAAATGTGAATTTCCATATTGTAATCAGCCACGCGCTGATTTCACGCGCAAAGCTGATTACATCAAAAAACATGGCCTGGGAGACTCACAATCCGCTGAACAACGGTCACGAGTCTCGCTAAAAGCCCCCTGCCAATGTCTACTGGAGCAGCGCAGCAGGCCAGGAGAATCACCCCCCTGATCCACCTGTGGTTTAACATTTCATCCGAAAAACAGTACCTCTGACAACATAGCACTGAATGAATATCAGGTTTTTGTGCTCAGGTCCCTGGAGGCAGGACTTGAACCTCCTGACTCAGAGGCAAGAGTGTGACAGACTGAGCTCCAAGTGCCACTCCTTAATGTACATATTTGGCTGAAATTCCTTTGCCTACCATTTTTTTTATTCATTCGTGGGACAGGGGCATTGCTGGCTACCTAGAATTTATTGCCCATCCCTAGTTGCCCTTGGAGGGCAGTTGAGAGTCAACCACATTGCTGTGGCTCTGGAGTCACATGTAGGCCAGACCGGGTAAGGACGGAAGATCTCCTTCCCTGAAGGATTTAGTGAACCAGATGGGTTTTCCCAACAATCGACAATGGTTTCATCAGTAGATTCTTAATTTCAGATATTTTTTATTGAATTCAAATATTAACCATCTGCCGTGGCAGGATTCGAACCCAGGTTCCCTGAATATTAGCTGAGTTTCTCGATGAAGGGCCTGACTTTACCATTTTGATTCTAAGTGCTGAATCTGGGAGTGTTCCAGATCCGACTTGTAAACCTGTTCTCAGGCACCCCCATACGCACTCTGCCTGAAAAAATAACATCGATTCTGAATCGCGCTGTAGAAGCCTGTGGGCGGGGCTTATTGCGCCCAAAACGCTGCAGCTCCGATCGGTGCCTTCAACTGCGCATGCGCAGAAAAAAAATGAGAAAAACGCTTCCCTGCCACGTCCCTCCCAGATGTGGAGATGCCGGCGTTGGACTGGGGTAAACACAGTAAGAAGTTTAACAACACCAGGTTAAAGTCCAACAGGTTTATTTGGTAGCAAAAGCCACAGGCCAGATATTGCCTCCCCCGGCCCCCACAGACATTGCCCCACCCCCAACATTACTGACCCCATTTTACCCCCCCCTCCCGCTAGCCAGACAGATCGCGAGCCTCTGCCCCCTTGCCCCCACTTATCGCACACAGCATGGCAGCGGAACCCCCTTCCCCCCCACCGTTCACATGCAGAGTGGCAGTGGACCCCTCCCTTAACCCCCACCAGAGAACGATCTGACCAGCCTCCCTCCTCCTCCCCACCAGAGAATGATCTGACCCGCCTCCCCCCACCACTAGAGAGCGAGCTGACCGCCTCCCTCCCACCCACCAGAGAGCAATATCACCCATCTCCCTCCCCCACACCAGAGAGACATCTGACCCACCTCCCTCCCCTACACCAGAGAGACATCTGACCCACCTCCCTCCCTGCCCCCCCCAGCACCGATCTGAGTCAGGGAGCCGTTGGAAGCTCTGAACTTACCTCCTCAGAAGCTGGAGTGCCCGAAACAGACCTTTGCCGAGCATGTCTGTTTCGTGCCTAATCTGGACGGGTGAACATGGTGGTAAAGGGGGAAGTGCCGGTAAGTTTGGGCATCCAGCTCATTAAGTCACGCCTGTTTCGGGTGTGGTGCCGATCGTGGCCATTTTAGGCCCTTGGTAAAGGGGGGCCGGGCGCGGAGGTGGTCGCAGATTGCGCTACTCGCCTCATGTCCGACTTTACCAAGTCTTTGCGCCCGAAAACGGGTGCAACTTGTTGGTAAAATCGGGCCCTAATAGTCTAGCGATAATGCCACTGGGCCATTGCTTCCCCTTATTTTAAAGGTAGGTTTGACACTTCTGTTAGAATAGCTGGCATAGACGTGTAAGGAAGCATTAATGTTACATTTAGTCTGTAATATCTTTGTAATATTTTTTGCGCTGTTGCATAGCAATGCAAAAATATATTGGTGTGTGTGGGCTGGGCATGATCATTATCACTCAAAGAATCACTTCATGAAGCCTAGCTTGATGTGCAACCATTACCTGGGGCATAGGAGTGTTAACTGTGTATTCTCTTTGTGGAAGGACTTTCCCTCAATTTAGAAAGCAACATGTACTTGATTCATTTCAAGTTTTTAAACACAGTTTGGTCTGACCTGGAGAATACTCCCAATAGGAGTCTAATCTCGAGGAACCAGCAAGTCAACACCAACCACTCTAAAGTATCAATGTTTTCATTTACACAGGCATCTCGAGTTGGCTTTTTCCAATTAATAAATAAATTTGATTTAATTTATTATTGTCATATGTATTGGTATACAGTGAAAAATATTGTTTCTTGCACGCGATACAAACAAAGCATACCATTCATAGAATACATAGAGGAGAAGGAAAGGACATAGTGATTGAGTGGGTAAGTGGAGCTGAGTCCAAGAAAAGATCAGCCATGATCTTATTGAATGGCAGTGCAAGCTCGAGGGACCAAATGGCCTACTCAAAGAACAAAAAAAATTACAGCACAAGAACAGGCCCTTCGGCCCTCCAAGCCTGCACCAACTACTCCTGCTCCTAGTTCTTATGTTCTTATAGCATACATCGGGGAGAAGGAAAGGAGAGGGTGCAGAATATAGTATTACAGTCATAGCTAAGGTGTAGAGAAAGATCAACTTAATCTATGGTAGGTCCATTCAAAAGTCTGAGGGCAGCAGGGAAGAAGCTGTCCTTGAGTCATCGGGTAGGGTGCATGAAGGTTGCTTGAGTAGGTTTGATTCCACGCCTAATAAAATCATACATCTGGATCTGTAATGTACCTAGGGGAGTCTTGGCAATGAGCATACCATTAACTATTGTCACTTCAGGAGCTGTGAAGTGTTAAAATGTACAATAAATCGTTTCAGTATCACATAAGCAAGTTATCGCTATTGTCTGAACCACAAGACTACACCAATGAGCAAGATGTGGATGAAGTTGAAGCTGCCCTTGCCAGTCTAGAGGTGACACTTGAAGGTGGAAAAATCGACAAGATTTTGGTAAGAACATATTTTATCTTGATTTTAAAAAAGTCATAGCATATCCTTATATTTTCTGAAAATAAATGTGTGTTCTAATAACCAGTGACATAATCCTAAACGTTTGCGATGGTCAGATACTCAACAGTGCTGCTCAGTTATAGAAACCCTGGTGCGGAAGGAGGCCATTCAGTCCATCAAGGCTGCACTGACAACAATCCCACCCAGGCTCTATCCCCGTAACCCCATATATTTGCCCTTCAAATCCTTCTGACACTAAGGGGCAATGGCCAATGCACCTAACCCGCACATCTTTGGACTGTGGGAGGAAACCGGAGCACCCGGAGGAAACCCATGCAGACCACGGGGAGAATGTGCAAACTCCACACAGACAGTGATCCAAGGCTGGAATCGAACCCGGGTGCCTGGCGCTGTGAGGCAGCAGTGCTAACCACTGTGCTGCTCTGCCACCCCACTGATCATTAATTATTAGTATATTTAATGGATGGACGCAACCTCATACTTGACCTCGGGTGGGATTTCCCTGCTATGGGGCGAGCGCAGCCGGAAAATCCCGCCCTGAGTTTTTAATTAATTAAATCGACCAGAAATATAAAGAATTTACAAATTGTCTCGATCTCTCAAGTTTCCCCTCTTCCTATGTTGCTGTCTAATTGGTTCATATCTATTCGCTAAACTTGAAGTCCAGCAAAAAGAATGAAATTCATTTCCAGCGAGCCTTTTCGTATCTTGTGCATGCCACGTAAAAATAATTACTTTGAAGAGTGGTTATGTGGGAAAAGAAAATGAAGAGGGACAAGATCCCAAAAATAGAATTGAGATCAATCGACCTGGGTGGTTTGCAGTGGTGTCTGGGAAATCAATCCTTAATTTAGGAAGAGACAAATACAGGAGATAGTGGAATACCTGCGCACAATTTCAAGGAAAAGTGGATCAGCAAAATGGATACATTCTCCTCAGCACGGCACAATAGCACAATGGTTAGCACTGCTGCCTCACAGCACTGAGGGACCCAGGTTCCATTCCAGCCTCTGTCTGTGCGGAGTTTGCACGTTCTCCCCATGTCTGTGCGGGTTTACTCCGGGTGCTCCGGTTTCTTCCCACAGTCCAAAGATGTGTGGGTTAGGTTGATTGGCCATGCTAAAATTGTGTCAAGGGGATTAGCAGGGCAAATACGTGGGGATAGGGCCTGGGTAGGATTTTTGCCGGTGCAGGTTCGATGGGTCGAATGGCCTCCTCCTGCACCGAAGCAATTCTAAGGTACTGCGGTAACCACCACCAGCACAAAATTAGGAGTTGCCCTTCTATCCTATCTCTCCAATTCCATTTTCTGGGCCAATGACTGGCTGAAGAGAAAAGGGGCTGAATTTTACTTCCCCGTCATAGAATGGGAGAGGCTGGAAAATGAGGTGGGCCATTCAAAATTCCATTGACTTGGGCTTAAGCGGAAAATCCCACTGGTGGAAAATTCCACCCAGGATCTGAAAAACACAGGAGTATTTGCTTCATAATCCTCTTTGTCTTATATATAGCATCTTGTACAAGATGTCCAATGATTAGAACTGGAAAATCTTGAAGAACAAACAAGAATTTTCTTGCTCCCTTACAAATGTCTCCTCAGACAGATTTCTGACAGACATCAAGGCGTTTGTCACCAGGGGCCCAAGTAGGGAGGGCACCCTCCCTCGTGCAAGAAACCTATGGGTGGTAGAGTGGCACAGTGCACTGCTGCCTCACATCGCCAAGGACCCGGGTTCGATTCCCGACTTGGGTCACTGTGCAGAGTCTGCACGTTCTCCCCGTGTCTGCGTGGGTTTCCTCTGGGCGCTCCGGTTTCCTCCCACAGTCTGAAAGATGTGCTGGTTAGTGCATTAGCCATGCTAAATTCTCCCTCAGTGTAGCCGAGCAGGCGCTGGAGTGTGGCAACTGGGGGATTTTCACAATAACTTCATTGCAGTGTTAATGCAAGCCTACTTGTGATACTAACAAATAAATTTATCACAATTTTCTGAGAAACGACCACAAATAAATTTGATTTAGTGTTTTAAAAATGGAGCCACTTCTCTAGACGGTTCGGTCTGTGATGTATGAATATCGGTGTACAAACATTTTTGCTGAAAGGTAACCAAGATTTTAAAAACTTTACCCTGGTAAATAACAATGTTTTGTCCTTGGGGCTGTAAACATCTGCATTTTTAACAAAAGATTTGCACTTGAAAAAATGTTTTCTTTAGAAACCACAATCTTTTTTTATAGCCGGTGCATTTGATGAGTCTTTTATCAATGTTATAAACCACATGCAATAAAAGCTAACTCACAATAAACACTATAGTAATTAAATGTGTGGTCGTGCAAGTAAAAAGAAAGTCCTTTGTTGTCTTTACAGTCAGAAAACAATGAGTGTTGAGTCTCGAACTTAAATTTCTGGCCAAAAAAAGCACAACTTTTCAGAGAATCTACAGTACAGAAGGAGGCCATTTAGCCCATCGAGCCTGCACCAACAACAATCCCACTCTAGACTTATCCCCGTAACCCCATATTTACCCTCCGCACCCCCTGACACGAAGGGGCAATTTAGCCTGGCCAATTAATCTAACCAGCACATCTTTGGACTGTGGGAGGAAACCAGAGCACCCGGAGGAAACCCACACAGACAAGGGAAGAATGTGCAAACTCCATACAGACAGTCACCCAGGGCTATTTGTCACCTATAAAGGGATTTGAAAGAAACATATAATTAACGTATTATTTTTAATTCCTTAAACGTACTTCCTCACCTCTGTATTTTAAAGTTATTTCTTGCTTTCCTTTGATTATTCCCCCACCCTGACAGTCTCTAAAGCTGCACTTGTCTCTAATAGCTGTAGCCACTTTGTTGGCTTGCTGGGAAAGACAACATAACTTCATCAAATTTCTCTTCCTTCCAGCCGTTTCTTCACAGCCTCACCCACTCCTTGTGTCGACAAGGGAAAGATTAGAAACGGAAGTGTAGCAATTAATCACAAACCCTTATCCTGCTATTTAAATGAGTACATTGGGGTGTAGAGGAGATTCACCAGGACGCTGCCTGGGATGGAACATTTAAATTATAAAGAGAAGTTGGATAGGCTTGGGGTTGTTTTCGTTGGAGCAGAGAAGACTGAGGGGGGCGACCTGATTGAGGTGTTCAAGATTATGAGGGGCACGGACAGGGTGAATAGGAAGCAACTGGTCCCCTTGGTTGAAGGGTCAGTTACGAGGGGACATAAGTTTAAAGTGAGGGGTGGGAGGTTTAGGGGGGATTTGAGGAAAAACTTTTTTATTCAGAGGGTGGTGACGGTCTGGAATGCGCTGCCTGGGAGGGTGGTGGAGGCGGGATGCCTCACATCCTTTAAAAAGTACGTGGATGGGTACTTGGCACGCCATAACATTCAAGGCTACGGGCCAAGTGCCAGCAAGCGGGATTAGGTGGGCAGGTCAGGACATTGGTGCACACTCGATGGGCTGAAAGGCCTCTTCTGCACTGAAGTAATCTGTGATTCTGTGAAACTGCAGATTTTTTATTTGTTGATAAAAAGCAATACATTCCATTAGCAGAAACTTTTCATTTTAAAAAGTACTTTCGTTCACTTCTCTTTTAATCTCTTTCTCCTATCTTTCACTTGGCTAAAGGCCAATGCTGTTCTGTTTCATCTCTTGTGAAAATTTGCTTTTGGGTCATTTAAACAATTTTAATTTTAAATTGATTATGCTTTTCACCACCCTCTGAGTAAAAAGGTTTTTCCTCAAATCCCACCTAAACCTCCCACCCCTCACTTTAACCTCGTAACTGACCCGTCAACTAAGAGGAACAGCTGCTCCCTATCCACCCTGTCCATGCCCCTCATAATCTTGAACACCTCAGTCAGGTCGCCCCTCAGTCTTCTCTGCTCCAACAAAAACAACCCAAGCTTATCCAACTTCTCTTTATGACTTAAATGTTCCATCCCAAGGCAGCGTCCTGGTAAATCTCCTCTGCACCCCCGTGTACTCATTTAAATAGCAGGATAAGGGTTTGTGATCAATTGCTACACTTCCGTTTCTAATCTTTACCTTATCGATACAAGGAGGGGGTGAGGTTGTGAAGGAAGCACTGGAAGTAAGAAAAATTTGATGAAGTTATGTTGTCTTTTCCAGCAAGCCAAGAAAGTGGCTGACTGATGGTAGTCTCATGACAGTTGAATATCTTCCTGGTAATATTCTCAACTGTAATCATGGAAACATTCTGTGGATATTGTTTCCCAAAGATCTGATTGACAGGGTTCAAGATCGCGGAATCACAGAATCTCTACAGTGCAGAAGGAGGCCATTCGGTCCATCAAGTCTGCACCAACAACAATCCCATCCAGGCCCTATCCCCGTAACCCCATATATTTACCCTGCTAATCCCCCTGACACGAAGGGGCAATTTAGAATGGACAATCAACCTAACTCGCACGTCTTTGGATACTAATAATGGTAAGACATTAGGATTCAGTGGGTTTCAGCTGATCTGATAATAATCGCTAGGTTAAATCTTGGGTGACTGAATCATTCTTTCTCCAAGACACCTTTATTAAATAGTCTGGCTCAATGCAATTTCTGATACTCAGCAAAACGGGGAGACGATGGCCCAGTGGTATTATCACTGGACTATTAATCCAGAAACTCAGCTAATGTTCTGGGGAGCCGGGGTTCGAATCCCACCACGGCAGCTGGTGGAATTTGAATTCAGTAAAAAATATCTGGAATCAAGAATCTACTGATGACCACGGGGCGGCACGGTAGCACAGTGGTTAGCACTGCTGCTTCACAGCTCCAGGGACCGGGGTTCGATTCCCGGCTTGGGACACTGTCTGTGTGGAGTTTGCACATTCTCCTCGTGTCTGCGCGGGTTTCCTCCGGGTGCTCCGGTTTCCTCCCACAGTCCAAAGATGTGCGGGTTAGGTTGATTGGCCATGCTAAAATTGCCCCTTAGTGTCCTGGGATGCGTGGATTAGTGGGTAAAATATGTAGGGATATGGGGGTGGGGCCTGGGTGGGATTGTGGTCGGTGCAGTCTCGTTGGGCCGAATGGCCTCTTTCTGTACTGTAGGGTTTCTATGATTTCTATGATTTCTATGGAATCATTGTCGGAAAAACCCATCTGGCTCACTACTGTCCTTTAAGGAAGGAAATCTGCTGTCCTTCACCAGTCTGGCCTACATGTGACTCCAGAGCCACAGCAATGTGTTGACTCTTAACTGCCCTCTGAAATGGCCTCACAAGCCACTCAGTTCAAGGGCAACTAGGGATGGGCAATAAATGCTGGTCCAGCCAGCGACGCCCATGTCCAAGGAATGAATAAAACAAAACCTAGCCTAATGGTGCTCTCAACATCAAGACCAAGCTCTGTCACTCTTCGCGGTGGGTTGTTATACAATGTTATGCAGTGGTCTTTGACGTGACTATTTTCTTCCAATTCTTCCCTACCTGTTAGTTAGAGGTTTATCCCAGATTTGTGAACTTCTTGCTACTTCTGCATACAGCACTGCAGCCATGAAAGAAAGAAAGGATTCATAGAATCCTACAGTGCAGAAAGAGGCTATTCGGCCCATCGAGTCTGCACCGACCACAATCCCACCCAGGCCCTATCCACATATCCCTACATATTTACCCACTAACCCCTCTAAACTATGCATCCCAGGACACTAAGGGGCAATTTAGAATGGCCAATCAACCTAGCCCGCACATCTTTGGACTATGGGAGGAAACCAGGGCACCCGGAGGAAACCCACGCAGACACGAGGAGAATGTGCAAACTCCACACAGACAGCGACCCGAGCCAGGATTCGAACCCAGGTCCCTGGAGCTGTGAAGCAGCAGTGCTAACCACTGTGCTACCATGCCGCCCAAATTGTTTTGTGGTCAACACTAGACTTTTTAATTCCAGATCTTTATTTCATTCAAATTCATTCATCATTGGCCGTGGTGGGATTCGAACTTTGATCCCCAGAGCCATGGATCTCTGGATTAATAGTCTAGCGATCTGACCACGATGCCACTGCCTCCCCTAAAGGAAACTGCATTTTTGTAGCACCTTCAACAACCTCAAGACCTCAAACACCCAATGGGGTACTTCTTGCAGTGTCAGTCACTGGTGCGATGAAGGAGCGGTGCTTTCACCAATCGGACACACTCTTCCTCTCTGCTAAGCACCCTGGAATATTGCAGCTGTTCTATTGCAACTCAAAACAGAACCACCGTGAAGAGAAAGTTGGAGTTAATGGCCGGAATTTTCCTGGCAATCCCCCGCCATAGAATATAATTCCTACAGTGCAGAAGGAGGCCATTTGGGCCCATCGAGTCTGCACCAACAGCAATTCCACCCAGCCCCTATCTAGCCATTTACCCTAGCTAGTCCCCCTGACACTAAGGGCAATTTAGCATGGCCAATTCACCTAACCCGCACATCTATTAGACTGTGGGAGGAAACCGGAGCACCCGGAGGAAACACACGCAGACATGGGGAGAACGTGCAAACTCCACAGACAGTCACCCAAGGCAGGAATTGACACGGGGTGAGGCAACAGTGCTAACCACTATGCCACTGTGGCACCATGGGTTCCCCGGTGGCAGGGGTGGTGCATTTAACGGGAAACCCCATTGACAGCAGCAGGACCAGAAGATCCCATCGCCTCAGGGTGGGGAGAGGGGGAGGGAGGGGGGAGGGAGGGGAGGAGGGAGGGGGGAGGGAGGGGAGGAGGGAGGGTAGCGAAGATCCCGCCCAATGTTTCAGATCGATGACCAGATGAGGGGAGGCGATGGCCTAGTGATATTATCGCTTGACTATTAATCCAGAAACTCAGCTAATGTTCTGGAGACCCGGGTTCGAATCCCGAATCTGGGAACCCGGGTTCAACAGCAGCTGGTGGAATTTGAATTCAATTTTTAAAAAATATCTGGGAGTAAAAATCTACTGATGACCGTGAAACCATTCTTCACTGTCGGAAAAAAACATCTGGTTCACTAATGTCCTTTAGGAAAGGAAATCTGCCGTCCTTACCTGGTCTGGCCTACATGTGACTCCAGAGCCACAGCAATGTGGTTGACTCTCAACTGCCCTCCAAGGGCAACTAGAGATGGGCAATAAATGCTGACCAACCAGCGACGCCCATGTCCCACGAATAAAAAAAAACTTTCAACTGTCCTAAGGAGAGGTCATTGACCCAAAATGTTAACTTGCTTTCTCTCTCCGCAGATGCTGCCAGGCCTGCTGAGTATTTCTGGCTATTTCTGTTTTAATTAGGGATTTTCAGTATCCAAAGCATTCTGCTTTATGACAAAATCACTGTTTTATTTTCTAACATTTTCCTCCTTGCCTTTTACATTCCTAGAAAGTGGAGAGAAAGTGTAAATGGGATTCGCATTTTAACAATCGCTTTTGTTTCCTGCAGGAGGACATTACGGACATTCCAAAGTTAGCAGATTATCTTAAAATTTTTAGGTAAGTAAAGAAATGTTATAGTTACAGCATCATTGTCTTTTCACATAAAATAAATCTGGAATGTTAATTCAGTTGTATAGAATTTTAAAATGAGTGTTGGCGTTTTGTATAAATTACAAATAGGTTTGATATTAGGCTGTCACGATGGCAC
The DNA here is from genome assembly GCF_964213995.1 of Mustelus asterias. Taxonomy (NCBI): domain Eukaryota; kingdom Metazoa; phylum Chordata; class Chondrichthyes; order Carcharhiniformes; family Triakidae; genus Mustelus; species Mustelus asterias. The sequence goes on along the minus strand of NC_135815.1, from coordinate 93,023,883 downwards.
AGTGGTTAGCACTGCTGCCTCAGAGTACCAGGGACCCCGGTTCGATTCCCAGCTTGGGTCACTGTCTGTGCGGAGTCTGCACATTCTCCCCGTGTCTGCGTGGGATTCCTCTGGGTGCTCCGGTTTCCTCCCACACTCCAAAGATGTGGGGGTTAGTTTGATTGGCAGTGATAAATTGCCCCGTAGTGTCAGGGGTATTAGCAGGGTAAATACGTGGGGTTAAGGGAATAGGGCCTGGGTGGGCCATATCCCCTTAATGTGCTGGTTAGGTGCTAAATTCTCCCTCAGTGTGTCCAAACAGGCACCAGAGTGTTGCGACTAGGGGATTTTCACAGCAACTTCATTGCAGTGTTAATGTAAGCCTACTTGTGACACTAATAAATAAACCCATTAAGGTATTTTCAAAGGGTTCTACTGAGGGTGTAAATATTTGATTGAACTTTATTGTGAGTTTTATGTAGAAAAGGTGTGGTTTTCATACATATGAAATATTAAAGGAACAATTAAACTTTTTTTTTAAGAATAACTTTCAACTTAAAAGAGTTGAACTTTCCCAGACCTCCAGAGACAGTTGGGAGGCAGGAGAATTGACAATATGGCGTGGGAACACAATGTCTCGCTGCCACCATGGCACATTCTCAACAGTGAGAATTCTGACATGGCATGGACAGCCAATTAAGCCACTCAATGGCCCAATGGAGAGCCACTTCCCACCCCTGCCAAGATTTTGCCTGTATTGGGAGTGCCCCTGCCACACGAGCAAGGTAAACCCGAGGGGGTGTTCCAAGTGGGAGCCCGTCCCGATGGAAATTCAGTGGCCCATGATGACACAGTTGGAACAGCCCAACCTCCCCCTACCCCGGACCCTGGAACTGTTGGGGCCTGTCTGCCTGCTCCCAGCTTCCCCTAGCAAAATTCGTTGAGACATTCTCTCTGTCTCATTTTTCAGCCTCAGTGACGTCAGGATGTTGACTTGATGGCCCTTCTGAGCTTGTAACCCAGGGAGATGGTGGCGTTAGTGGCATTGTCACTGGATTAGTAATCCAGAGGCCCCAGGCTGATGCCCTGGGGGACATCTCTAGAATCCCTCCAGTGCAGAAGGAAGCCATTCGGCCCATCAAGTCTGCACCGACCACAATCCCACCCAGGCCTTATCCACATAACCCCATGTATTTACCCTGCTAATCTCCCTGACACTATGGGCAATTTAGCATGTCCTAACTCGCACATTTTTCAGACTGTGGGAGGAAACTGGAGCACCCGGAGGAAACCCACACAGACACGGGGAGAATGTGCAGACTCCGCACAGACAGTGACCCAAGGCTGGAATCGAACCCAGCTCCCTGGTGCTGTGAGGAAGCAGTGCTAACCACTGTGGCACCGTGCCACCCTACAAGGTTTCAAATCCCACCACGGCAGCTGGTGGAATTTAAATTCAGTTAATATAATCTGGAATTGAAAACTAGTCTCAGTGATGCTGAGCATGAATTCATTGTCGATTGTTGTAAAAAATCCATCTGGTTCACTAATATCCTTTTAGGGAAGGAAATCTGCCATTCTTACCTGGTCTGGCCGACATGTGACTCCAGAGCCACTGTAATGTGGTTGACTTTTAAAAAAATTTATTCATTCATGGGACATGGGCATCGCTGGCTGGGCCAGCATTTATTGCCCATCCCTAGTTGCCCTTGAACTGAGTGGCTTGATGGACCATTTTAGAGGGCATTTGAGAGTCAGCCACATTGCTGTGACTCTGGATTCACATGTAGGCCAGACCAGGTAAGGACGGCAGGTTTTCTTCCCCAAAGGACATTAGTGAACCAGATGGTTTATTCCGACAATGGTTTCATGGCCATCAGTAGATTCTTAATTCCAGGTATTTTTTATTGAATTCGAATTCCACCTTCTGCCATGGTGGGATTCGAACCCAGGTCCCCAGAATATTAGCTGAGTTTCTGGATTAACAATCGAGCGCTAATACCACTAGGCCATCACCTCCCCTTAACTGCACTCTGAAATGACGAAGCAAGTCATTCCATTCAAGGGCAATTAGGCATGGGGAATAAATGCTGACCTTGCCAGTGATGCCTATGGCCAATGCAACAACTTACCACCCTTAATTGCCAAATTGTTACCTCAGGGTCCTACTGCCTGCCTGAGTTAGGTTGGATCCTCCTTTTGGCCCCAGCTTTGAGACTTCACTCAGAATGGAAAAAGTTAGGCCAATATCTTTGCCAGCAGTGGTTATTGATTTGGAGAATCTTTTATGAGCTTTCAAATTTATTGACAATGTTAGTGTCTGCACTGTGGCCCACACTTTTCAACAAGACTGATGGGACACTTCGAAAACAAAAAAATCTTAACACTACTGCCTCACACGCCAGGGACCCAGGTTCGATTCCTTGGTGACTGTGGAGTTTGCACGTTCTTCCCGTGTCTGGGTGGGTTTCCTCCGGATGCTCAGATTTCCTCCCACAGTCCAAAGATGTGCAGGTTAGGTTGATTGGCCATGCTAAATTGCCCCTGAGTGTCCCCAAATTGCGTAGGTGAGGTGAATGTGTGAGGTTACGGGGATAGGGAAAGGGTGAAGGCCTGGGTAAGATACTCTGTCAGGGAGTCGGTATAGATTCGATGGGCTGAATGGCATCTTTAGGGATTCTACGATTCATACCAATGGCTGGTACTAAGAGTAGGAGAGACTCCTGGTCAGCCATGCCTGATGTGGAATCATAGAATCATAGAATCCCTACAGTGCAGAAGGAGGCCATTCGGCCCATCGAGTCTGCACTGACCACAATCCCACCCTGACCCTATTCCCATAACCCCATGTATTTACTCTAGCCACTTCCCTTGGCGCTAAGAGGCAATTTAACATGGCCAATCTACCTAACCTGTGCATCTTTGGAACGTGGGAGGAAACTGGAGCACCCGGAGGAAACCCACGCAGACACGGGGAGAATGAGCAAACTCCACACAGACAGCGACCCAAGCCAGGAATTGAACCCAGGTCCCTGGCGCTGATAGCGGTGCTAACCACTGTGCCACCATGCCGCCTCTCAAGTTATAAGCCCCTGGCAACAGACAAGTGACCTGTTCCTGGAATTATTCGCAATGGAAACGGACAAATGTCTGTATTAGTGCACCACTGGGTGCGGGAAGAGAATTGGAATTGGAACTATATAATAACAGATAGAGAATTATATTTTGAATATCCGGAGAAAAAGAACCCTGACCCCAAAGCCAGGAGATTCTACATTCAAGAAGTAAAGCTTAGACGTGAAGAGAGATTGAACAGTTTAGGCCTATACTCTCTGGAATTTAGACGAATGAGGGGAGATTAAAAAGGGATATACAAGATGATAAAAGGTATGGATAAAGCGGACGTGGAGCGGATGCTTCCTCTTGTGAGGCATTCTGGAATGGGAGGTTATGGTCTTAGGATAAGGGGCAGCAAATTTAAAACAGAGTTGAGGAGAAACTACTTCTCCCAAAGAATTGTGAATCTGTGAAATTTGCTGCCCCAAAGTGCAGTGGATGCTGGGACAGTGAGTACATTTAAGGAGGAGTTAGACAGATTTTTAATTGGTAATGGGTTGAAGGGTTATGGGGAGAAGGCAGGAAAATGGGGATGAGGAGCATATCAGCCATGATCAAATGGCAGAGCCGACTTGATGGGCTGAATGGCCTAATTCTGCTCCTATATCTTATGAACTTATGAACTTAGATTACCATTTAGTTGAATATGTTATGACATGCAAATAGAGATGTATTTAAATATCATTTTGTTTCAGTCATGTTGGACAATGATAGGCCACGCCATAAAATATTAGGTTAATTCTAAATCCAGCTATTGTCAAATGGTTATTGTATTAATCAAAAACGAATGATAAGAAACACAAACTAAAGTAACAGTTAAAAGTGCATTTTTATTTTTCAAATGTGAACTTGAAAGAATATGTTTCACATTACAGGCCCAAGAAACTGACGCTGAAAGCCTACAAGCAGTACTACTTTATTTTTAAAGATACCTGTTTATCATATTTCAAGAACAAAGAAGCTTCACAAGGGGAACCAATTGAAAAACTAAACCTGAGAGGTGAGAAAGCACTTTTGCAAACTTTTACACAATAAACATCCCTTACAAAATCAGATAAGCCACTCTACATGCTAAAAGAAATCATCCTAATATTGTAACAGTTGCTTAAATTTCAAATCAAATTGGTGGGGACACTTAATCTTCCAATAATGTTAGTTGTGATTAAATGGATTATATCCGAGACTTGCGTGTAGCAATTAGTTTATTTTATTTATTTATCAGTGTCACAAGTTGGCTTACATTGACACTGCAATGAGCTTACAGTGCCCGGAACCCATATTCGATTCCCAACTTGGGGGTCACGGTCAGTGTGGAGTTTGTACATTCTCCCCGTGTCTGTGCGGGTTTCCTCCGGGTGCTCCGGTTTCCTCCCACAGTATGAAAGATGTGCTAGTTAGGTGGATTGCTAAATTCTCCCTCAGTGTACCCGAACAGGCACCGGAGTGTGGCAACTATGGGATTTTCACAGTAATTTCATTGTAGTGTAAATGCAGGCCTACTTGTGACACTAATAAATAAATAAACTTTAAAATGGGCCACTCAGCTCAAGGGAAATTAGAATGGGTAGCAAATGCAAGCCACCCACTTCCCATGAAGGAATTACAAAAAATGAGGTTGTGTCAAAGTAATTTCTTTCCTCTTGAGAAAATGGGCAGGGGGGAATCTTTTATTCGATTTCTCTGGCGCGTCTCAGCTTCTACTTAACTACTTTCTTTAAAACTTTGCCGGATACAGGGTGTGAAGTTGTACCAGATGTGAATGTAGCGGGACAGAAATTTGGGATCAAGTTGCTGATTCCCGTGGCTGACGGCATGAATGAAACATACATAAAATGTCACAATGTAAGTATCCTCGCGCAGCTTTTATCGGTGGCAGCCATGATGTGGAAATGCCGGCGTTGGACTGGGGTGGGCACAGTAAGAAGTCTCACAACACCAGGTTAAATTCCAACAGGTTTATTTGGATTCACGAGCTTTCGGAGCACTGCTCCACTCACCTGATGAAGGAGCAGTGCCCAAAAGCTTGTGATTCCAAATAAACCTGTTGGACTTTAACCTGGTGTTGTGAGACTACTTACTGAGCGTTTTTTAGATTCGCAGGAGTTAACCCGAGTGAGATTTTGCTTTGCTGAATGGAAAAATAACACATTTCTCAGCAAGGATCAGGGCACTTGAATTTTGTGAGGGATTAGGGATTAGTTGGCCCTTGTCAAGCAGGCTGCCTTGCACTTCTCCTAATGGAGTGATTAAATTACTGATCGCTCATCAGTATTGCTCATTGAATATATAATTCTCTCCATTGTATCCCTACAGTGCAGAAAGAGACCAGTCAGCCCATCGAGTCTGCACCGACTCTCCGAAAAAGCATCCCACCCAGCCTCCCCCGGAACCTTGCATGTTTATCATGGCTAATCCAACTAACCTACACATCTTTGGACGCTAAGGGGCAATTTAGCATGGCCAATCCACCTAACCTGCACATCTTTGGACACGAAGGAGCAATTTGGCATAGCCAATCAAGGATTTTGTCTGTATAACACGCAAGAAACAATACTTTTCACTGTATCCCAATGCATGTGATAATAATAAATCAAATCAATTCAATTCGATTCAATTCAATTTGATTAACCAAAGAATTCTAGGTTGCGGGGAGGAGGTGGGGGAAAGCTCATAAATTCCTTTCCAACCCTCAAAAGCAAACAAAACAAGTGCCGAAGATCGCAGCGTCAATGGAGGTACAAGCACAACATAGCGGGCGGAGATTTTCCAGCCCCATGTTCACCCCGAAACTGGAAAATCCTGCCTGAAGTCAACAGATCTTTCCATGGTTCGCCCCTTGCTCACTACAATTCTTGTAGTGGATGGAATGGGAAAATTCACCCCATTGTCTCTCTTTTGTACGCAGAATTATTAGCAAGGAACTCAACCACTCACTTATGAAATTTTGGTACTCGCTATCTGGGAGAAAGAAATCCACTTCATTGACACTCTAATCACTGGCTTAAACATCCACGTTAAACTCCTAACTCTCTCTCGTATTCTCAATTAATTTTGTTTTCCATTTGTTTTGATATTGTGAGTGGTTGCTATTAACACCGAGAGTTTGTTGTTGCAGGAAACGCAGTACGCTAAATGGATGGCTGCCTGCAAACTGGCTTCAAAGGGCAAGACGATGGCTGACAGCTCCTATCCCACAGAGGTGTACGACATTCAGTCTTTCTTAAAGATGAAGAATGTAAATTCTACGCCTCCAGTGATACGTGACCCAAACGCCATGGACATGAACCCAGAATCATTGGTGTCACCAAGATACTTGAAAAAGTTCAAAACTAAACAGGTACTGAAAGATAGTCAGTAAGTCTCTTATTGACACAATTATGTAATATACTTGTCTGTAAACTTTTTCTGGCTTTTGAAATTACTCAGGATAAAATTCAGATACTATGGTCCATAAAGTACAAAATGCCACATGAAGATAAAACATGAAAATTATTTTATTTGATATCTAACATACAGATATGAATGTCCCTCATGAAACATCCCAATTATTTTAACCTATTGTCTCTGCAAAGAGCATTTCACACCCTCCAAACATGAATTCTACTTTCTCATCTCCGTCTCAAGTTTTCTGTTCCATATGTTGAACCTTCGACATAACTGAAGGTGGGGTACCCTGTCCTTAAAATGCCAGTTTTCAGACAATATCTCAGAAAGATCTATGGGCGGCACGGTAGCACAGTGCTTAACACTTCTGCCTCACAGTGCCAGGAACCCGGGTTCAATTTGAGCCTTGGGTGACTGTTTGTGTGGAGTTTGCAAGTTCTCCCCGTGTCTGCGTGGGTTTCCTCCAGGTGCTCCGGTTTTCTGCGGGTTAGGTGGATTGACCATGCTAAATTACCCCTTAGTGTCCAAAGATATGTAGGTTAGGTGGATTTCCATGCTAAGTTGCCCCTAAGTGTCCAAAGATGTGCAGGTTAGGGGCATTGGCCATGCTAAATTGCCCCTTAGTGTCCAAAGATGTGTAAGTTAGGTGGATTGGCGATGTTAAGTTACCCCTTAGTGTCCAAAGATGTGTAGGTTAGGTGGTTGGCCATGCTAAGTTGCCCCTTAGTGTCCAAAGATGTGTAAGTTAGGTGGATTGGCTATGTTAAGTTACCCCTTAGTGTCCAAAGATGTGTAGGTTAGGGGGATTGGCCATGCTAAGTTACCCCTTAGTGTCCAAAGATGTGTAGGTTAGGTGTTTGGCCATGCTAAGTTGCCCCTAAGTGTCCACATATGTGTAGGTGAGGTGGATTGGCCATGCTAAGTTGCCCCTATGTGTCCAAAGATGTGTAGGTGAGGTGATTGACCATGTTAAATTGTCCCTTAGTGTCCAAAGATGTGTAGGTTAGGTGGATTGGCTATGTTAAGTTACCCCTTAGTGTCGAAAGATGTGTAGGTTACGTGGATTAGGCATGGTAAATGCACGGGATTATGGGGATAGGGCAAAGGAGAGGGCCTGGGTGGGATGGTCTTTCGGAGAGTCGGTGTAGGCTTGATGGGCCGAATGGCCTCTTTCTGCAGTGTATGGGATTCTATGATTTTAAATGTGCAAAGGTGAAGATTTCACAACAGAAGTTCATAATGCAACAGAGTAAGGACCTGCTGCAGTGCAGACTTATTCGAGTGACTAACACTTAGAGTTTAGAGCAGGAGTTACAAATACTAAAGGGGGGGGTTGTGAAGAGAGAAAAGAATCATAAAATTTGACAGAAAAAGAAACAAAAATTAACAGGAACAAAAGGAAAGAAAAGGGAAAGGATTTCTGTGGCCCAGCCATGGGAATTCCATTTATATAGTACACATTGGATGGATAATTCTTTCACCTTTGAAGGTTCTTCTGTGCCATTTCCTGATCTACAGCACAGACTGACAACCTGTTTGCCAATGCTGCACTCCAGCAGAACGTTAAAGAGGTATCATCTTCAACTCACTCTGAATGAATGCAGCACGGTGGCACAGTGGTTAGCACTGCTGCCTCACAGTGCCAGGGACCCAGCTTCAATTCCCGGCCTTGGGTGACTGTGGAGCTTGCACATTCTCCCCCATGTTTGCGTGGGTTTCCTCCGGGTGCTCCCACAGTCCAAAGATGTGTAGGTTAGGTGGATTAGCCGTGGTAAATTACCCCTTAGTGTCCAAAGATGTGCAGGTTAGATGCATTTGCCATGCTAAATTGCACCTTAGTGTCCCAAAATGTGTAGGTTAGCTGGATTAGCCATGGTAAATTACCCTTAGTGTCCCAAGATGTGCAGGTTAGGTGGATTGGCCATGCTAAATACACGGGGTTATGGGGATAGGGCGGGGAAAAGGGGCTGGGTAAGATAAGGGGCAGGATCTTCCGGCCACGCTCGCCCCGAAACTGGAAAATCCCGCCCTAGGTCAACAGACCTTTCCATGGTCCACCCCTCACCCGCTATGATTCCCGTGGCGGGCAGAACGGGTAAATTCTTCCCACTCTGTCAGAGAAATGATGAAGACTCAATGGGCTGAATGGCCTCTTTCTGCACTGTAGGGATTCTATGAATGCTCAATTTTTAAAAAAAGTTATAAAAATTACAGAGGAACGGCACAATGTGACTCTAGGTGTTACACTGTTTGGAATAACTAGCAGCATTTCTATAGCCTAATATTAATTTCTGACAGTAAATAGTATTGGAAAAAATGAGTATAGCAGCAAGTAAACTTACTTTTGCGTCTGCCTCTGTTCTCAGCCTTGTCTAAGTGCATGTGTAACCAGGAGTAAATTTAAGTTGGCAATGGAACAGTATGCTGTGAAGAGATCAAAAATGCAACAGTAATTGTAGCAGCCCTTTTCTGATCCTTATTAATTTGAGATCAAATTACTGCCCTTGGCAGAGTTAGTTATTGAATCACTGTGGGTGGTGAGGCAAATATTATGAGTGACAAAGTGTTGGCTTGCTTGCCAATCTGTCCATTCTTCCTCAGGGAAAATATTCAAACTCTATATTTCCGACATACAAGAGGAGTGATTGCATGTTGCATGCTCCCACTCACCCCCATGCCGACACTATAGTTAAGAAAGCCCACCAACACCTCTACCTTCTCAGAAGATTAAGGACAGTTGACATGTCAGTTACGACTCTCACCAACTTTTACAGATGCACCATAGAAAGCATTCTTTCTGGTTGTATCACAGCTTGGTATGGGCTCCTGCACTGCCCAAGACCGCAGAAACTACAAAGGTTCGTGAACGAAGCCCAGTCCATCACTCAAACCAGCCTCCCATCCATTGACTCTGTCTATACTTCCCACTGCCTTGGCAAAGCAGCCAGCATAATTAAGAACCCCACGCACCCCAGACATTCTCTCTTCCATCTTCTTCCGTTGGGAAAAAGATACAAAAACAGCTTCTTCTCTGGTGCCATCAGACTTTTGAATGGACCTACCTCGCACTAAGTTGATCTTTATCTACACCCTAGCTATGACTGTACATTCTGCACTCTCTCGTTTCCTTCTCTATGAACGGTATGCTTTGTCTGTATAGCGCACAAGAAATAATACTTTTCACTGCATACTAATACATGTGACAATAATATATCAAATCAAATCAAATACATGATTTATCAACATAAAAACATGGAAACACAGAAGATAGGAGCAGGAAGAGGCCATTCGGCCCTTCGAGCCTGCTCCGCCATTCATTATGATCATGGCTGATCATCCAACTCAATAGCCTAATCCTGCTTTCTCCCCATAACCTTTGATCCCATTCGTCCGAAGTGCTATATCTAGCCGCCTCTTGAATACATTCAATGTTTTGTCATCAACTACTTCCTGTGGTAATGAATTCCACAGGCTCACCATTCTTTGGGTGAAGAAATGTCTCCTCATCTCCGTCCTGAATGGTCTACCCCAAGTCCTCAGACTGTGACCCCTGGTTCTGGACTCCCCCACCATCAGGAACACCCTCCCTGCATCTACCCTGTCTAGTCCTGTTAGAATTTTATAAGTCTCTATGAGATCCCCCCCTCATTCGTCTGAACTCCAGCGAAAACAATCCTAACCTCGTCAATCTCTCCTCATACATCAATCCCGCCATCCCCGGAATCAGTCTGGTAAACATTGGCTGCATTGGGCACATTGGAGTCATTGTACTTGTGACAACAGTTGCACTACAATTAATCCTCTCTTGGGTGTTTGGCTTGTAGTTGACCACACGGATCCTGGAAGCCTATCAAAATGTTGCCCAGATGACCCTGGTGGAAGCCAAAATGCGATTCATCCAAGCATGGCAGTCGCTGCCTGATTTTGGAGTTTCTTATTTTTTAGTCAGGTAAGTGATATGAGGCTACAGGAACATTGTCAATGCGCTCTGCTGAAACAAACCCAATAAATCCATGTTACAACATGTAAACATCAATGGCACAAAGGCAAGCTTTAATGAGAATATGAGCTTACAGAAATAAGAAATTGTTATCTTAAGTGATATTTCAGGAAAAAAACTAAAACTACCACCAACCGAATCACTGATTAATCAGTCTGAACTTATCAGGCCCTTCCCAATAGTTCAGTGAATTTTATATCTTAAGCAAAGATAGAAAACGTCATACACTGCAATTTTGGGGCAGTATGATGGCACAGTAGGTGGGCAGCAACTACTTCCTGTGGTAATGAATTCCACAGGCACTACTGCCTCACAGCGCCAGGTACCCTGGGTTCGGTTCCTTGTTTTGGTCACTATCTGTGTGGAGTTTGCACGTTCTCCCCGTGTCTGCATGCTTTTCCTCCGGGTGCTCCGGTTTCCTCCCACAGTCCTAAAGATGTGCTGGTTAAGTGCAGTGGCCATGCTAAGTTCTCCCTCAGTGTACCCGAACAGGTGCTGGAGTGTGGCGACTGGGGGATTTTCACAGTAACTTCATTGCAGTGTTAATGTAACCCTACTTGTGACACTAATAAATAAACTTTATATAAAACTCTGTATATTTATACAAAAATACAAGTACCTACTTATTGCTAATTTTCGGGCACAGAGGTTTTCAAAGCGCGACACCATCCAGGACAAAACAGCCAGTTTAAGGGGCATCTCATTCACCATCTTAAGCATTCGCCACCAACACACAGTAGCAGCAGTGCTTACCATCTACAAAATGCACTGTGGCAACTCACTGAGGCTCCTTCAATAGCACCTTCCAAACCTGCGAACTCTACCATCTGGAAGGACAAGGGCAGCAGATATGTGGGAACACCACCACTTTCAATTTCCCCTCCAAGCCACACACACTATTCCTTCACTGTTGCTGGGTCAAGTTCCTTGAATTCTCTACCCATCAGTGCTGTGGATGTGCCTACACCACTTGGGCTGCAATAGATCAAGAAGGCAGCTCACCACCACTTTCTTACCACCATTTGGGTGGCACAGTGGTTAGCGCTGCTGCCTCACAGTGCCAGGGATCCGGGTTCAATTCTGGCCTTGGGTGACTGTGTGGAGTTTGCACGTTCTCCCCCCGTGACTGTGTGGTATTCCTCCGGGTGCTCTGGTTTCCTCCCACGCTCCAAAGATGTGTTGGTTAGATGGATTGGCCATGCTAAATTGTCCCTTAGTGTCCCAAGATGTGTAGGTTAGGGGATTAGTGGGGTAAATGCGTGGGGTTACGGGGATAGGGACTTAAGGTGCACTGTCGGAGAGTCGGTGCAGAATGGCCTCCTTCTGCACTGTGGGGCTTCTATGATTCTCAAGGGCAGTAAATGCTGGGCTGGCCAATTAATGAATAAAAAAGTTAAAATCAATAATTAAATTTGTTTGCATGATACTTCACCATATTCAGATTATACGGCAGAAAAGATCATAAGACATAGGAGCAGAATTAGGCCACTCGGCCCATCGAATCTGCTCCGGCATTCAATCATTTTTTCTCATCCCCTTTCTCCTGTCTTTTCCCCATAACCTCTGATCCCCTGATTAATCAAAATTCAGAGCACAACATCTGACTTTATCTACTTGCATACTAAGTGCAGTTTCAATGAGCATTGAGGATGCATATTGTCACCCTCAGCCTGACCAGCATCCTAGGCAAATAGGTGCCATTGAAGCCAGCGGCAGACAATGTCCAAAAGAATTTGCCAGTGTTGTGCAAAAAGAAATTGCAGCTCATGCGAGGCTGATGTTAATCAGTAGAATTCCACGCAATGGTTTCCAAACCCAAACACAATAATCCCCATCTAAATCTGTGCATTTTGGCCTCATTAAATTTTTGAACATCTTCCAGGATAATGTGTTCTCGATCCACAAATAACAGTTATTTAAATAATATATTTAAATATTTAAATAACAGTTGGCACAGTGGTTAGCACTGCTACCTCACAGCGCCAGGAACCTGGGTTCAATTCTAGCCTTAGGTGACTGTCTGTGTGGAGTTTGTGCCTTTTCCCTGCATCTGCGTGGGTTTCCTCCGGGTGCTCCAGTTTCCTCCCGCACTCCAAAGATGTGTGGGTTAGGTTGATTGGCCATGTGTCAGGGGGATTAGCTGGGTAAATACATGGGGTTACAGGGATAGGACCTGAGTGGGATTGTTGTCAGTGCAGGCTCGATGGGCCGAGTGGCCTCCTCCTGCCTTGTACAGAGTCTATGAATTGGAGGACCTATTGCCTCTGAAGCTATATACCGTTATATTTTATTATGTAATTGCTCCTAAGGATGCAATTCATCCTGAGAGCAGAAAAGAAAAATGTGCTGATTATTTAAACGCAACTTCTTCACAAAATTGTCCATAGATTCAGAGGAACGAAGAAGGATGAACTGTTGGGTGTTTCCTATAACCGATTAATAAGAATAGATATGGCAACAAAAGATCCGATCGTAACCTGGAGATACAGCAACATTAAACAGTGGAATGTCAACTGGGAAATCAAACAGGTGAGTTACAAGTTACCCCACCACCAAGCTCAAAAATATCAGGACACCTTATTTGCTGTATCATAACCCAATGATCAGACTAGAGAGTATTTTACTTCATTTATCTATTTAGTACCCCTGGTGACACAGTGGTTAACACTGCTGCTTCACAGCGCCAGGGACCTGGGTTCGATTCCCGGTTTGGGGCACTGTCTGTGCGGAGTCTGCACATTCTCCCCGTGTCTGCATGGGTTTCCTCCGGGTGTTCCAGTTTCTTCCCACAGTCGGAAAGACGTGCTGATTAGTTGCATTGGCCATGCTAAATTCTCCCTCAGTGTACCCGAACAGGCGCCGGAGTGTGGTGATTAGGGGATTTTCACAGTGCAGTGTTAATGTAAGCCTACTTCTGACACTAATAAGTAAATGGGTGAATATTGGCTTACAGAAACTCCTCTTTTTCATCATTCACTCCATCTTGGTCTTTAAACATCTTTCTGCTTTAACTAAAACTTAAAAGTGATGTTTTTTTACAAAAAAACATGTCATTGAAAGCAGTAATGGGGAATTACAGGGCATTTTGCATATAGTCTCCTCTAGGTGGTCTTTGAGCAGTCTTTTACACAAATGTATTTTAGAATCATAGAATCATAGGGTGACACGATGGCACAGTGGTTAGCACTGCTGCCTCACAGTGCCAGGGACCCGGGTTCGATTCCAGCCTCGGGTGACTCTCTATGTGGAGTTCGCATGTTCTCCCCGTATCTGCGTGGGTTTCCTCTGGGTGCTCCTGTTTCCTCCCACAGTCCAAAGATGTGTGGGTTAGGTTGATTGGCCATTGACCCTAGTGTCAGGGGGATTAGTAAGGTAAGAGAGGGTTACGGGAATATGGCCTGGGTGGGATTGTGGTCGGTGCAGACTCGATGGGCCGAATAGCCTCCTTCTGTACTGTAGGGATTTTATGAATCTATTCTGTGATATTTAAACACTTTACTTTTCTGTACAAATTTCATAGTTTGCTATTTCCCCATTCATAAAATTACAATTTGATAGCTATTTATTTATCAGCGTACAACAGGTAATGAGGTCTCGAGGGCAGGGAGGGATGGCTTATAAATGCTGGCCTAGCTTGACAAAGCTTTGACAAAGGGTCATCCGGACTCAAAACGGCAGCACTTTCCTCTCCTTATAGATGCTGCCAGACCTGCTGAGACTTTCCAGCATTTTCTCTTTTGGTTTCACATCCCCCCCTCCCCCCCCCACCCCACTCCTCCTGTGCCCCATCAGTCAACGATTCTGCAAACCGGAGTCTGTTTTAAAAATCAACCTGTGAAGGATTGGAGCACTGAATGGTTTAACAGGATGAGGAACACCTACATCACTGTCACTGCCAGTGATTAACACCGCTGCAAAATTATTCATTTTAGGGGATAGCCCCATCTACTGGACAGCCAGGGAACCTAGTTATATATTTAATTTAAGAAGTGTTTCGGAGCAGGTCAGGGCGTGATCTCAAAATGGATGTGGGGAAGATGTTTCCATCAGTAGGAGAGACTAGGATTGGAGAGTGCAGCCTCAGAGTAAAGGGACAACCCTTTAGAACCGAGATAAGGAGGAATTTCTTCAGCCAGAGGGTGGTGAATCTGTGGAATGCATTGCCACAGAGGGCTGTGGAGGCCGGGTCATTGAGTGCATTTAGGACAGAGATAGAATCCTTACAGTGCAGAAGGAGGCCATTTGGCCCATTGAGTCTGCACCAACCTCAATCCCACCTAGGCCCTATTCCCATAACCCCACATATTTACCCTGCTAATCCGCCTGACACTAGGGTCAATTTAGCACGGCCAATCAACCTAACCCGCACACCTTTGGACTGTGGGAGGAAACCTAAGCAAACCCACGCAGACACGGGGGAGAACATGCTGACTCCACACAGACAGTGACCCGAGCCGGGAATTGAACCCGGATCCCTGGCACTGTGAAGCAGCAGTGTTAACCACTGTGCCGCACCTTAAATAGATAGGTTCTTAAATACACGCAAAATACTGCGGATGCTGGAATCTGAAACAAAAACAGAAAAATGCTGGAAAAACTCAGCAGGTCTGACAGCATCTGTGGAGAGGGAATAGAGCCAACGTTTCGAGTCTGGATGACCCTTTGTCAGAGCTGAAAGGAAAGAGAACCAGCAGAGATTTATACTATGAGGGTCGGGAGGGGTGGTGGAATTGGGCAAAAGGGAATGTAAATGAGAATGCAGGAGGCTGAGAATGTGTTGAAAGTGTCCATTAAGTGATCAGGATGCTTGAATGGCAAAACAAAGGTACAGCTTGGTAAAGGACTGCCTGAGGAATGGGGCAATTGGTCTGAAGAATGGGAGTGGGTGGGCGGGGGGGGGTTCAAGATAGCTTCTTGATTGGTAAAGGGATCAAAGGTTATGGGAAAAAGGCAGGAGAATGGGGTTGAGAAACTTATCAGCCATAGAATCATAGAATCATAGAAACCCTACAGTGCAGAAGGAGGCCATTTGGCCCATCGAGTCTGCACCGGCCACAATCCCACCCAGGTCCTATCCCCACATATTTCTACCCGCTAATCCCTCTAACCTACACATCCCAGGACTCTAAGGGGCAATTTTTAACCTGGCCAATCAACCTAACCCGCACATCTTTGGACTGTGGGAGGAAACCGGAGCACCCGGAGGAAACCCACGCAGACACGAGGAGAATGTGCAAACTCCACACAGACAGTGACCCAAGCCAGGAATCGAACCCGGGACCCTGGAGCTGTGAAGCAGCAGTGCTCACCACTGTGCTACCGTGCCGCCCATGATTGAATGGCGGAGCAGACTCGATGGGCCGAATGGCCTAATTCCGCTCCTGTATCTTATGGCCAAGGGTCTCAAAATCGCAACTAATCTGTCGCCTTCAACTCCAGGTTGAGATCGAATTCGATCAGAGTGTGGCGATAGCACTCACATGCCTCAACGCAAACTGCAAGATTGTCCACGAATACATCGGTGGCTATATATTTCTGTCAACACGCTCCAAGGACCAGAATGAGACCCTGGATGAAGAACTGTTCCACAAACTCACTGGTGGTCAAGATTAATGCAAAATCGGCAAATCTGAACTGTGGTGGAACGTGGGGTCATTGGTAAAAGGCCAAAAGTAACTATAAAACTGAATTATTTGCAAAATGAAAACAATAACAACTACCTATGGGATGTCTAAATGTTACTCGTGCATTGTATTGTAATTTTTTATATATATATATGTATACATTTTCCAGATTGTTTCAAGGTTTCCAAACAGTAATAACAACATTATCCGCAGTATATTACAGATTCTGTATTAGCTGGGTAACATAAACCCTTTAAAGTGATTATCTTTGAATCGATGGTGCCCTCCACAGTTATTTGCCCCTCAGCAGGGTATCAGTCACAGTTTAATCATTGTACTTTAACCTTCATTTGTACTTATTGCATGATCAAAACTACTAAAAACGTGAAAAATAAATATTTGAAGAGAAACCACTGTGTATTTTGTGCTCCCACTGATTTGATTTGATTTATTATTGTCATATGTATTGAAATACAGCGAAAAGTATTGTTTCTTGCATGCTATACAGACAAAAACATACCGTTCATTGAGAGGTAAAGGAAATGAGAGTGCAGAATGTAGTGTTACAGCCATAGCTAGGGTGTAGAGAAAGATCAACTTAATATATGGTAGGTCCATTCAAAAGTCTGATAAAAGAGAAGAATATCAGCCATGATTGAATAGCGGAGCAGACTCGATGGGCCGAGTGGCCTAACTCTGCTCCTATGTCTTATGGCTTATCGTCTTATGGCAGCAGGGAAGAATATAAGAACTCGGAGCAGGGGTAGGCCATCTGGCCCCTCGAGCCTGCTCCGCCATTCAATAAGATCATGGCTGATCTTTTCGTGGACTCAGCTCCACTTACCCGCCCGCTCACCATAACCCTAAATTCCTTTACTGTTCAAATATCTTTGCCTTAAAAATATTGAATGAGGTAGCCTCAACTGCTTCACTGGGCAGGGAATTCCACAGATTCACAACCCTTTGGTTGAAGAAGTTCCTCCTCAACTCAGTCCTAAATCTGCTCTCCCTTATTTTGAGGCTATGCCCCCTAGTTCTAGTTTCACTTGCCAGTGGAAACAACCTCCTTGCTTCTATCTTATCTATTCCCTTCATAATTTTATATGTTTCTATAAGATTCCCCCTCATTCTTCTGAATTCCAATGAATATAGTCCTATTGTACTCAGTCTCTCCTCATAAGCCAACCCTCTCAACACTGAAATCAACCTAATGAATCTCCTCTGCACCACCTCCAGTACCAGAAAAGGCTGTTCTTGAGTCAGGTGGTATTTGACCTCAGACTTTTATATCTTTTTCCCGATGGTAGAAGGTGGAAGAGAGAATGTCCGGGGTGCATGGGGTCCTTAATTATGCTGGTTGCTTTTGTGAGGCAGCAGGAAGTGTAGACAGAGTCAATGGATGGGAGGCTGGTTTGCGTGGTGGACTGGGCTACTTTCACAACCCTTTGTAGTTTCTTGCAGTCTTAGCTTGAGTAATCTTCAGTAAATGAAAAATATCAACTTAATTGTGAATCTGTGGAATTCCCTTTTCTTTTGGACTTTTTGGATTAATTATGTTTTTTTCTTAAAACCTCACACACGCCCTTGATTATGGCAGAGCCTACAGTTGATTAGGACTCCTACCTGTGAAATACACTGTTGGCCCAGGCAATATTCCTGGGTTTATTTCTTTCTGTTTGTGTGTGAGTGTCAGTGAGGGGGAGAGGTGAGCACAGGGCAGTGCGCTGAGAAAACTTGTTTCATTGACGGGTCTGGAGCAACGGCCACAATTCTATCACAGGTACCTTTTCAACCTTTTTTTTTTTAAAACACCAGATCCTCTGTGCCAATCTCTGAATGCCAGGGCCCAATAGGGGGGCTCAAAGGGCATGAATGACATGAAACATTCATTTATCCATCAGCCAGCCACACACACACACACACACACACACACACACACACACACACACAGACAGGCTGTAGGCACGGTGGTGCAGTGGTTAACACTGCTGCCTCACAGCGCCAGGGACCCGGGTTCGATTCCGGCCTTGGGTGACCGTCTGTGTGGAGTTTGCACCTCCTCCCACAGTCAAAGGATGTGCAGGATAGGTGGATTGGCCATGCTAAATTGCCCCATAGTGTCCAAAGATGTGCAGATTAAGGGGATTGGCCATGCTAAATTGTCCCTTAGTGTCCAAAGATATGCAGGTTAGGTGGATTGGCCATGCTAAATTGCCCCTTAGTGTCCAAAGATATGCAGGTTAGGTGGATTGGCCATGCTAAATTGCCCCTTAGTGTCCAAAGATGTGCAGATTATGTGGATTGGCCATGCTAAATTGCCCCTTCATGTCCAAAGATGTGTAGGTTAGGTTGATTGGCCATGCTAAATTGCCCCTTAGTGTCCAAAGATGTGTAGGTTAGGTTGATTGGCCATGCTAAATTGTCCCCTATTGTCCAAAGATGTGCAGGTTAGGTGGATTGGCCATGCTAAATTGCCCCTTAGTGTCCAAAGATGTGCAGGTTAGGTGGATTGGCCATGCTAAATTGCCTCTTAGTGTCCAAAGATGTGCAGATTATGTGGATTGGCCATGCTAAATTGCCCCTTCATGTCCAAAGATGTGTAGGTTAGGTTGACTGGCCATGCTAAATTGCCCCTTAGTGTCCAAAGATGTGCAGGTTAGATGGATTGGCCATGCTAAATTGCCCCTTAGTGTCCAAAGATGTGCAGATTAAGTGGATTGGTCATGCTAAATTGCCCCTTAGTGTCCAAAGATGTGCAGATTATGTGGATTGGCTATGCTAAGTTGCCCCTTAGTGTCCAAAGATGTGTAGGTTATGTGGATTGGCCATGCTAAATTGCCCCTTAATGTCCAAAGATGCGCAGGTTAGATGGATTGGCCATGCTAAATTGCCTCTTAGTGTCCAAAGATGTGTAGTTTAAGGGGGATTGGCCATGCTAAATGCATGGGGTTATGGGGATAGGGCAGGGGCTGGGCCCAAGTAAAGGTGCCCTTTTGGAGAGTGGGTACCAACACGATGGGCCGGATGGTGTGCACTACAGGGATTCTGTTCTATTGTAGTTTGCCCAAATGGATCGGCTGTTTCCCCCAATATTGCCACCTGCTTCAGATCTGTCATGAACTCTGTAAAAGAAAATGAGAAAGCCTGGGGGATGGTCTAGGTGAGCCACAAGCATAGGCCGTATGCCAAAGTTCACCACACAGCAAGTCTGTGATAAGAACATAAGAACATAAGATCCGGGATCACAGAACTAACGCCAGTATTTCCGATACTTTCTCAGGGAGAACAAATATTTAAATATTAGAACCACGCACTGTGTGCCGTCATCACACAAAATTGTGTTTGATTTGATTTGATTTATTATCGTCACATGTATTAACACAGTGAAAAGTATTATTTCTTGCGCGATATACAGACAAAGCATACTGTTCATAGAGAAGGAAAAGAGAGAGTGCAGAATGTAGTGTTACAGTCATAGCTAGGGTGTAGAGAAAGATCAGCTTAATGCGAGGTAAGTCCATTTAAAAGTCTGATGGCAGCAAGGGAAGAAACTGTTCTTGAGTCGGTTGGAACGTGACCTCAGACTTTTGAATCTTTTTCCTGACAAAAGAAGGTGGAAGAGAGAATGTCCAGGGTATGTGGGGTCCTTAATCATGCTGCTGCTTTTCTGAGGCAGCAGGAAGTGCAGACACTGTGAACGGGTGGGAGGCTGGTTTGTGTGATGGCTACATTCACGACCCTTTGTAGTTTCTTGTGGTATTGGGCAGAGCTGGAGCCATACCAAGCTGTGATACAACCAGAAAGAATGCTTTCTGTGGTGCATCTGTAAAGGTTGTTGAGAATCATAATGGAAGTACCAAATTTCCTTAGTCTTCTGAGAAAGTAGAGACTTTGGTGGGCTTTCTTAACTACAGCGTCAGCATGGAGGGACCAGGACAGATTGTTGGTGATCTGGACACCTATAAACATGAAACTCTCGGCCATTTTGAATGGAAGAGCCAAAACAGTTGTCTTTGGTCAGAGAATGTGTTGTGCTGCAGTGAAGGGTCTGCTGCTGATGGGATGAGGAGAAAATGGACCCAATCAGATCAGCCATGACCTTGTTGAATGGCAGAGCAGATTCAGGGGGCTGAGTGGCTTTCTCCTCCTAATTTATATGTTCATATGTACGTAGTACTTTGCACACTTAGAGGAAGGGGAGCGGAGGAAGGACGGAAAATGGGGCAAAACCCAGATTCACCAAAATTTCAGAACTCAATCCTTCTTTCAAACATAGAAACATACATAGAAAATAGAAGCGGGAGTCGGCCATTCGGCCCATGTTTGGCTACTGCTCATTGATACCAGTAGCCAGGCTTCAGTATCCATTTGTACGGATGAGCGACGCTGTACCGCAAGCCCATGGATAACCTCACAATGCTCCACTTCTCCAGCTTCCACCCTAAACACGTTAAAGAAACCATCACCTACGGACAAGACCTCCATACACACAGGATCTGCTCGGATAAGGAGGATCGCAACAGACACCTATAGACGCTGAAAGACACCCTCGTAAGAACAGGATATGGTGCTCAACTCATCGATCGACAGTTCCAACGCGCCACAGTGAAAAACCGCACAGACCTCCTCAGAAGACAAACACAGGACACGGCGGACAGAGTACCCTTCATCGTCCAGTACTTTCCCAGAGCGGAGAAGCTACAACATCTTTTCCGGAGCCTGCCTTCAACATGTCATCGATGAAGACGAACATCTCGCCAAGGCCATCCCCACACCTCCACTACTTGCCTTCAAACAACCGTGCAACCTCAAACAGACCATTGTACGCAGCAAACTACCCAGCCTTCAGGAGAACAGTGACCACGACACCACACAACCCTGCCACAGCAACCTCTACAAGACGTGCCAGATCATCGACACGGATGCCATCATCCCACGTGAGAACACCATCCACCGGGTACACGGTACATACTCTTGCAACTCGGCCAACATTGTCTACCTGATACTCTGCAGGAAAGGATGTCCCGAGGCATGGTACATTGGGGAGACCATGCAGATGCTACAACAATGGATGAATGGACACCCTCGACAATCACCAGGCAGGAGTGTTCCCTTCCTATCGGACTTTAACAGTCAAGGGCATTCAGCCTCTGATCTTCGGGTGAGCGTTCTCCAAGGCAACCTTCAAGACACACGACAACGCAGAATCGCTGAGCAGAAACTGATAGCCAAGGTCCACACACATGAGGACGGCCTCAACCGGGATCTTGGGTTCATGTCACACTATCTGTAACCCCCACAACTTTCCTGGGCTTGCAAAATCTCACTAACTATCCTGGCTGGAGTCAATACACATCTCTTTAACCTGTGCTTAACCTCTCTCCACTCACATTGTCTGTACCTTTAAGACTTGATTACCTGTTAAGACTCACAATCCAACCATTATCTTGTAATTGAGTTTGTGTCTTTATATGCCCTGTTTGTGAACCCAACTCTTCACTCACCTGACGAAGGGGCAACACTCCGAAAGCTCGTGCTACCAAATAAACCTGTTGGACTTTAACCTGGTGCTGTGTGACTACTTACCATTTGTAGGGAGACCTCTGTAAATCGACACTCCTTACATTCCAAACAAGCATTCTTCAGCATTATATTGAAGCAGGGTTATATACTATTTGAAATGACATTGTATTTAACGTGTAAATGACATAAATAAAATGCTGGAAATAGAGTATGTTAGCCAGCATCATGGGGAAAGGGCAGAGGAGTGGTACTGATTAGATGGCTCTTTCAAAGAGGCACAGTGGGTTGAACTATTTCCTAGTCTCCAGCTGGTGGGACTAGTCTCATCTGGCTTCACTCTTATCTATCTACTCACAACCAGAGCAGCACTTGCAATGAACTATTTTCCTTTTGCAGCACCATTACAGGAGATGGCCTAGTGATATTATCGCTAGATTATTAATCCCGGAAACTCAGCTTTTGTTTTAGGGACACGGGTTCGAATCCCGCCACGGCAGAGGGTGGCATTTTTAAAATTCATTTGTGGGATATGGGCATCGTTGGCTGGCCAGCCTTTATTGCCCATCCCTAATGCCCAAGGATAGTTGAGAGTCAACCACATTTGAATTCAATAAACAAAATATCTGGAGTTAAGAACCTACTGATGACCATGAAACCATTGTTGATTGTTGGAATGCTTGAGGGAAAAACCCATCTGGTTCACCAGTGTCCTTTAGGGAAGGAAATCTGCCGTCCTTACCCGGTCAGGCCTACGTGTGACTCCAGAGCCACAGCAATGTGGTTGACTCTCAACTGCCCTCGGGCAACTAGGGATGGGCAGTAAATGCTGGCCAGCCAGCGATGCCCATGTCCCACGAATGAATTTTTAAAAGTACCTCTGACATCCCCTTTTGCTTCCTCCTGTTTCGCATCCACACTTTGCCCACTGGCGACATCCCCAATCTCAGCACTGTCCCTCCCATCTCCTCCAGTGCTGCTGAACTATCAGGTTGCTGGTCCGACATCCAGTGCTGGATGAGCAGAGAGTTCCTCCCAATAAATATTGGGAAGTCCGAAGTCAGTGTTTTCAGCCCCCATTCCAAACTCCATTCCCTAGCTGCCAACTCCACCCCTCTCCCTATCTGGGATTAAACCAGCCTTGCTGTCACATCTGATCCTGAGATGAGTTTCCAATGGTGCTATCACTGAAAGCGCCTATTTTAATCTCTGTAACATTGCTCGATTTTACTCCACCTCAGCTCATCTGCTGCCAGAACCCTCAATAACCCACAGAGATCATTGATGGTGGCAGGGCAGGTGGAGAGAGGTGGCACTTTGGACATTAAAAAGGAGGAAAGCCATCATTTGATTTAATCCTCTGACAAATGTAATGCTTGTCATATGACGATGGATAGGCCCAATTTACACTTCCAAGTTGCAAGTAATCTTTTCGTAGACTTTCAATAAGGAACTGAATTTTTAAGCACTATTTTAAGGTCTATAAAAATGTGGATAATTTTGAAATACCATTGGCTCAGTCTGATTTAAAATGTTTTAATAGTTCCAGGAAGCACACAGGATTGTTGGCTTTATAAACACAGCCACAAAATTCAAAAGCAGGGAGATTACGCTAACCTTTTCTAAAATCAATAGCTAGGCACCAGCTGGAGTTCTCCGAGCACCGTGCTTGAGGAAGAGAGTGTAGAAGATTTACAACACTGGTGCCAGGAACATGAGACTTTGGGGCGGCATGGTGGCACAATGGTTAGCACTGCTGCCTCACAGCGCCAGGGATCTGGGTTCAATTCCGGCCTCGAGTGACAGTCTGTGTGGAGTCTGCACGTTCTCCTCGTGTCTGCGTGAGTCCCCTCCGGGTGCTCCGGTTTCCTCCCACAATCCTAAAATGTGTGGGTTAGGTTGATTGGCCAGGCTAAATTGCCCTTTAGTGTTAGGGGCAGCTACCAGGGTAAATATGTGGGGTTAAGGGATTAAGGCTTGGGTGGAATTGTTGTCAGTGCAGGCTTGATGGGCTGAATGGCCTCCTTCTGCACTGTAGGGATTCTATGAGAGCAGTTAATAAAGACATGGTATTCTGGGCTTTATTAGTAGGGGCATAGAATACAACAGCAAGGAGGTTATCCTGAACCTATACAAGGCACTAGTTAGACCACAGTTGGAGTACTGTGTATAATCCTGGGCACCACGCTATAGGAAGGATGTGAATGTATTGGAGAGGGTGCAGAAGAGGTTTACAAGAATGGCTTCATGATTGAGAAACTTCAGTCATGAGGATACATCGGAGAGGTTGGAACTATTCTCCTTGGAGAGAAGAAGGTTAAGAGGAGATTTGATAGTGTTGTTCAAAATCATGAGGGGACTGGACAGAGTAGAGAGGGAGAAACTGTTTCCCCCTCATAAACTAACCAAGAATGAGCGGGCACAAATGTAAAGTGATTTGCAAATAGAAGCAAATGAAAAAGCTTTTTCACCGAGCGAGTGGTTGGAGTCTGGAATGCGCTGCCTGGAAGTGTAATGGAGGCAGGTTCATTCGAGGCATTCCATGAGACTAGAAACAATGTGGAGGGGTATGGGGCAAAGGCAGGGGAATGGTAGTAAATCATGATGCTTGTTTGGAGGGACATGATAGGCCAGATGGCCTCCTTCTGCAATGTAACAATGTTGTGATAATAGCTTTGTTACCCGAGACATGATTACTGTAATGCACCTACACGTCAGGTACACCAGTGGTTCAAGAAGACGGCTCACCACCATCTTATCAAGGGCAATACAGCTATGCCCACATCCCATGAACGAATAAAAAATCTCTCCTCCCAGCTTCTTTCCATTACCCCTTTTTTCTCTCATCCCTTTTTGGTTTGAATTCTCTCTGCTTTGATGGCTCACTCTGTACTTCCTTCCTTCATCCTTATCTCTGGCTCTTTCCCTCTGCTTTGCTATCTCTCACTTTCTGACTCATTTTTACATACTCCCTCCTTTCCTGCTTCCCTCCCTCGTATCTCTGGAGTTTTGTCGGGATGGGGGTGGGAGTGGGGAGGGGAGAGGGGGGATTGGGGGGAGATACCATGAGGTGGGATGAAAGCAGGTTCCTGAGGAGAGGAGACCAGGCACAGAAAGTTCCAAGGAAACCTATAAAGAGTGGAAGGGGCACGCCTCCTCGGCTAACCTTCTCAAAAGAGCTGGAAATGAGGTTGACAAGTGGAAACAGGGCAGGCTCAATGGGCTGAATGGCCTCCTGTAAAGTTTATTTATTAGTGGGGCGGCACGGTGGCACAGTGATTAGCACTGCCGCCTCACAGCGCCAGCGACCTGGGTTCAATTCCCGGCTTGGAGTTGCCTGTGTGGAGTTTGCACATTCTCCCCATGTCTGCGTGGGTTTCCTCTGGGTGCTCCGGTTTCCTCCCACAGTCCAAAGATGTGCAGGCTAGGTGGATTGGCCATACCAAATTGTCCCTTAGTGTCAGGGGGACTAGCTAGGGTAAATGCATGGGGTTGTGGGGATAGAGCCTGGGTGGGATTGTGCTCAGTGCAGACCTGATGGGCCGAATGACCTAATTCTGCACTGTAAGATTCTATGATTCTACACTGCGGGGAAAGGTTTGTGGTGACTGGGTCAAAACTGCAGTCAATTGGAAAGACGCCAGCCAGGCGGCACGGTGGCACAATGGTTAGCACTGCTGCCTCACAGCACCAGGGAACTGGGTTCGATTCCTGGCTTGGGTCACTGTCTATGTGGAGTCTGCACGTTCTCCCCGTGTCTGTGTGGGTTTCCTCCGGGTGCTCCAGTTTCCTCCCACAGTCTGAAAGACGTGCTGGTTAGATGCATTGGCCATGCTAAATTGTCCCTCAGTGCACCGGAGTGTGGCGAATGGGGGTTTTAGAACATAGAACATAGAACATTACAGCACAGAACAGGCCCTTCGGCCCACGATGTTGTGCCGACCTTCATCTGAAACCAAGATCAAGCTATCCCACTCCCTACCATCCTGGTGTGCTCCATGTGCCTATCCAATAACCGCTTAAATGTTCCTAAAGTGTCTGACTCCACTATCACTGCAGGCAGTCCATTCCACACCCCAACCACTCTCTGCGTGAAGAACCTACCTCTGATATCCTTCCTATATCTCCCACCATGAACCCTATAGTTATGCCCCCTTGTAATAGCTCCATCCACCCGAGGAAATAGTCTTTGAACGTTCACTCGATCTATCCCCTTCATCATTTTATAAACCTCTATTAAGTCTCCCCTCAATCTCCTCCGCTCCAGAGAGAACAGCCCCAGCTCCCTCAACCTTTCCTCATAAGACCGACACTCCAAACCAGGCAGCATCCTGGTAAATCTCCTCTGCACTCTTTCCAGCGCTTCCACATCCTTCTTATAGTGAGGTGACCAGAACTGCACGCAATATTCCAAATGCGGTCTCACCAAGGTCCTGTACAGTTGCAGCATAACCCCACGGCTCTTAAACTCCAACCCCCTGTTAATAAAAGCTAACACACTATATGTCTTCTTCACAGCTCTATCCACTTGAGTGGCAACCTTTAGAGATCTGTGGATATGGACCCCAAGATCTCTCTGTTCCTCCACAGTCTTCAGAACCCTACCTTTGACCCTGTAATCCACATTTAAATTAGTCCTACCAAAATGAATCACCTCACATTTATCAGGGTTAAACTCCATTTGCCATTTTTCAGCCCAGCTTTGCATCCTATCTATGTCTCTTTGCAGCCTACAACAGCCCTCCACCTCATCCACTACTCCACCAATCTTGGTGTCATCAGCAAATTTACTGATCCACCCTTCAGCCCCCTCCTCTAAGTCATTAATAAAAATCACAAAGAGCAGAGGACCAAGCACCGATCCCTGCGGCACTCCGCTAGCAACCTGCCTCCAGTCCGAAAATTTTCCATCCACCACCACCCTCTGTCTTCGATCAGATAGCCAGTTACCTATCCAATCGGCCAACTTTCCCTCTATCCCACACCTCCTCACTTTCATCATAAGCCGACCATGGGGGACCTTATCAAACGCCTTACTAAAATCCATGTATATGACATCAACCGCCCTACCTTCATCAACACACCTAGTTACCTCCTCAAAAAATTCTATCAAATTTGTGAGGCACGATTTGCCCTTCACAAATCCGTGCTGACTATCCCGGATTAATCCGCATCTTTCTAAATGGTCGTAAATCCCATCCCTAAGGACCTTTTCCATCAATTTACCAACCACCGAAGTCAGACTAACCGGTCTATAATTACCAGGGTCATTTCTATTCCCTTTCTTAAACAGAGGAACAACATTTGCCACTCTCCAGTCCTCTGGCACCATCCCCGTGGACAGCGAGGACCCAAAGATCAAAGCCAAAGGCTCTGCAATCTCATCCCTCGCCTCCCAAAGAATCCTAGGATACATTTCATCAGGCCCAGGGGACTTATCGACCTTCAGTTTATTCAAAACTGCCAATACATCCTCCCTCCGAACATCTATTTCCTCCAGCCTATTAGCCTGTAACACCTTCTCTTCCTGAAAAACATGGCCCCTCTCCTTGGTGAACACTGAAGAAAAGTATTCATTCATCACCTCGCCTATCTCTACTGATTCCATACACAAGTTCCCACCACTGTCCTTGACCGGCCCTAACCTCACCCTGGTCATTCTTTTATTCCTCACATAAGAGTAAAAAGCCTTGGGGTTTTCCTTGATCCGACCCGCCAAGGACTTCTCATGTCCCCTCCTAGCTCTCCTGAGCCCCTTTTTCAGCTCATTCACAGCAACTTCATTGCAATATTAATGTAAGCCTACTTGTGACACTAATAAAAATAAACCTTAATAAACTAAACAGGTTGCATCCTTCCTGTACCAGGATCATTCCAAGTTAGTTGGCTGTTTTTTTTCAAAGGGCATTCACCAATAATCACAAATGTTGGAAGTTGTAAACTCAGAAACAAAGAAGAATTTTAAAAGGACCCTAACCCTAACCCTACAGCCTTGATGAGGATGTCTGCAACATTAAAGAACCCCACATCCTTTTGCGATTGGCATGTGCCCCACAGCCACAGCATATATGCAGCTTTGCACAATTCTGTCACACGATGCCTTTAAAGACTTTCTGAAGAAACCTTCCATGCGGCATTGTGTTAGCACAGATGTGGAGCACAAGTTGGAAGTTGCCACTAAACCCACAACACGCTGGAAAAAAGAAGAGTGAAAGTAGACTTGGTGGAAAGTTTTGGATAAAATAAATAATGGCTTCTTTTTCAAACAACCATTGACCAGCACGGGAAAGAAAGCGTGCCCAGATTTTCCTCGGAGAATTCCAAGAGACCACAAATGATCACATTGGCGGCAAGCCTAACAAAGAAGTAACTGGGAGTGAAGGAAGTAAGTAGCACAGTGGTGTTGCTTGTAGTCTGCCAGTTCTTTAAGCAGCTCATGAAAAGCCAGGAAGTAACGCAAGTCCGACCCTCCAACTCTGCTATTGACCAATTTTACTTAGTTCAGAAATTAGATTTCAACCAATTAACACTTCAAATATAAAACTTGTCCATCTTATCAAGATCGCTTGTAGTAGATGTTACACTAAGTTGTAACCCATCATCATTGGATCAAAATCTTTAAAATAGTAAGATTTAGAGTTTATTTATTAGTGTCACAAGTAGGCTTATATTAACACTGCAATGAAGTTACTGTGAAAATCCCCTAGTCACCACATTCCAGCGCCTGTTCGGATACACTGAGGGAGAATTCAGCACGGCCAATGCACCTAATCAGCACATCTTTTGGCCTGTGGGAGGAAACCAGAGCACCCGGAAGAAACCCACACAGACACAGGGAGAACGTGCAGACTCCACACAGTCACCCAAGGCCGGAATTGAACTCGGATCCCTGGCGCTGTGAGGCAGCAGTGCTAATCACCGTGCCACCGTGCTGCCCAGAACTTAACTTCAATTGTGGGGCACAGAGGCTTTTGGGATGCCAGAAAAGATAGCAACAAATGGTCAATTTTTATGAATCAAATGCAAATGCAAAGTAATTATACATTTCTGCCAAAGGATCATAGAGTCATAATCATAGAGGTCTACCGCACAGACAAAGACCCTTTGGCCCATTGCATCTGCACTGGTCAAAGGCAAAACTCTCAAATATTCTAATGTAATTTCCCAACATTTGGTCCATAGCGCTGTATGCCTGGGCATTGCAATTGCACATCTAAACACTTATTAAATGATTTGATCTTTTTTATTCATTCGTGGGACATGGGCGTCGCTGGCTGACCAGCATTTATTGCCCATCCCTAGTTGCCTGAGGGCATTGAGAGTCAACCACATTGCTGTGGCTCTGGAGTCACATGTAGGCCAGACTGAGTAAGGGCAGCAGATTTCCTTCCCTAAAGGACATTAGTGAACCACTAGCCCATCGACAATGGTTTCATGGTCATCAGTAGATTCTTAATTCCTGACATTTTTTTATTCAATTCAAATTCCACCATCTGCCGTAGCGGGATTCGAACCCGGGTCCCCAGAACATTAGCTGAGTTTCTGGATTAATAGTCTAGCGATAATTCCACCAGGCCATCGCCTCCCCTATTTGATTTAGGGGATTTGATTTATTATTGTCACATGTATTAGTGTACAGTGAAAAGTATTGTTTCTCGCGCGCTATACAGACAAAGCATACCGTTCTTAGAGAAGGAAAGGAGAGAGTGCAGAATGTAGTGTTACAGTCATAGCTAGGGTGTAGAGAAAGATCAACTGAATACGAGGTAAGTCCATTCAAAAGTCTGATGGCAGCAGGGAAGAAGCTGTCCTTGAGTCGGTTGGTACGTGACCTCAGACTTTTGTATCTTTTTCCTCAGACTTTTGTATCTTTTTCCTGACGGAAGAAGGTGGAAGAGAATAACCAGGGTGCGTAGGGTCCTTGATTATGCTGGGTGCTTTTCCGAGGCAGCGAGAAGTGTAGACGAGTCAACGGATGGGAGGCCGATTTTCGTTCACGACCCTTTGAAGTTTTTTGTGGTCTTGGGCAGAGCAGGAGCCACACCAATCTGTGATACAACCAGAAAGAATGCTTTCTATGGCGTATCTGTAAAAGTTGGTGAGGGTCATAACGGACATGCCAAATTTCTTAAGCCTCCTGAAAAAGTAGAGGCGTTGGTGGGTTTTCTTAACTATGATGTGGAGATGCCGGCGTTGGACTGGGGTAAACACAGTAAGAAGTTTAACAACACCAGGTTAAAGTCCAACAGGTTTATTTGGTAGCAAAAGCCACACAAGCTTTCGGAGCTCCAAGCCCCTTCTTCAGGTGAGTGGGAATTCTGTTCACAAACAGGGCATATATTGTTAGCCTCACAGCCAAAAAACACACACACTGACTAATTAAATAAATAAATAATTCAATCAATCTCTCACCAGCACTCCTGCCTCCAATCACTCCCTCTCTGCTTGCTCCAGTGGAACAATGAGGGGGAACCTCCCAGGTAACTGACTTTTAAATTTAAAATAAAAACCCTTCCCAGACTCCTCAGCAGCCCACTTCCGGTTTTCACTTTAAACTTAAGAAAAATACTACTACAAAAGTAAAGGCCAAAAAAAACACACACTAACTGACTAATTAAATAAATAAATAATTCAATCAATCTCTCACCAGCACTCCTGCCTCCAATCACTCCCTCTCTGCTTGCTCCAGTGAACAATGAACAGGCAAGACTGTTCTCTTCCTGTTGGGGAGCACTTCAGCGGTCACGGGCATTCGGCCTCTGATATTCGGGTAAGCGTTCTCCAAGGCGGCCTTCACGACACACGATGGCGCAGAATCGCTGAGCAGAAACTGATAGCCAAGTTCCGCACAGAGGACGGCCTCAACCGGGATATTGGGTTCATGTCACACTATTTGTAACCCCCACAGTTTGCCTGGACCTGCAGAGTTTCACTGGCTGTCTTGTCTGGAGACAATACACATCTTTTTAGCCTGTCTTGATGCTCTCTCCACTCACGTTGTTTGTTTCTTAAAGACTTGATTAGTTGTAAGTATTCGCATTCCACCATTATTCATGTAAATTGAGTCTGTGTCTTTATATGCCCTGTTTGTGAACAGAATTCCCACTCACCTGAAGAAGGGGCTTGGAGCTCCGAAAGCTTGTGTGGCTTTTGCTACCAAATAAAACTGTTGGACTCTAACCTGGTGTTGTTAAACTTCTTACTTTCTTAACGATAGCATTGGCATGGAGGGTCCAGGACAGGTTGTTGGTGATCTGGACTCCTAAAAACCTGAAGCTCTCGACCATTTTCACTTTGTCCCCATTGATGTAGACAGGGGCGTGTTCCCCACTATGCTTCTTGAAGTCGATGACAATCTCCTTCATTTTGTTGACATTGACGAAGAGATTGTCGTTGCTCCAGTTCACTAGATTCTATATCTCTTTCCTGTGCTCTGTCTCATCATTAAGAACAACAAAGAACAAGGAACAGTACAGCATAGGAACAGGCCCTTCAGCCCTCCAAGCCTGCTTCGATCACATTTACCTATCTAAACCAACCGCTTATATCCCTCTATTCCCCATTTGTTCGATAAGTCTTAAATGTCGCTAACGTAACTGCCTCAACCACCTCACTTGGCAGTGCATTCCAGGCCCCCACCACCCTCTGTGTAAAATATTTCCCCCGCACGTCTCCACTGAACCTTTCCCCCCTTATCTTGAACTTGTTTGAGATCTGACCCACTACGGTGGTGTCGTCAGCAAACTTGAAAATTGAGTTGATGGGGAATTTGGCCACACAGTCATGTGTATAAGGAGTATAGTAAGGGGTTGAGGACACAGCCTTGTGGGGCACCTGTGTTGATGATCGTGGAGGAGGTGTTCTTAAATGTTATGGGGGTCTTTGCCTCCATCACACTTTCAGGCTGCGAGTTCCAAACTCCCACCACCCTCTGGGTGAAAATATTTTTTCTCACAGCCCCTCTAAACCTCCTGCCCCTTACCTTAAATCTAAGCCCCTTGGTCATTGATCCCAGCAGCAAGGGAAATCATTTCTTCCCATCTATGCCCCTCCTAATTTTATTCACTTCAATCATGTCCTCTCTCTGTCTCCTCTGATCCAAGGAAAACAACCCCAGTTTATCCAACCACCTCTTCAACTCTCCAGCCCAGGCAACATCCTGGTAAATCTCCTCTGCACCCTTTCCAATGCCATCACTTCCCTCCTATAATGTGGATTCCAGAACAGCACACAATGCTCTAGCTGTGGCCTAACCAATGTTTTATACAATTCCAGCATAGCCTCCCTGGCTCTTAAATCATCATGGACAAAGGAACATAGGAGTTAGGAGCAGAAGTCAGCAAATTCAGCCCTTCAAGTCTGCTCCACCATCCAATCAGATCATGGCTGATCTCTTCCTGGTCTCAAATCCACCTCCCCATTTGTTCCCCATATCCCTTTAACCCGTTTTTAAAAATCAGAAATATATCTATCTTGAAACCATTTAATGATTCACCGCGCGACGGGGCAGCAAGTTCCACAAATTCACCACCATTTACGAGAAGTATAGAATCGCAATAGTGGAGGAGGCCATTTGACCCATCGAGTCTGTCGTTCCTCCTCAGCTCAGTTTAATTTGTACCTATTGTTACCTTTTTGATCTTTTTCATTCTCCAAAAGACGGTCAGAGGGAAGAAACCACATTATAATTGAATCAACAAAAGGTTCTGGCATACAAAATTCTGGGAAACTGGATTAGCCAGCAACAAAGAAGTGGCGCACGTTGGCACAGTGGTTAGCACTGCTGCCTTACAGCGCCAGGGACCTGGATTCAATTCCTGGCTTGGGTTACTGTCTGTGTGGAGTTTGCATCTTCGCCCTGTGTCTGCGCGGATTTCTTCCGGGTGCTCCAGTTTTCTCCCACAGTCCAGGTTAGGTAGATAGGCCATGCTAAATTGTCCCTTAGTGTCAGGGAGATTAGTAGGGTAAATGTGTGGGATTACAGGAATAGGGCCTGGGTGGGATTGTGGTCAGTACAGACTCAATGGGCCAAATGGCCTTTTTCTGTACCGTAGGGATTCTATTAGAATGCCTGCTGCAGAAAATAACAGTTCTGGTTGGGTAGCAACTGCACCGTGCCACTTTTGTCAAGGATTACCCGAGTTCTCATGAGAAACAGAAAAGAATCACCTCCACTGGCTTTTAGCAAGGACCTAGCTGGCTTTACCTGATACACACAATGGCCTCAAGGATACCTTCAGCAGTTACTGCATTACCAGCGTGCTCACCAACTTTTACTCCCCAAATATTATGCACCAAATTTCATGATACTGTTTCACAAAGCACATCTTAGCTTTACATTCAGCAAATTTGCACCCTTTGTTCAAAGGCTCAACGCAGGCACAATGGGCAGAATGGCCTCCCTTTCCGCTGATTCATTCCATGAACCGATGGACGGCTGCAGGGTTGAAAGGGTAGGAATGAGTAGAGTGGCCAGAGATATTGGCTGAGGATTTGCTGGGGAGACATGTTGGGAGACAAGGCAAGTGGCGATTTTGTGAACAGGTAAATGGGTCAAATAAAAACCTGGTGGGAGGTCGGGTGAGCCCAGGATTGCTGAGGTAGGGAGCAACAACTCCTTGGTCTTTCTGATTTTTGGATCTTGGATGTAGAGAAAGCCACTGCAAGGGACCCCCACCCGCCCCCTCCCAAAAAAAACCAAAACTTTCTTTGTTTCTGCTAAGAAAGTAAATGTGCAACTGACTGTACCTAGTGAACGCTGCCATTTAGTTCATCATAGAATCGCTACAGTTCAGAAGAGGCCATTCGGTTCGAGTCTGCACCAACTCTCTGACAGAATATCTTATCCAGGCCCTCTTCCCCACCTATCCCTGTAATCCCACACATTTACCATAGGTCATAGAATCCCTACAGTGGAGGCCATTCGGCCTGCCAAGCCTGCACTGACACCAATCCCACCCAGATCCGATCCCCGTAACCCCACGTATTTACCCTGCTAATCCCCTTGACCCTAAGGGGCAATTTAGCATGGCCAATCAACCTAATTTGCACATCTTTGGAGTGTGGGAGGTAACTGGAGCACCCGGAAGAGATCCACGTAGACACGGGGAGAATGTGCAAATCCCACACAGTGACACATAGGCTGGAATTGAACCCGGATCCCTGGCGCTGTGAGGCAGCAGTGCCAACCACTGTGCCACCGTGCCGCCACTTGCAATTTTTGCCAGTTTTTTTGCTGCTTGCAATCTCACCAGCTCTGATTTGATGATGAGATCAACTTTGCACCCGTTCTGTAAGTCCCCTGATGCTCCAATGCCAGTGTTGCCATGGGGGGGGGGCATGGGGGGGGAGTGGCGAGAGAAGCAGGTTTGAAACTCTCCCGCTTTCTCACTTCTTCGGCACTTGAGAATTTTTTGTAAGATTGCGCCCTATTTGTCCACCAACAAGTATGAAGGTACATTTGTAAAAAATACTCACCAGAATTCAGAGGAGGAAGCAAGAGTACAGAAAGGTCACCTATGTTGCAGTGCCCCAAAGCAATGAAACACCAAACATGGAGAAAAACTTAACACAGAAACAAAACTGCCCATACAAGATAAACGAGGCATAAATTACACCCAGAACAGAGGAAACAGTATTCAGGACAAACATGGAGCAACAGACTAGAATATCAGGTGTTTCCTTAAAAGGCAACATGTGAAAGACAGACAGAAAAAACTAAAGGACACCAGAGAAAGAGAAGTGAAATCACCCCCTACCTCCTACCAACGACACCGGAGATTGGTTTATTTACAGATACACAGCAATTAAACTCTATGCTGGACTTTCAGCTTGCAACGCAATGATTTTCCTGTCTGTTCAGATAAATGGGGAGGAGAAACACAGGCCGGTGACAAAAACCCCCTAGGCTGCAGCCTTAAACACAAAGAGCGGAATTTTCCAGCTGCGTTCGCCCCAAAACCGGAAAATCCCACCCAAGGTCAACGGACCTTGATATGGTCCGCCCTACTCCCCCCTCCACCCCACCCCACCCCCACTTCCCTCCATCTGCCAGGATTCCCGTGGTGGGCGGGACGGGAAAATTCCGCCCAAAGGCCACAACAACGATGCGAAAATCCCGCACATTGTGAAGATCCAGTTCGTGAAGGAACTTCACATTATCTGACTTACCACGCGAGAAACACTGCAAGAAGGTTTACCCTTTTTACATCAAGCGTGAATGTCACATTGTGTAAAAAACGTACTGCGATAATAATGATTTTAAGAGCTTCGGAATGACACATCAACTGGATGATGCGTAAACGATTATTGCGTAGTTTGCATTTTGAAATTAAATTCATCACACGAAGTGCAAATAAAATATTAAAACCATAAATGTAAGAAATCTATAATTTTTCACTTTTATTATTAAATCAATGATGTTGTAGGAAAAAATTCCAGATATCTACAATTATTTAATCATTGTCTTTTTCGCAAAGATATCAAGGTCCAGTTCCTCCTTTGCTTCGTTGCATTGTTTCGAGGCACCACTGGCCAATTTTGGATGACTTTATTTCATTTCATCCGGTTTAAAACTTGCACTGTGTTTTTGCCGTGGATGTAATAACTGTACGCGGAGGCTGTTGTCGTCAACGCTGTCACGTACCTGAAACAACGAGATAATACCATAATCAGCTGGGAGCATCAGATCATCAGCGCAAGACACCAATTTGTTTTAATTCATTTGTGGGACATGGGCAGCCAGCATTTATTGCCCATCCCGAGTTGTCCTTGTTCAGAACCAACCACGTTGCTGTGGCTCTGGAGTCACATGTAGGCCAGACCAGGTAAGGACGGCAGATTTCCTTCGCTAAAGGACATTAGTGAACCAGATGGGTTTTTCCGACAATGGTTTCATGGTCATCAGTAGATTCTTAATTCCAGATTTTTTTATTGAATTCAAATTCCACCATCTGCTGTGGTGGGATTCGAAACCGGGTTCCCAGAATATTAGCTGCGTTTCTGGATTAATAAACTAGCGATAATACCACTAGCCCATCGGCTCCCCCCACTGCACCAGAGTCCAAATTATTCATCTAGAACTCAGGCCAGATCTTTTTAAATAATAAAAGCGTTCGACAACAAGATGCAATCTACACAGCAGCTTCTCTACAGGAAGGTTCCCCAAAGCACATCATAGGACTGTAATCAGAGAAAACAAAAGGTGGGGGAGGGGATAGCCTAATGGTATTATCACTTGACCATTAATCCAGAAACTCAGCTCACGTTCTGGAGACCCGGGTTCGAATCCCACCGCGACAGGTGGTGGAATTTGAATTCACAAAAAGATATCTAGATTTATGAATCTAATGATGACCGTGAAACCATTGTCGGAAAAACCCACCTGGTTCAGAAATGTCCTTGAGAGAAGGGAATCTGCCATCCTTACCTGGTCTGGCCTACATGTGACTCCAAAGCCACAGCTGACTCTCAATTGCCTTCGGGAAACTAGGAATGGGCAATAAATGCTGGCCAACCAGCAACGCCCATGTCCCAGGAATGAATAAAAAAAAACAGATAACAAGCTGAAGGAGACAGTATTAGGACATGAAGATAGATGATTAAAAGCTTGGTCAAAGGCACAATTTTTAAGGAGTGTCTTAAAAGAGGAGAGAGAAAGAAATAGAAGAGTCGCAGAGGGGTGTGGAGGAGTAGGGGGAGCTTCAGAACCTAGACAGCTGCAAGTGCACAGCAGGGTTAAGGAGTCACAATAAGCCAGATGAAGAGGAACACAGAGTTCATGGAAGCTGTAGATGGTTACAAGGATACGGTGGCAGAGTGGTTAGCACTGCTGCCTCACAGTGCCAGGGACCCAGGTTCAATTCCGGCCTTGGGTCACTGTCTGCATGGACTTTGCACATTCTACCCGTGTCTGAGTGGGTTTGCTCCGGTTTCCTCCCACACTCCAAAGATGTGCAGGTTAGGTGCATTAGCCAAGCTAAATTGCTCCTTTGTATCAGGGGATTGGTGGGGTAAATGTGTGGGGTTATGGGATAGGGGCTTGGTGAGGTGGACCGAATGGCCTCCTTCTGCACTGTAGGATTCTATGGAATAATAAAAATTATAAAAAAGGAACTGATACAAATGGCTAGCACTTGCTAAAGTTTTGCAAATTCTTTACTCCTCACACAACATAATTGCTTTCAAATTATCAAACCGTGAAATAATTAAAATGAAACCACTAAAACGTCTAAATGACCATGTAAACATTGAACTCCCATCAATCTCTCCCACTCAAACTATTTTACTAATTTAGTCTCTGCATTCACAGCTTTCAACACTCCTCTTCATGACAGGCATTTTGTTCAGCTAAGGGCATCGATGTTTAACTGTTTGTTCTTGGGTCGGCACAGTAGTTAGTGTTGCTGCCTCACAGCGCCAGGGACCTGGGTTCGATTTCCAGCTTGGGTCACTGTCTGTGTGGAGTCTGCACGTTCTCCCCGTGTCTGCGTGGGTTTCCTCCAGGTGCTCCGGTTTCCTCCCATACTCCAAAGATATGCAGGTTAGGTGCATTGGCCAAGCTAAACTGCCCCTTAGTGTCAGGGAAATGTGTGGGGTTATGGGATAGTGGCGAGGCTGGGACCTCCCACAGTCCAAAGACGTGCTGGCTAGGTGCATTGTCCATGCTAAATTCTCTCTCAGTGTACCCGAGCAGGTGCTGGAGTGTGCCGACTGGGAGACTTTCACAGTAACTTCATTGTGACACTAATAAATAAACTTTAAACTCTTTGATCCTTTTCACCTTCCAAGTTTTTTCTTTCATTCCAAATACATTTGTGCATCTCGCTGCATGGCACAAGCTCTTCCCTGCAGTCAACTTTCCCCAAAATTTTCCTCTCATTTTTGGTGACAATTGTTCTGTCTCACTAAGCAACACGAGGAACAATCTGATGCTTGAAACTCCCATGCAGCAAGTTTGGAAGCACTTCCCAAAATGCTGCCTCTCAGTCGCTGTCAACGAGCTCTGCACAGCAGTGCAATGGAATATTCTCCACTTGCCGGGATGAGTGCACTTCCAACCCACTCAAAGAGTTTGTGACCATCAAAGACCAAGCAGCCCACTTGATTGGCACCCAACCCAACCCCTTAAACATTCCCTCCTCCACCACATTTTTTTTTATTCATTTGTGGGACATGGGTATTGCTGGCTGGCCAGTATTTATTGCCCATCCTTAGTTGCCCGAGGGCAATTGAGAGCCATAGAACATGAGAAGATAGGAGCAGGAGGAGGCCATTTGGCCCTTCGAGCCTGCTCCACCATTCATTACGATCATGGCTGATCATCCAATTCAATAGCCTATAGAAACATAAACGTTGGATTGCTGTGGCTCTGGAGTCACATGTAGGCCAGACCAGGTAAGGACGGCAGATTTCCTTCCCTAAAGTGAACTAGGTCGGTTTTTCCGACAATGGGATTATCAGTAGATTCTTAATTCCAGACTTTTTTTTATTGAATTCAAATTCCACCAGTTGCCGTGGTGGGATTCGAATCCGGGTCCCCAAAACATTTGCTGAGTTTTCTAGATTAATAGTCTAGCGATAATACCACTAGCCATCACCTCCCGTATTGGCAGCAGTGTGTACCCTCCACTAGATGCACAGCAGCAACTGACCAGAAGTCCTGTGACAGTACCTTCCAAGTCTCCAACCTCTACCACTTAGAAGGACAAGGACAGCAAACGCATGGGAACCCCAAAACCTGCATGTCCTCCTCAAGCCACTCACCATCCCGATTTGAAACTATAATCGCCTTTCATTCACAGTCGCTGGGTCAAAATCCAGGAATGTCCTCCCTAGCAGCACAGTGGGTGTACTTACACCACACGGACTGCAGCAGTGAAAGCCAAGGCTTTTCATCACCTTCTCGAGGGTAATAAGTAACAAATGTTGGCCTTGTTAGCAATGGTCACATCCCATAAATGCAATTTTAAAATCCTCCTATTAAAATCCACAATTTCTACAGCTAACGTTTGTATCAGAGCGCCTCCAATGTAAGGTGTATGTACAGCCAGGGTAATCCAGAGATTAGCATTGGAGATACCGTGCCAAGAATAGCTGGTATCGGCTTACAGGAGGACTCGTTTAGACTCATTTTGGTTAAAAGCTTTGGCAGTCTCCACAATCAGCATCGCTGTAGCTTTGGCCCTTCACCAGAAAGATGAACAACCAATGTCAGAGGAACTAGTTCACAGGGGCAACCGGTATTTTAAAAAAAAAAAGAGTTGAAATACCAAACCCATTTTCAGGCAAGGATGAGAAGGATGGAATAATTGAGAAATAAACATAGCATCATTTGCAAAGTAGATAATCCCTATTTAGATACAAAGCCTTATACTGAAACAGTTCCCTAAGTGGTAAACCTCAATGGCTAATTATCAAAAGGAAACAATTTGTCTGGTTAAGTGGATGATTAGCAGCATTTATTATAAAGAAACATGCTTTCAACATGGTAGCAGTGTTAATAGCATGCATTCACCGATAGGGTCATCCAATAGTAAGTCCTGCTCACCAAAGTCCTTGCTACCCTCCACCAACTCACTGGATCATAGAATGCCTTCAGTGCAGAAGGAAGCCACTTGCCCATCGAGTTTGCACCGACAACAATCCCACCCAGGTCCCATACCTGTGACCCTACGTATTTACCCTGCTAATCCTTCAGACACTAAGGGGCAATTTAGCATGGCCAATTCACCTAACCTGCACATCTTTAGATTGTGGGAGGAAACCGGAGCACCCGGAGAAAACCCACGCAGACATGGGGAGAATGTGCAAATTCCACACAATCACCTGAGGCCAGAGTTGAACCCGGATCCCTGGCACTGTGGGGCAGCAGTGCTAACCACTGTGCTGTCTTCTGACTCCTTGTCAATTATTCCAAAGTGCCTCTACTTGTTTACAGAACCATCCACATTATCACCACACTCAAAGCGAGGACTTGCAGCCTCTGCTGTGCACCCTCTACTCTAGCACAGCCTCCACTGCGTTCCAAATTCCCTTCCCAAACCCTTCTGTTTCTTGTGCCTCTCCGCACCTCCAATACGCCTCCTCGCGACTTACTCTTCACCCAGATTCACAGCCACTCCAAACTTACCCTATTCTTACACGGGGTGCAAAGTATTCCTTTTAGGAGCATTCTGCTACAATGAAAGGAGGCCTATAAATAACAAGTATTTCGTATTTTCGTAATGTTTCCATCAAATCTCACCATAACGTGTGGAGGAACACACTGTCCACATACTGAAAAACTGGGGCTGCCAGTGATGCAGCCACTAGCACAAGCTGAACTGCTGTGTTGACCTGCAACATAAATGAAAGCCAATAAATTAAAATATTGCCAAATAAAATGTGAGATATAATGTTGCAACGGTCTGATTTTCTGCTTCCGTTTCATTATATTACTAGCAATGTACAAACAAGACCATGGTACTGACTTGTTGAAATCATTCAGTAAAAGCTCCAAACTGGTCCCTGGAGCTCCGGGTTCAATTCCCGGTTTGGGTCACTGTCTGTGTGGAGTTTGCATGTTCTCCCTGTGTCTGCATCAGTTTCCTCTGCGTGTTCCGGTTTCCTCCAAAGACGTGCGAATTAAGTGCACTGGCCATGCTAAATTGCCCCTTCGTGTTCCAGGATGAGTAGGTTAGAGGGTAAATATGTGGGGATAGGCCCTGGGTGGGATTGTTGTCGGTGCAGACTCGATGGGCTGAATGGCCTCCTCCTGCCCGGTAGGGATTCTAAAAAGCCATGATTCTAAAAAGCCGAAGGAGGACCCAAATATGCCATGGGCAATAAAATATAAAATCCCTCCGTGACAGAACCATCAAATATATTGGATGGGGACACTGAGAGAATATATACATATTCAGGCATGAGGAAAATGTGCAAACTCCACATGGGTGGCCTGGGATCTCACACACGTGGCGCGATCTTACCTGCCGTTCACGCCACGCTCCCGCTGCAGCGAAGTCGGAGAATTTGGTGGCCAGCCAAATCTCTGTTCACTGCGGCGGGAAGGGAAAATACCACCAGCATGAATGGTGGTAAGATTCCAGCCCATGTATGGGATCCCAGGCAGTTTTCCAATTTGGAAGGGGGAAGAGTGGGTCTAAGACTAGTATTTTAAACTTAAAGACGGGCAACCCAGTGGACATGAAAGCTGAGCTCGCTAACTGCAGCGAACTGGGGCACTAGGTTAGGGGATACATTGATAGAGATACAGTGGCAGACATATGAGGGGGTATTTCAGAATACTCAGAAAAAATATATTCTTACAATAAAGAAAAATTCTAAGGGGAGGACCCACTATCCGTGGTTAACTAATCATGTTAAGGAATTCATGAAACTTAAGGAAAAAACATATAGCTGTGCGAGGATGAATGGCAGATCAAGTGTATGAGAGGAAGCTTGCTAGAAATGTAAGAAGGATAGCAAGACTTTTTACATGTATTTAAATGAGCAAGTAAAGTAGATAATTTTGATTTGATTTATTGTCACATGTATTAACATACAGTGAAAAGTATTGTTTCTTGCACGCTATACAGACAAAGCATACCGTTCATAGAGAAGGAAAGGAGAGAATGCAGAGTTACAGTCATAGCTGCGGTGTAGAGAAAAATCAACATATTGCGAGGTAGGTCCATTCAAAAGTCTGATAGCAGCAGGGAAGAAACTGTACTTGAGTCGGTTGGTACATGACCTCAGACTTTTGTATCTCTTTCCCGACGGAAGAAGGTGGAAGAGAGTATGTCCGGGGTGCGTGGGGGTCCTTGATTATGCTGGCTGCTTTGCCGAGGCAGCAGGAAGTGTAGACAGAGTCAATGGATGGGAGGCTGGTTTGCGTGATGGATTGGGCTACATTCTGTAGTTCCTTGTGCTCTTGGGCAGAGCATGAGCCATACCAAGCTGTGATACAACCAGAAAGAATGCTTTCTATGGTGCATCTGTAAAAGTTAGTGAGAGTCGTAGCTGACATGTCAAATTTCCTTAGTCTTCTGAGAAAGTAGAGGCGCTGGTGGGCTTTTTTAACTATAGCGTCGGCATGGGGGCGGGGGGACCAAAATGGCGGATGAAATGAAGAAATATTTTGTTTCTGCCTTCACTATAGAGGATGCAAAAAAACATTCCATTGGTTTTAAATCAAGAGGTGAAAGTGAAAGGGGTACTTGGTGAAAATCCAATCACTCACCTGATGGAGCAGCAGCACTCCGAAAGCTGTGATACCAAATAAACCTTTTGGACTTTAACCTGGTGTTGTGAGACTTGTTACTGTGCCCACCCCAGTCCAACGCCAGCATCTCCACATCATCCAATCACTAAGGAAGCTTTACTAAGCAAAGGCTTCCATTAATGCCTCAGTGGCAGAGTGGGTCACCTCTACCTTCTTCCATCAGGAAAAAGATACAGAAGTCTGAGGTCACGTGCCAACCGACTGAAGTACAGCTTCTTCCCTGCTGCTATCAGACTTTTGAATGGACCTACCATATATTAAGCTGATCTTTCTCTACACCCTAGCTATGACTGTAACACCACATTCTGCACTTGCTGCTTTCCTTCTCCCCTATGTACTCCATGAATGGTATGCTTTGTCTGCATAGCCCGCAAGAAACAATACTTTTCACTGTATCACAATACATGTGACAATAATAAATCAGTAAGTAGTCTCACAACACCAGGTTGAAGTCCAACAGGTTTACTTGGTAGCACGAGCTTTCGGAGTGCTGCTCCTTCATCAGGTGAGACTTCTTACTGTGCCTACCCCAGTCCAACGCCGGCATCTCCACATCATAATAATAAATCAAATCGAGTGTTCAGGAGTTGGTTGGAAAAGGGATCAATTAATTGGTAACTGTGTCTTACCTTGCTGATAAATGTTGGTTTTAACTGAGCCGTAGCATAGCACGGGTTGAAGTATTTGCTGAGAGTCCTCTGTAAGAGATGAGAGTAGTTATCCAATTGTATATAACCAATTTTACAAAACACAAAACACTGTAAAATACAATACCGGTGACGAAAGGGTTAGGAAAGCATTTCACTCTTGTCTGCATACCAGTTAGAGAACATGTAAATCGATGGGAATACGAGAGATCAGAGCTAAGTTATTTCATATCAATATCAAAATGAAATTCCTGTAGCAAAAACAGAACGTGCTGGAAAATTTCAGCAGGTCTGACAGCATCTGCGGAGAGAGAATAAAGCCAACATTTCCAGTCAGGATGACACTTGGTCAGAGCTCTGACCAAAGATGTGTGGGGTTAGGTTGATTGGCCATGCTAAATTGCCCCTTAGTTCCCGGGATGTGTAGGTTAGAGGGATTGGGGGGAAAATATGTGGGGTTAAGGGCCCGAGTGGGATTGTTGTCGATGCAGACTCGATGGGCCGAACAGTCTCCTTCTGCACTGTGGGATTTTCTATGATTCTGTGATGATTTCTATAATTCCAGCATCCGCAATATTTTGTTTTTGCCCAAATTCCTGCAGCATAATATAACCGGGGACATAGGAATTACAGATTGGCATCAATTCAGTGGGGTTATCCAATTCCCTTTCAGTGAAGGAAAAATGCTCCTGCCATTCTACTGGCAATTTCTCCCTCATCAAGACTCACCCCAAAGGGTTCTAGTTCACCTGGCACCTGGTTCACAAGGATGGATTTTAGCTCATTCACACTGGCAAAAACAAGTTAGATTTCACATAAATCTTGCCTCCGTTTGACACTAATTCATAAATATGATATCAAAGATATTATTGAAAACATCAGCCTTGTTTGGATAGTGTAGCCTAAAGAGTCTTTATCTGCAGTTATAAATCCATCTGTAAAGCATTTGATGGTGGACAGATGACAAAAAAAAGAGTTCAAAGGAAAATAAGTGGCTCAGCATCAACACATAACAGGACAGAGATAAAGAACACAAAACCATAGAAACCCTACAGTGCAGACGGAGGCCATTCAGCCCATCGAGTCTGCACCAACAACAATCCCATCCATGCCCTATCCCTGCAACCCCCACAAAACAAGAGTTGGTGAGCACCACCTCCCACCCTCATGAGAGAATGAGAAAACAAGAAAGAGAATGCAAGAAAGAGAGCGTGTATGTGAGTAGGGAAAGCGAGCCAGAGGGGAAAGCGAGGTGGGGCGGGGGGGGAGGGCTTGAGCCAGAGGGGGTGGAAGTGAGCCAGGGAGGGTGGGGGTGGGAGCCAGCAGGAAGTCGAGAGAGAGAAAGAGGGCAAAGTTAAAATGAGATAAACAACCTTTGCTACTTACTGGTGGTGGAACCGTTCGGTATCTAATATAGAAACCAGCTGCAATCAAAGTGACGTCTCGCAAAAGGACCATAGCAGTAAGAGGAGCTGCAAAACAGAAAGATTACAATGGGTACGGGGTAGAATTTTGCAGTGAGGGAGCGGGGGGAGGGGTTTAATCCCAGAACTCTGAAGCAGTTGCAAAGTTGGTCATTAAAAAAGTGGTCTTAAAAATGTGATCATTTAAATTTTACTATTTACTAGAAACTTGAAAGGTATGTTCCAGTAGCACCCCTGATGCTGCAAATTTACTGAAAATGGTATCCTGACATTTTTACATACAGTATTTTCTATTATCACAATAAATAGCTGATCGGCATACTCCCACCAAGGGTCTAAATTTGCAAATACTACTCAGAATAGCAAGATACGCAGGAGACAGGGAAAACATAAATAGCGTCTAATATTGAGAAATGGAAAGTAAAGCAGTGGTGGCAGGCTTTAGAGTACTAAGCATTAAGTAAAGCATTGGCGGTGGGCTTTCGAGTACTAAGTTTTAAACAGAATAGAATCACAGAATCTTTACAGTGCAGAAGGAGCCATTCTGCCCACTGACTCTCTGATAGACATTCTACTCAATTCCACTCCCTGCCTTATCACCATAAACTTGCACATTGTTTCTTTTTCAATAGCAACCCAATTCCCTTCCGATTGAACCTGCCTCCACCATCCTCTCAGGAGGTTCCTTCCAGACTCCAAACACTCTCTGGATGAAAACAAAACTTTTCCTCATCACTTTTACTCCTTTTGCCAATTTTAAATCTATGCCCTCCTTCTCAACCTTGCCCCTCGCCTAAGGTGTGATTCTCAGGTTAAATCAACTCCAATCAGCTCTCCCCCTCAAAGGGGAGAGCAGCCTATGGTCATTTAGGACTA
This sequence comes from Mustelus asterias, assembly GCF_964213995.1. Lineage (NCBI taxonomy): Eukaryota > Metazoa > Chordata > Chondrichthyes > Carcharhiniformes > Triakidae > Mustelus > Mustelus asterias. Next base: position 92,979,049 of record NC_135815.1, on the reverse strand, counting down.
TGGCGATTTTACCTTTATTCCAAAGCACTCTTCACTGGCCTCCCACATTCTACCCTCGGTAAACTTGAGATCATCCAAAACTTTGCTGACTTGGATTGGTTCCCAGTTAAGCAACACCTCAGTTTTAAAATTCTCGACCCTATTTTCAATTCCCTCCGCAACCTCACCCCTCCTTTTCTCTAATAAGATACACAATGCACAATGGGTGGCACAGTAATTAGCACTGCTGCCTCACAGCGCCCAGGGCTCAGATTCAATTCCCGGCCTGGGTCACCGTCTGTGTGGAGTTTGCACATTCTCCTCCGTGTCTGCGTGGGTTTCCTCCGGGTGCTCTGGTTTCCTTCCACAGTCTGAAAGACGTGTTGGTTAGGTGCATTGGCCATGCTAAATTCTCTCTCAGTGTCCCCGAACAGGCGCCGGAGTGTGGCGACTAGGCGGCTCTGTTCTCAGCCCCCTACTTTTCTCCTTATACACCTATAACAGTATGGCCAAATTCCCCTCCAACTCGATTTTCAAGTTTGCTGATGACACCACCATAGTGAGTCAGATCTCAAGCAATGGCGAGACAGAGTACAGGAATGAGGTAGAGAATCTGGTGAACTGGTGCGGCAACAACAATCTCTCCCTTAATGTCAACAAAATGAAGGAGATTGTCATCGACTTCAGGAAGCGTAGAGAAAAACATGCCCCTGTCTACATCAACGGGGATGATGTAGAAATGGTCGAGAGCTTCAGGTTTTTAGGTGTCCATTTCACCAACAACCTGTCCTGGTCCCCCCCCAATGCCAACACTACAGTTAAGAAAGCCCACCAATGCCTCTACTTTCTCAGAAGACTAAGGTAATTTGGCATGTCAGCTACGACTCTCACCAACTTTTACAGATGCACCATAGAAAGCAGTCTTTCTGGTTCTTTAACAGCTTGGTATGGCTCCTGCTCTGCCCAAGACCACAAGAAACTACAAAAGGTCGTGAATGTAGCCCTATCCATTGAGTTTGTCTATACTTCCCGCTGCCTTGGCAAAGCAGCCAGCGTACCCCGGACATACTCTCTTCCACCTTCTCCTGTCGGGAAAAAGATACAAAGGTCTGAGGTCACATACCAACCGACTCAAGAACGGCTTCTTCCTGCTGCCATCAGACTTTTGAATGGACCTACCTCGCACTAAGTTGATCTTTCTCTACAGCCTAGCTATGACTGTAACACTAAATTCTGCACTCTCTCGTTTCCTTCTCTATGAACGGTATGCTTTGTCTGTATAGCATGCAAGAAACAATACTTTTCACTGTATCCCAATGCATGCAACAATAATAAATCAAATCAAATTTTCACAGTAACCTCATTGCGACTCTGACTCCTAAACTCAATCCCTCGATTGATAAAGGCCAGCACACCATACGCCTTCTTAACCACCTCCTCCACCTGCGGGGCTGATTTTAGAGTCCTATGGACCCGGACCCCAAGGTCCTTCTGATCCTCTACAGTACTAAGAGTCTTTCCCTTTATATTGTACTCCTTCATCCCATTTGACCTGCCAAAATGGACCACTATGCATTTATCTGGGTTGAAGTCCATCTGCCACTTCTCCGCCCAGTCTTGCATCTTATCTATGTCCCTCTGTAACTTCTGACATTCCTCCAGACTATCCACAACCCCACCAACCTTCGTGTCGTCAGCAAACTTACCAACCCATCCCTCCACTTCCGCATCCAGGTCATTAATGAAAATGACAAACAGCAAGGGTCCCAGAACAGATCCCTGGGGCACACCACTGGTGACCGACCTCCATTTAGAAAAAGACCCATCTATACCCACTCTCTGTCTCCTTTGGGCAAGCCAGTTCTGGATCCACAGGGCAGCAGCCCCTTGGATCCCATGCCCTCTCACTTTTTCTAGAAGCCTTGCATGGGGGACCTTATCGAACGCCTTGCTAAAATCCATATAAACCACATCTATCACTTTCCCTTCGTCAATGTGTTTAGTCACATTTTCGAAGAACTCCACCAGGCTCATAAGGCACGATCTGCCTTTGACAAAGCCATGCTGAGTATCCTTGAGCATACTAAGGATGTGAAGACATTGGACAGAGTACAGAGGAGATTCACAAGAATGATTCCAGGGATAAACAACTAGAATCATAGAAACCCTACACTGCGGAAGGCGGCCGTTCAGCCCATCAAGTCTGCATCATAACAATCCCTCCGAGGTCTTATCCCCAGTAACCGCACATATTTACTCCGCTAATCCCTCTAACCTACACATGCTGGCACACAAAGGGGAAATTTAGCATGGCCAATCCACCTAACCCGCACATCTTGGCACTGTGGGAGTCAACCAGAAGTAACAGAATGAGAGTTTCAGCAGCAGATCAGCTGAGGCAGGGTCAGAGTTAGGCGAGTTCCAGAGGCCGTTTGAGTGATGCCTCAGATATGTGGTCAGAAGCTCTTTTCTGGCTCAGATGTGACATCAAGGCTGCAAACAGTCTAGTTCAGCCTCAGACAGTTGCCAGAGAGAGGGATGGAGTTGGTAACTCACTTTATGATTCAGCAAATACCAGGAATACATGTTTGTGCAGAACATGATAAAAGCAAAACAGCCAAAAGATTGAGCTGATTAACTTTCAGTCACTAATGTTTCATGATAATTTGTTACCTACATCCACCAGTATTGGTAGTCTCGAGGCAGAATAAAAGCAGCTTGCTTTCTGTGAAATAATAAAAGCCGTATTTAAAAGGTAATTAGTTCTGTAAGAGAATAGTCAGTGAAAGGTGCAGCTGGAAGCAGTGAAACCAGAATCAGTGCAATGCCCCTGGGTTTTACCACTGTCAGAACAGAATAGTGAACTAATACCTTCACAGACACGTTAACCGAAAACACGAGGCAACACCCATCGTTTCAACCCCAAGAGCTGACTGAAGCAAGAAGTTAAGCTGTCGGAAATCATGGAAAAGAAGAAAATTCAGCCCTACATCGCCATTTGAAGTTTTACAGGAAATTTCACCCTGTGACCTCTACCACCTAGAAGGACTGAGGCAGCAGACGCATGGGAACGCCACCACCTGCAAATTCTGATCCAGACTTGGAACTATATCGGCATTGCTTCATTGTCACTGGGTCAAAACTGGAATCTCCTGCCAACAGTACCTTCACCAAATGGACTACAATGGTTTAAGATGGCACCTCATCACCTCAAGGGCAATTAGGGATGGGTAATAAATGCTGGCTCAGCTAGGGACACCCACATCACAAGAAAGAATTTTAAAACCAGGAGGTACATTTCCATAAGTAATCCTTCAGCCAAGAAGTTCTTTGGGATGGTCTTGAGGAAGACATAAGGTGCTACATGAATGCAAGTTATTTTTCTTTACTTGCAACGAACTTCAACCAATTCTTCTTGTCCTACTATGATGGTGAATTTGAATTCAATAAAAAATATCTGGAATTAAGAACTTACTGATGACCATGAAACCATTGTCAATTGTTGGAAAAACTCAACTGGTTCACTACTGTCCTTTAGGGAAGGAAATCTGCCGTCCTTACCTGGCCTGATCTACATGTGACTCCAGAGCCACAGCAATGTGGTTGACTCTCAACTGCCCTCGGGCAACTAGGGATGGGCAAAAAATGCTGGCCAGCCAGCGACGCCCATGTCCCATGAATGAATTTAAAAATCTCTCGCAAAGTTAATAATATAAAAGGTCCATGAAGCACCTGCGTCTTTCCATTAGCAGATGTAATCCAAGGCCTTTGATATAGTTGCCACTCTTCAGAACTGAAGCACATTTTCGTTACGTTGCTTCTTTTTCTGAACTGTATCCTAGAAGGGCAAGCAGGAAGAGGAAGACGTACCTGGAATGAGTTCAGCACAGGTCAGACTGACATATAGGACGCTGATCAGAATTTTATCTGCCAATGGGTCCAGGGCACTCCCCAGAGCGGATTTCTGATTCGCCCAGTTTCGTGCAATGTACCCATCCAACTGCAAAATTTAAAGATTAAAAAAAAGTGCGTTAGACGGTCAATCAATAGTGCCACATCAGAGAAAGAGCTTTTAACAAAAATATCTCTAAACAGACTCAAGTCACGGCTCTCCTAAAGTACAGCAAAATACTGCCATATTTATGCAACTCTTCCTTTCAATTTATTTTTGATTAGTTAGTGGAATTAGCACAAACCAAAAATTAGCCCTGCAAGATTGCTCTGAGGTTCTTCCTCAGAGATAAGCCGCTTTCTGAAGACATGAATATTATATCACCTAAAATGGAACACAGGCCAGAGAGGAGCTCCAGAACCGCAATAGGTGATACTTAATAAAGAGTTGACCACTACAGTGCGAACCATCCTTTTACAAGATAAGATGGCTGCCACAAAGATGGTAGCAGACATTAGGAAAGTAGATTTTCACATTCTGAACAACCAAATGCATTACACAAAGTGAGATAAAAGTAGAGTGAAAAATCACACAAACAGCAAAATGGACACAAAAAAAATTTGCAACAAGTTAATAATTTAAAAAAAGTCAATGAATATTTGGATCTGATCAGTGATTAATTGGAACAGGATTTCACAGAATCCCTACAGTACGAAGGAGGCCATTCGGCTCATCGAGTATGTACCAACCACAATCCCACCTATTCCTGTAATCCCACGCATTTACCCTGCCCCTAACACTAGGGCTAATTTAGCATGACCAATCAACCGAACCCGCACATCTTTGGACTGTGGGAGGAAACCGGAGCACCCGGAGGAAACCCACACAGACACAGGGAGATTGTGCAAACACCACACAGCCAGTGACCCGAGGCTGGAATTGAACCTTGGACCCTGGCACTGTGAAACAGCAGTGCTAACCACTGTGCCACCCTGGGTAGATGCAATAAGGCAGGCAGTTTAGGCAGGGTAGATGTAGTAAACACATTCTTCACATCAACTCTTATCAAGGAGGACAGTAGAGATAAATTTCAGTCATAGCAAATGAAGCTTTGCAAGCCACAGTTCACACATTTGAAGTTAGGAAAACTATATTATGCAAAAACTGGAAGCATGAAATAGCAACAACTCTCCCAGGCCAGGTGCAATCCAACCAAGATCTCTCAATGAATTAAAGAACAAAATCAGAGAAGCTTTGATGATATTCGTCAATGATCCATAAATACTGTACAACATATCACGGGTTTGGTAAATTATCCAACATTTGAAAAAAGGAGGAAGGTGTGACCCTGATAATTAAGTCAATTATTCAAACATTTGTAATAGTAAAATATTTTATGGTGCATTGAAAGAACGCTGGCTTCAGAGGGAATTGCTGAACATGTCTTTACAAGTAATAAAAACAGGAAATGCTGGATAAACTCAACAGGTCCGGCAGCATCTGTCGAGAGAGAAACAGAGGGTGATATTTTTAATGCTGGGCAGACTTGAAACCGGGAGAGTTTCAGACCTGTCTTTTGGGCGTGTTTTTAGGGCCCCCACACACATTCTGCCTGCAAAATTCTGAGTGAGCCTGGTGCTCGCTGCAGAAGCCTGTGGGCGGGGCTTAACGTGCTCGAAAGCCTGCAGAGGGAGGTAGCGCGCATGTGCAGGCCTCTGATGCAGTAGCAAGGGTCTGACAGACAAGAGAGAGCTGCCAGGCCCCTGCTAATGCAGGCAGCCTGAAGCAGCTGCCCCACCCCCCGCAATCGCGAGGGCACGCGGCCTGAGATACAACCTCCCCCTAACCCCAGACCGATCGTGGACACTCCCTCCCCCACCTATCGTGGCCCCGCTGCCCTCCCCCCACCGATGGCTGCAGAGTGGCAGTGGGTCCCCTCTCCCTCCCTCCCCCACCGATCACTGTAGAGAGGCAGCGGGCCCCTTACCCCATTAGCCCCGCCCCCACTGGCCCCTCCCCCTGGCACTGCCTTGTGGGCATCGCCTAGGTGCCAGACCGGCATTTCCCAGGTGCCAGGGTGGCACTGCCAAAGGAACACCCCCCCCCCCCCCTCCACTCACGGCCTCCCCAGCGGGCCTCACTGGCTTCCGGTTCCACCGGCGAGGCCAAGGCGACTGCTCCCTGTTCATGGGGAGCATGTCTATTCCTTGCCAGCGAGAACCTTTCCTGGCAGGTGAGCCCAGGCGATTGAACGCCGGGCTTGCTAATGACATGTAAATGCTTCTTTAAATAAATTTAAATACATTAACCTGCCTCTCGCCCATTTCCGATGAGAGGCTGACCGTGCTGGAAATCCAGCGCTCGTAAAATGACCAGCGCCAATCGCTTTATGCCCCACTTTACGACCGTGTCGCGCCCGAAAACGGGCGCAACGCGATGGTAAAATCACCCCCAGAGTTAACATTTCGGGTCTGTATGACCCATATAACAGAACTGTTCTTTAGACGGGTCATATGGACTCGAAATATTAACTGTTTCTCTCTCCACAAATGCTGCCAAACCTGCCGGGTTTATCCAGCACTTCCTGTTTTTATTTCAGATTTCCAGCATTTTGCTTTTATTGTATGACTTTACAAGCAATGGTCCATACCTTACAAAGCTAATTAACTCCTCGAGGTAGCGAACGAATGATAAGATGTAGCTTACTTAAACCCTAAACATTTATCGATCTTTTCTTTACAGAAGCCCACTACTACAATACATTCAGTACATTTTGTTTTCATTTTTTGCTGCAATATATTGCATAACCTAAAGCATTCCGATTCTCAAAAAGCGTTAGCGATCAGTTTTCAAATATATTTTTTAGATTACTTATAGTGCGATGGTTTTAATAGTCAAACTTTGTCGGTTACTGAAAAGAGTCTAAAAAAATTAAACTTTCAGGGTTACATCCCACCTCCGTTGCATGCTGTGAATACAAAATTGTAATCCTGCTTTGCTAACAAAATGGAGCTTCTACTGCATACTTTGTGATTTAATTTACCGAATGTAACATCAATGTAATGTAATGTAACGTCCACTCTTAGTTTGTCTCATTCCCACCTAATCCAAGAGAAGTTTCAACTATTCAAAAGACCGAGGCCAGTCATTCCCTGTCATCAAGGATCTGCAAACAGCTTGGATCGATCTCTCATTTATATACACCACATTCTCAGTGATGGAATGTGCTTTCTTAGAGCCATCGCTAGTTGGTACAAACTCCTACAAACACTTTATCGCTGCTGCTGCATCTCGTCATAATGGCACAGGAATTTCAGAAACCCACCTCCTCCCCCGAAAAAGCCACGCTTCCACCGTTCTGATGAGCATGTCTGGTTATCATCTTTACAATGACTCAATGGAGCGCTGTTTCTTTGATTCTGTACAGGGTGGGCAGCTTTCCGATTGCCCAGCGGTTAGAAGTTCTGCAATAATAAGCTAAACGGACCAAAAGGTCTCTGCTTCTTTTCACAGTAAACACTCAAAACTTGGATGAAGGGTCACTTGGGTCAGGTACGAATTACAATAGTAGCCAGACTCAGTACATTCAGGAGAATGGGGAGGGGGGTGGAAATGACCAGGTTGATAACTAGGTGGCCGATTTTCCCACTAGGTAATTAGTGAAAGGCGTTAATAGGCTGTGGTAAGCAGAATAGCTTACATGTGGATGCTGCCTTAGGTTTAGATTTTTAAAAAATGTTGCCCATCCCCTAGGACGAATAACACTCCTCCTGGGCAAAACAACAATTTATCTGTATTTCACCCAACAAACAAGACTAGCCCCTTGCGCATCTCCAATTTTAATTGCACCACAATTGGTGGCCGTGCCTTCAGTTGTCTCGGTCCAAAGCTCTAAAGTGCCATCCTTACAGCTCCCTAACTTGCTTTAAGACGCTCCTTAGAACCTACCGCTTTGACCAAGCCATTGGTCATCTGAATCATTCTCCTTCTGTGATTCAGTCATGCTTTGTCTTATAATGTTCCTGGGAAGTTACAACGTGTTAAAAGGTGCATTTAAATACAGGTTGTTGCTGTTGAGTGGTGGACGAGGTTTGAGGGACTGCATGGCCCACTCCTGCTCCTATTTCGTTAGGTTCTCATGTTATTATGAGATAGTCAGATCCAGTAACTAGTTGCCTGCTCTACTTAGCAGATGCTCAAATTAGCACTTTCCAGATAGTAGGTGACTTAAGACCAATACCAAACAGCCTCCAACTGTGAATGATGATAAGTCTGGGCACTATAAGCCATGTATTACAGTGGGTCAATTTAGCTTAATTAGATGTGATCTATCTATCTTCTTTTGTCATAGCACAAAGAGATCAGAGATCATATACTTCATAATAGTAAGGTTGTTTGTAAGAGTGGGGCCAGAGGAAAGTTTAACAATGGTGTCTTGCACTATTTCTAATGTGTTCATTTGCAGCATCAGTGATTTATTCTTCAATAGGCATGTTACACCAACAGATACATTGCATAGAGCAGTGCTTCCCAAACTTTTCCAGCCATGGAACCCTTTTGACCTTCCAAGAGTACTGACAGAGCCCCTAAGAGGATTACACTTCCTTTCCTAGGAGTGAGGGTTGGTTTACGGGAGTGGTTCTTCACACCAGAAATGAGGATAAGTGTTTGGTAAGAGCTTGAATTGGAACTTGGCTTTAACAGGCATTGCTTTTGTCCTGATGAATCAGGTGACTATCTGCTCTGTGTAAAATACACTCGTGAAATAAAGGCACTGGAAAATATAGAACCATTGAATCTCGACAGTGCAGAAAGGAGGCCCTTCGGCCCATCAAATCTGCACCTACTCTCCAAAAGAATATCCCACCCAAGCCTTCCCATCATTTGCTGTGTCAAATCCACTTTCTAAGACTTGTATCCCCAATCTACACTATAGATTCAGAACCGTGACTCCCCACTCCATTTTCACAAATCGTAACTGATGTTAAAATCTCCTTTCTCCTAGCCCCACAATCCCACACTTTACCACGGCTAACCCCCCTAAACTACACATCTTTGGACACTAAAGGACTTGGCATAACAGTGACATGGCCAATCCACCTCACCTGCACATCTCTGGACTGTGGGAGGAAACCGGAGAAAACCCATGCAGACACGGGGAGAAAGTGCAAACTCCACACACAGACAGTCACCCAAGGCCGGAATCAAACCCGATTCCAGAAGTAGACCATTTCATCCCTCAAGCCCGTTATGCCGTCCAATGAGATCTTACAACCTAACTCCATACACAGAGTTTTAAATGAGAACCTGCTATGCAGGTTATTTTCAACAATAGCAGTTTTTTGGTGGGGGGAGGATGAGGGGGCAGGTGGAGAAGAGGGAGAACAGAGAAGCTGACTGTTCAAAGAGAAGTAGCTGGATGCCAAGAATTACCTTGTAGGCACCTGTCCTGTTTAATATAGACAAATCACCTGCACAACCTTCAGGTCATATTTCATCCACAATAAGTTATACAATGAGACAATGGGACGCACAGCAGATGATGTGACAGAAAGTTAGATTTCTAATGAACCGCAAACATCTCTCAAGGTGGATAGTCAGAAGCTTTTTCCCAGGGTGGAAGAGTCAATTACTAGGGGGCACAGGTTTAAGGTGCGAGGGGCAAGGTTTAAAGGAGATGTACGGGACAAGTTTTTTTTTATACAGAGGGTTGTGGGTGCCTGGGACTTGCTGCCGGGGTAGGTAGCGTTAGTAGATATGACAGCGACTTTTAAGGGGCATCTTGACAAATACATGAATAGGATGGGAATAAAGGGATATGGTCCATGGAAGGGTAGGGGGTTTTAGTTCAGTCAGGCAGCATGGTCGGTGTAGGCTTGGAGGGCTGAAGGGCTCTTTCCTGTGCTGTCATTTTCTTTGTTCTTTGTAACGGATGGCATGGGTGGAAAACCTCATCTACCTGTTGTACTGAGATATGGCACATGTTGGATCCTCTTCGAAATCTGTGATAAAGTTGTACAAAAAAAAGCATGGGGGTTCTTTTTTTGGGTCAGCCTCAAACCTATAAAACTGCGGAAACCTGTTTCCTGTCCAAAGGCAGAATTAGCAATTGCAACACTGGACTGTAAGTTACACTTCTGTTTAAATATATACCATTGTGTCAAACCCACATACAAAGACTTGTATCCCCAGCCTACAATATAGATTCAGAAACAATGACCTCACCCCCCTCCCCTCCCCAAGCACCACCACCTCCTTTGCACAAATTGTAAAATCTCCTTTCTCCTGGCCAATTCCAGAGACCAGTTACATAGTCTCGTGAATACGGTTACTAATTATTGCAGTTCATTCTTCCTAACCCTCAAAAAAAACACTTCTGAAGAACTTGTAATCCATTTTTGAGCCATTTGCTTAACCGTTCCGTTAAAGCCAAAGACTTGTTGTTAACCCTGAAGATAACCATGATTCCATCTTTCTGGTTGCTTATAGCCTGCAAGCCCTTGCTTATCCCAGGCATTCGGCTATCAAAGCAGGTTACATTCCAAGAGCTCTGCTGGAGGAATGCCTATCTACCACAAAAGAAACAAAGCAGTCAGATGAAAGACACAAAGTACATGCCCAGAATCCACACAGACTTATGAATACATGCACTTCTTGCACCCATCCACCAGAAACCTCTTTACAATGCATGCAAGTGCTTTCCAGAACAGAGGGGGGTTAAAAGCCATCTGAATCATACAGTCTAAAAACTGGGACAGTTACATAGCACTCTGAAGGGAATGTGCTTCAAATATTTAGTCTCCCAATTGGTTTGGTAAGTGCAACAGCTATTGCCTATTTAATGACTCTTAGCAGAAACTAAAAGAACAGTTTTAATGACTAAATGCTGTGCTATTTGTTGAGAACTTTTCTATAATGCTTTCGATCATAAATTAAGAAAAAGTTGAAGCTTTATTACCCATGATTGCGAATGTTTTGAAAGTGTGTGCGTGTCTGTATAAACAGTTAACGAAAGTGAGTTTAAGAAAAAATATTAAAACCTAGTTCTTCCATGATTGTCGAGTTAATTAGATATTTGGGGAGCGGATTCAATGCATACTCAGGCAATAATTGTAAAATAATCATGGTTGGCCAACTGTTTTTGTTGAATGTAGTTTAATTTCATCAGCATTCATTAAAGATGAAAGGTGCCATTAATTTCCCCTTCAAAAATGTAATCCCTTCAAAAAGATAAGAGCAAGTCCAACAGTATGCTTACAAATTGAGTTCTTTTCAACCACTGAAATGAAGTATTTGGACAGGGTATAGTGCTCAAAAAGCCACCCATTTTAACCTCTCTTTTATAGGCACACGTAAACTGCAACAAAAATGCTCATTTGATTATCCAAGTAGTGACTCGAAGTGGGGTCTCTTGTGATTGGGGACGCATGTAATGTTAGTTGAACTACTGCAGCACCGTGGAAATCTTGCAAACCTGCATCTGAAATCTGGCGAAGTGAACTACATCTTCAAGAGGATAGTACGCGGACTTCATAATAAGTTAGTACAGTGGACATTAATAGTATGAATTTTTCAATTGTTTTCAATAGACATTCTACTGATGAATGATGATAACTGTAAGCTAGGCTGGTTTTACAAATCTCAATTTTACACTGTGACGCAAATATTAACACGTCTTTAGTGAAGTGTACAAATCAATCATTTTGTAGGCTGCATACTAAATATTGCAGAAACTGTAAATGCACATACAGTAAAACAGACAGTACCTCACACAACAATGGGACAAAACGGTACTAAATTTAAGACTGTAACAAGCTAAAGATTTATTTGGACTAGTTAAAAATTGAATAGTGATGAACACCAGCCCACCTCAAAGCTTAATTATGATCTGTTTCAGGAATTGTATTCAACTTTTGTTTTGAAATGGAAGCGCTGCCTCTTTTCTGCTTATTAACGGAGGTCGTGTGCTTTCTTCGGAGAATTAACGGTCTACCAGTTGACCAGCCTGATCACTTTCTGCTCTACCACATGAACATATACTCCCAAAATGCTACTCAGCTTCATCTATCAAGTAAGAACATCAGTAACATACCGGTCAACACTTTTCAAAATTTCAGTGCGTTGGAAATACTCGACTTGTCGCACAACAGTCTGACTTACAACAGCCTACCATGTGGATCCCTGGTCATACCAACATTAAAGCACCTGAACACAGCCAGCAACGAACTTACAACTGTCCCATCCTGCCTTCCCGCAGCTCTTGAGTCTCTTGATTTGAGCAAGAACGTCATCTGGCGGATTAAGCTTTCGGAGTTTACAGGGCTTTACAATTTAAAAGTTTTACTTTTGAGTCACAATAAAATCTCAGAAATTGTCTCTTCTGGAATGGTGATGGCACAACTTGAATCTCTGGACCTGAGCTACAATAACCTTACAAAGTTGCAATGGGAATTTCAAATGCCAAATCTCACCATGCTAAGACTTGAAGGAAACCCACTGCAACAGCCCAATCCATATGAATTCTCTTGTTTCCCCAAGCTTCATCATCTAAACCTGTCCATGACGTCTTTGAAATTGTGCACTCACAAACTATTTGTATCTAGAATGAAAAATCTCAAAGTGCTTGATCTGAGTGCAAACTTTTTCAAAACCCGTAAGTACCACTGCCTCTTGTTAAGCATTTTTTTAAAAATGCATTACAAAAATGTACAGGTTTCACAAAGAAAGCCTCAAGTAGCTTAATTAAAAATAACACAAATACCTCCGTTACTAGCAGTTTAATCGATCAAATACTTCCAAGTCACTGACGGATGTTAGGAATGGCACCGTTTATTGGAGAGGTGCAGGCTTAACCTTACTGAAGCCACCTGGCTTGGGCATAGAACAAGATATTAATAAAAAATTAAGTCCTAAATTAGTTACACATTTAGTTAAAATCAGACTAAAGTACTATTGAAATCAATGGGATGGGAGATATGGCCATAGAAATAGACAGAGACACACAGAAAAAAGTGATTCAATTGTTGGAACTTTCACAAGTCACATTACTTTAGGGATATAACTGGTGGGTTTAATGTGTTAATATCAATACTCCATACAAAAGATATATATTTAATCCAAGATATATAATTAAGATTCGTTACATTATGTGAAGACGTGTGGGTCCAAGTGTAAAGGATACCAGGTAGGTTGCTTTTTATCAAATTGAAACCTTCAGTCAATCGTAAACAGCTCAAAATAATTCTTAGTTATCATAAACAAGATAGTAATCACTGCCTGAAGATTAAGTCATTAGAGTAGGTTCACATCTACCAGAAAGCTCTACAAATTTATCTTAAATTCAATAATTAGAAAATGTATCAATTCTTCAACTGCTAAAATTCAGTGCCACACCTTTTTTAATGTAATTTTCTCTGGGTAGAACAAGAGTTCTGATCTGCACCAACAAGTCAGAGGTTTTCACAAGGGTCAACATCACTTGTGCCTGGACAACATTTAAATACTTCAGTCAGAGAAGGGAAAGGTTAGCAGTTAAGCATTTTAAGTTAGATTACTGGCACCTACTTACGAATGGCATTACTTTTAATGGTCAGCCATTGAAAATGGCCACATATATATTCTTTGTTTGTTCTTTGTTCTATATGTGATCCTACACAAAAAAAGCATTATTGTCTTCAGTTATTATTTAACTGTCTTCAAATGGATTGGAGCAAGTATTAGATTTTTTTAATTGATTCCTATTGCTGAAGGATCTGCTCAATTATGGCACTGCCAGTAATTATGCACACGATAGACTGCTGTTCTGAATGTTAGTAAGCCCTCTATAAAGGCATCTTCTGAACAATAACTAACCATTTACTTACAATCTACAGTTGACCCACAGTGCTTTGAAGGATTAAGCAATCTACAGTTCCTGCGGATGAGGCAAATGCCTTTTCTTTGGTCTCTGCCTGCAAATCTATTTACACATACACCCAGCCTTATTCATGTGGACTTGGAAGGAAGTTCCCAGCTACATATTGTGAAAAGCAGTATGTTTGAGTCCCTCATGCATCTGGAGTTCCTTTCCTTTAAAAGGTAATTAATTATCCAACCTGTTTTTCGGAACATTTCAAGATACTAAATGGATGAATTGAGCCATTTGTCTTACCTTTAGTTGACATTTCTTTACTAAGTTATTAATTTTTTAAAGTTTATTGAAGTTTATTTATTAGTGTCACAAATAGGCCTACATTAAATGTCTTCAGTGTTAGCATATTTAGTGCACTGACTTCAATGTGTACAGTGTAAAAATTGCATGTTTAAGCCCAAATGCTTCTTGCTTGATACCTTAATTCATGACTTTAAACTGTTCCGATTGACACTTATAAGGCACCAATCTCTCTTCAATCACAATGCAAGTTGTTAGGATAAAAGCTAAACTACATTAATGGGTATTTTTCTCATTTTAAATGGGCACACTACAGCAGCTTTTACAGGGCCACCATAGGGCAGCCACAGTGGCATAGTGGTTAGCACTGCAGCCTCACAGCACCAGGGACCCAAGTTCAATTCCGGCCTTGGATGACTGTCTGTGTGGAGTTTTCACGTTCTCCCAGTGTCTGTGTGTGTTTCCTCCGGGTGCTCCGGTTTCCTCCCGGTGCTCCGGTCTCCTCCTACAGTCCAGGTTAGGTCATGCTGAATTGCCATTTAGTGTCAGGGGATTAGCAGGGTAAATACACGGGGTTACGGGGGTAGGGTCTGGCTGGGACTGTTGTCAGTGCAGTCTCAATGAGCTGAATGGTCTCTTTCTGCACTATAGGGATTCTATGCATATTACCAAAATCTGGTCACTATGACATTGCTGCGTGTAGATGCCTGCTGTGCACAGAATATTTCCTATATTTAAAAAATGACTGCACTTCCAAAGTACTTAATTGGCTGTAAAACACTTTGAACCACATGAAGGTTTCAAAAGGCGTGATAGAAATGCAACCTTTCTCAAATTTGCTGACTTTTGTTTGTAAAAACACTCAAGAAAATATTTAACCATCTAATCATTGAAAATAACTAACTGGAATGAAACCCAGTAAGAAGCCTCACAACACGAGATTAAAGTCCAACAGGTTTATTTATTTTTTTAATATACTTTTCCAATTCAATCAAATCAAGTCCAATTCACAGTCTCAACAAGTTGAGACATTTCCGATCCAGGCTGACAAGACAGGGCATGCAATCCTCTACCCTGTCTTGGGCCTGATCTGCTTGAGCCAAGCTGATTGGAGTAGGCGGAGAATTCCTCCTCCAAGGCTTGATCGCATTTGCATCCTAGCCAAAAGGCCAACAGGTTTATTTGGTAGCACGAGCTTTCGGAGCGCTGCTCCTTCATCAGGTGAGTCCTTTAATTTGAATATCTGAAAATTCAGGACTTTAACCTGGTGTTGTGAGATTTCTTACTGTGCCTACCCCAGTCCAACGCCGGCATCTCCACATCATGGAATGGAGCCGCATTTTTTTCCGTAATTGGGATTATTCAGCAACTCAAATCGAGCAATTTTGTCAGCCATGACCGTGCAGAGGGTGGTTGTAGAGGGTTGCTTTTCAAACTGGAGGCCTGTGACCAGCGGTGTGCCTCAGGGATCAGTGCTGGGCCCACTGTTATTTGTTATTTATATTAATGATTTGGATGAGAATATATGGTTAGTAAGTTTGCAGATGATACCAAGATTGGTGGCATAGTAGACAGTGAAGAAAGTTATCTCCGATTGCAATGGGATCTTGATCAATTGGGCCAGTGGGCTGACGAATGGCAGATGGAGTTTAATTTAGACAAATGCGAGATGATGCATTTTGGTAGATTGAACCAGGGCAGGACTTACTCAGTTAATGGTAAGGCATTGGGGAGAGTTACAGAACAAAGATATCTAGGGGTATATGTTCATAGCTCCTTGAAAGTGGAGTCACAGGTGGACAGAGTGAAGAAGGCATTCGGCATGCTTGGTTTCATCGGTCAGAACATTGAATACAGGAGTTGGGGACGTCTTGTTGAAGTTGTACAAGACTGGTAAGGCCACACTTGGAATACTGTGTACAGTTCTGGTCACCCTTTAATAGTATCCTTTCAAAGGAAAGGATACTATTAAAGTAGAAAGAGTGCAGAAAAGATTTATTAGGATGCTACCGGGACTTGATGATTTGAGTTATAAGGAGAGGCTGGATTGATTGGGACTTTTTTCTCTGGAGCGTAGGAGGCTGAGGAGTGATTTTATAGAGGTGTATAAAATAATGAGGGGCACAGATCAGCTAGATAGTCAATATCTTTTCCCAAAGGTAGGGGAATCTAAAACTAGGGGGCATTGGTTTAAGGTGAGATGGGAGAGATACAAAAGTGTCCAGAGGAGAAACTTTTTCACACAGAGGGTGGTGAGTGTCTGGAACAAGCTGCCAGAGGTAGTAGTGGAGGCGGGTACAATTTTGTCTTTTAAAAAGCATTTAGACAGTTACATGGGTAAAATGGGTATGGAGGGATATGGGCCAAATGCGAGCAATTGGGATTAGCTTAGGGGTTTAAAAAAAAGGGTGGCATGGACAAGTTGGGCCAAAGGGCCTGTTTCCATGCTGTAAACCTCTATGACTCTAGGTTAAATTGGGAGCTTCGCAATAACACAGCACCTTACTATCTACCTGAAGGGCACGACAACAGAACCATCCAAACACCATACGTTTAGCCGGCATTGAAACGCTCAATGAGAACATTAGAAACAATTGTGTGAAGAAGCAGGCACAATGCAGCCAGCACACCATGTAATGTTCATGTAGAAAGAATCTGCATGTGACAAAAGTCCATAAAGAAAATACAGGATATTCAGTTACAAATATGTCTCCCTACTAAACAGGCAGTCAAGGTCGCCACAACTGTGGCACCCATGAAATCCTGCAATATTAAACAAAATATCTTCTATAGTTAGAACTAGAAGTCCTACAACAAAAGTTCACAAGTCAAACAGGTTTAAGTTTTGACAATTGGGTTTGCTAGATGAGATATCGCCTTTCACCAAGAACTGTTCACACTGGGTAGCTACTTCTACCATACTTATAATAGTCCGTCTAAACATTTCCATAGATTTTCCTTCCATCTTAATGATAACCCAGCAGCTATTACCACAGGCTGAAGGAAAATGTTTAAATTTAGACGAGACTA
Source organism: Mustelus asterias (assembly GCF_964213995.1). Taxonomy (NCBI): domain Eukaryota; kingdom Metazoa; phylum Chordata; class Chondrichthyes; order Carcharhiniformes; family Triakidae; genus Mustelus; species Mustelus asterias. The sequence goes on along the minus strand of NC_135815.1, from coordinate 92,961,998 downwards.
CTTCAGGGTGGCACTGCTGCCTCACAGCACCAGGGACCTGGGTTCAATTCCGGCCTCGGGTCACTGTCTGTGTGGAGTTTGCACGTTCTCCCTGTGTCTGTGTGGGTTTCCTCCGGGTGCTCCGGTTTCCTCCCACAGTCCAAAATGTGCAAGTTAGATTGATTGGCCATGCTAAATTGACCCTAGTGTCAGGGGGATTAGCAGAGTAAATAAGTGGGGTTACGGGAATAGGGCCTGGGTGGGATTGTCGTTGGTGAAGACTCGATGGGCCGAATGGCGTCTTTCTGCACTGTAGGGATCCTATGATTCTAAGTACACTGTTTTGAACAGATAACTAGATGCAGCCAAATTTGTCTGCAAAATTAATGCCTGTCCTCTTACTAATGTGAAAGTGCACACCACTTATTCAGGAGAAATTATTCGAGGAGGTAAAAGTAGGCTGCCTACTTTGGGTATATTCATGTATGATCCACCCATGGCAGTCATACATTATCCAAACTTACACTGCATTGGCTCCAACAGGCGAACATGTTGACAAGACAGACAATAAAGTGAAGGATCAGGACCTTTGATATTCAGTAAGTTGAAAGATGCAAAGAGGGACGGGTAAAGATTTAATAGGATAAATAAAAGATTAAAGCAGTCAATATTCAAATTAAAAGTGTTGCTTTTTTCCCCCCATTCCAGTTGTAACTTGACAGAATTCAGACCCTGGAACCTCTCCACCAATTCAACGGTCACAATAAGCCTCTCTGGAAACCCCCTGGTTTGTAGCTGTGAGCTCACCTGGCTGATTATTGAACCAGAGAAGGTAGTACTGAACAGGTAAGGATCCTTCTGGCTTCACCATAAGCAGCAGCTAGGTTTCCAGAACACAATGCAGATTCGTACAATTAGCACAATGATGAGAAGTGGGGGAAAAACAATCAGAACTTTAAAATTAAAATCCAGGAGGCGCAGTTCACAACAGTGAAACCAGTCTGCACTCGGTTGTGCTGTTGTTTAAATAACAGAAACTGTACCAGCTTAGTTTTTACTTTCTTAATAAATGGTGACAATCATAGGACCATAAAATCTTCGAGCTGGCCATTCAGCCCATCATGCATGCAATAGGTCTTATTTCTCATTGGGAAATAAGCATGTGGCGTGAACAATGATTACAAAAGGGGCGGCACGGTAGCACAGTGGTTAGCACTGCTGTTTCACAGCTCCAGCGACCTGGGTTCGATTCCCGGCTTGGGTCACTGTTTGTGTGGAGTTTGCACATTCTCCTTGTGTCTGCGTGGGTTTCCTCCGGGTGCTCCGGTTTCCTCCCACAGTCCAAAGATGTGCGGGTTAGATTGATTGGCCATGCTAAAGTTGCCCCTTAGTGTCCTGAGATGTGCAGCTTAGAGGAATTAGTGGGTAAATATGTAGGGATATGGGGGGGATTGTGGTCGGTACAGACTCGATGGGCCAAATGGCCGCTTTCTGTACTGTAGGGTTTCTATGATTCTATGAAAAGCCACACCATTTACTCCAGAGTCTTGAACATAAGGCAGCATGAGCAACAAGGTTTTTGTCTGCTTCTGTCACTTTTTCATCTAAACAATTAAAATCAAGACAGGTATGGCAAAATTAGCAAATCCATACTAGCCTGCTGACAAAATTAGTGTTTAACTTTGTTCAGTTAACTAAAGCTACAGGCCCAGAATGAATAATTCTCAGCGAACAAAGGGCACTGACAAAAATATCAAGTCCATTAAATACATTTGTGATCAATTTTGTTTCCTTAGGTGTTTTAAAAGATTTATTAAATATGAAGTATTGGATAGCAAAAGCACTACTCACAAAACGAGTCAAATGGCTGAAGCTGTAAACAATACATTAGTATAAGTCAGCTAGCGGTCTATAAATGGTTTTAAATGTTTACAGCTATGGTTTTAATGCTATAAGAAATTGTGTGTGATCTATAAAATAATGAAATTTATAAACATCTTACCATGTATCCAACACATTAACAGCTGTGAACCGCACCCTTTATAGAGTAAAGATTAAATTGTCTATAGTCTCTAGCTCTCAGTACTGCTATGTTCTAGGGCAGACATAAGAGCACATTTAAAAGAATGTAAAGCGACATTGTTGCTCAGATTCCACCAACGCATATTAAGCTTATAAAATGTTTTTGCAGTCGCCTTCGACACTTTCTCCATTAAGAGCTTCAATGATGCGTAAACATCGGAGTGTCAAATCATCGATTTTTCCTTTCTAAACTTGGCTAGTGTCAGGGGAGAGGGAAGAGCATTCTGAACAATACAAAAGGCTCCAGCACTAATGGCAGGGAAAATTTAGATGTTGAATTAATATAGACATTTATTGTACAATAGTAGCGTGCATTGACTTCAGTACACTTATTTTGCTATTCTTTAACTGGCATGAGTATTCTTCATCAGTATAATAACAGTACGGTGAACAAAGATAGCTTGCCCAGTACCATAAAATCAAATTGCATTTCAGTTCAAATATGTATCGTGATATAAGCTTATCAATGAAGCATAATGGTTTGCAATGTTAATTAATGGTCAAACCATTAGATTTAGGTTTCATCTTTTTGGATATTTAACTTCCCTTCCTCTATGCCCACCAGGACAAATGATACCAGATGTCACAAGAATGGTTCACAGAGAGAGATTTTATTGACAGACCTCATAGACGAGTGCAGTATTAATGGAAACCAAACACAGGAATCACAGGTTTCTGCCAGTACCATGCAAAGCCAACTGCTGGGACATACAATAGCAAATTCTTCGGGCAACACCAAGAAGATATCAAGCAGCAAGTTACCAGCCCAAGTCGATATCAGTGCATCATCCCCAAACAGTACTAACCTGTTGAATACATTATCTTTTCATGGCCCATCTTCCAATTCAGATTCTGGTACCCTACAAACTGAACAAGGCACGATACAAAATGATCAAAGTTGGGCTAAAAGGGAATCAAGGGTGAAAACTTCAACACCTTGGTCAACGACTACCAACGATCGAACTGGGATTAAACTTTACCCGACCACTGCCAATCTTTACCCAGCCTATATCAGAGATCAAACTGGTATCAAACTGCATCCGACCACTACCAACCATTACCCAACGAACACCAGAGATCAAATTGGGATCAAACATTACCCAACCACTACCAGAGACAAAAGTGGGATCAAACTTTACCAGACTACTACCAATCATTACCAAACCACTACCAAAAACAAAACTGGGATCAAAAATTATCTAACCACCACCAATCATTACCCACCCCCTACCAGAGCTCAAACTGGGGCCAAACATTATCTAACCACTACCAATCATTACCCTTCCACTACCATAGCTCAAACTGGGGCCAAACATTATGTGACAACAGCAACAGTAACGACATCAGCATTACCCAAACTCCCCACAATAAAGAAGGGGCCTTTATTTATAATGATTAAAGATGATGGTTTGGAGACCTTGGAAGAGGAGGAGATTACAAGACCTACATTGGCTGGTGATTGCAATTATGATCCATGCAGACACTGGCAGGTACCTTGTCGTGACCTGCGACATCTGACAGGCTGTCACTGTCCTGACATAGCTGGCGAGGATGTCCCACCAGATCCAGTGAAGATACAAAAGGTGGTCAAAATTTCTGACAATTCGGCAGAAATCTACTGGTGCGCCCCTAGTTCCACTGTACTCCATTACTATATTATCTATCAATCAGATGACAACAGACATTTGTACAAGACTGACACCATCAATCCCACATATCGAAGATACACTTTACATGATCTTACCTCAGATAGCACATACCACTCGTGCGTGGTGGCTGTGAATAAAGCAGGATCCAGCACTGCAAGCAGCATCTGGCCTTCAAAAGGCCCATGCTATATTTTCAAGACTAAACCAAACTACAATAATATGTTTTACATAGCCTCCACTGTGATTATTGCCTTTCTCTTCATACTTGTAGTTCTATTGTCAGTTTGCTTGTGCAAAATCCGTCTCAAGGGGCGGCTAACGGATTTGTCTCGTTTAAGCTTGGATCCCCTCACTTTGCAAAACCCAGCATTTGATAATCATCTGGAGTTGGTAGATCCAAGAACAATTGGAACAGTGAGTGCAGACTCTGAAGAGAATCCCTGATGCCACAATTTAAGATGCAATGCTTTTTAGAAGTACTCGCCTAAATTTAGTAAAATATGCAACTTTTCGGAGTGATGTTCTGATATTTCCTACTCCTTGTTAATTTCAGGCAGTGTTGTAATTTATAAAAGGACTTTTTCAAAATGTGTACTAGTTATATTGTCTCAATGAACCATTTAAATAAATACATTAAAATAGAACACATCGCCTGTATTTTGGAAAATGAAGATATTTTGTTGCTATAAAAGGTTGCTTCCTATCTTTTTAAACCAATAGTGCTGCTCTACGTTTATTTAATTGAGACATGAAAGTACTGTAAAATTAACCAATATAGAGACCAAAGTAAACAAGTCTTAAGACCATAAGACATACGAACAGAATTAGGCCACTCGGCCCATCAAGTTCGCTCCGCCATTCAATCATGGCTGATATTTTTTCATCCCTATTCTCCTGCCTTTTCCCCATAACCCCATATCCCCTTATGAATCAAGAACCTATCTATCTCTGTCTTAAAGACACTCAGTGACCTGGACTCCACAGCCTTCTGTGGCAGAAAGTTCCACAGATACACCCACTCTCTGGCTAAAGAAATTCCTCCTCATCTCTATTTTAAAGGATCATCCCTTTAGTCTGAAGTTGTGCCCTCTGGTTCTAGTTTTTCCGACTAGTGGAAACATCCTCTCCACGTCCACTCTATCCAGGCCACATAGTATCCTGTAAGTTTCAATAAGATCCCCCCTAATAAGCATACAACTTCCACAGCTTTGTTTTGCCAAACTGGGTGATGTGTTGTCATTTTGTGGATCCTCACGCTTCCAAAATATTCATGAAGTAGTGGAAGGATTTGCTGCCTGATTAACAGTCTGACAGGCATGATTTGTCCTTAATGCAGATGTGCAGCTTAGGTTGATTGGCCATGCGAAATTGACACTAGTGCCAGGGGGATTAGCAGGGTAAATGTGTGGGGTCACAGGAATAGGGCCTGGATGGGATTGTGGTCGATACAGACTCAATGGGCCGAATAGCCTCCTTCTGCACTGTTGGGATTCTATGATTCTAAGTGTCTCATGTGAAATAAGTTTGAGCTGTCTCAGCCCACTTTCCTGGTAGGCATAACTCCACAGCACAAAACCTGTCTTCATCTCTCTCTGAGAGGCTACAAGATGGCTTGGTCTGGGAAATGGGGCTCACACTGGTGCAACTGGGATGGTATCCTAGACTAGGATTGTAGAATGCAGTTTTGGCAGATTAGAAAGAGCTTTACTTTGCAATTAACCACGTTGTATCTGACCTAGCGTGCATAACATGACGTCGGGAGCCTGGAAGGGAAAACACTTCATTTCCAAGTCCAAACAGGATGGAATGGGGTTGGTGTAGGAGGAGGAGGAGGAGGATTCCTTTGTAATGAAACAGCAAATGTGTTCCATCTAACTGTGCTTATAAATCTTAGTGCAAACAGGAAATTGTTCCCTTAAATGAGCATAAACGTTCACCAGATATAAACAAAAGATGTGAGATCTTCGTTCCATGGAAAAGGTTTAGAAATAAATTAAGATTTGGAAATTTATTTAAGTGTCCCATTTTGAAATGAAGTGGTTTCACGCACTGGTGTAAAATTCAGCTTGCGATAATTTATTACAGCACTGAAGAGTTCATACATCATGAGTCAGGCAGTGAAGATGTATTTGTATTACAAATCAGGGGCAATGACAAGGGTCAAGAATTAAATTTATTTTAGTTTTATCTCTGCTTAGCATTCCTAATAAACATCTGTATATATCATCACTGGAGTGATCTTTTCCTTTGATCCCAGTGTTAGCTGCATCATAGTGCAGATTTTTAATTATTCATTCATGGAACTTGGACGTCGCTGGCTGGCCAGCATTTATTGCCCATCCCTAGTTGCCCTTGAGAAGGTGGTGATGAGCTGCCTTCTTGAATCGCTGCAGTCCATGTTCTGGGGTTGACCCACAATGCCACGAGGGACAGAATTCCAGGATTTTGATCCAGCGACTGCGAAGGAACAGCGATATATTTACAAGTCAGGATGGTGAGTGGCTTGGAGGAAAACTCGCAGATGGTGGTGTTCCCATGTATCTGCTGCCCTGGTCCTTTTACATGGAAGTTGGTCGTGTGTTTGGCTAAGGATCTTTGATGAATTGCTGCAATGCATCTTGTAGATAGTACACACTGCTGCCAATGAGCGTCAGTGGTGGAGGGAGTGCATGTGGTGCCAACCAAGCTTTGTCCTGGATGGCGTCGAGCTTCTTGAGTATTGTTGGAGCTGCACTCATCCAGGCAGGTGGGGAGTATTCCATCGCACTCCTGACCTGTGCCTTGTAGATGGTGGACAGGCTTTGGGAAGTAGTGGCATTAATAATTACAAACTATTAGTTTATAATAACCAATAATTATTGTAGTGCTTGGTTCCATGGAGTCCACAATAAGAGCTTACCAAGGATTTATACCCTTGTTCCAGAAGAATCATTGCAGCATTTGGTGCAGGGAGCAATTCAAATTTTCTCAAGTTTAACAAACAAAAGTTGAAAGAAACTCTCATTCATTACTGCCTAAAGAGAAAATCATGTACCAAACGACTCAAGAACAGCTTCTTCCACGCTGCCATCAGACTTTTGAATGGACCTACCATATATTAAGTAGATCTTTCTCTACCCCCAGCTATGACTGTAACATTATATTCTGCACCATCTCCTTTCCTTCTCCCCTATGTACTCCTCGTACGGTATGCTTTGTATGTATAGCGTGCAAGAAACAATACTTTTCACTGTACACCAATACATGTAACAATAATAAATCAAATTCAAATCAAAATAGAAATTACATTTTTTTTTTAAATCAACCCAATACAAAAGTAAAGGCCAAAAGCTCATGTTTAAAAGCATGGAGCTGCACGATTTAAAAACAAAAATCGATTCTCAAATGTTCTGGGACCACATTCATTAAAAAAATGAACCAATAAGTAGCATTTAATTATCAAAGGTGCCTGCAAAAGTATATTCATAATTGGATAAATAATGCAATTCGTAATTTAGAAGTTGAAGACTCTGGAAATGTTGCCAGTTCTTTACCAAACGGTTTTATATACAAAGAACAGAACGAAGTCTGCATTTTCGAACCTTTAATATTCCATCTTCCTTTAGATATCATAGAATCCTACAGTGCAGAAGGAAGCCATTCGGCCCATCGAGCCTGCCCCAGGCCCTATCCCCACAACCCCACACATTTACCTCACTAATCCCTCTAACCTACACATCCCGGGACACTATGGGCAACTTAGCATGGCCAATCAACCTAACCTGCACATCTTTGGACAGTGGCAGGAAACCGGAGCACCCGGAGGAAACCATGCAGACACGGGGAGAATGTGCAAACTCCACACAGACAGTAACCCAAGCCAGGAACCGAACCCGGGTCACTGGAGCTGTGAGGCAGCATTGCTAACCACTGTGCCACCCCTTTGTAAGGGTTAAAATTAACGTTACATTAAAAAAATTAAATAATTCATTGTTTGCACAATGGCAGGGACCTGGCTCGGGTCACTGTCTATGCGGAGTCTGCACATTCTCCCCGTGTCTGCATGGGTTTCCTCCGGGTGCTCCGGTTTCCTCCCACATTCCAAAAGACTTGCTGGATTGGTGCATTGGCCATGCCAAATTCTCCCTCAGTGTACCCAAACGAGAGGTGGAGTGCGGCAACTGGGGGACTTTCACAGTAACTTCATTGCAGTGTTAAGGTAAGCCCACTTGTGACACTAACAGATAAACTTTAAAAAAAAGCTTAAAACTTGAAATTACCTCAACATCTTAGCAGTGCATCAGTAACTTATACATTACTAATTAATAATAATTCCAAGCAGTGATTATTGCAGTGCTTCACGAATTGCACAAAGTATGAAGAAGTGAAATGTTTGGATCATTTTAGAAAAAAAATCATTTGGCCCTTAACTGTTTTTGAACAGGTAATAGAAATCATCGATTAATAAAGAACTCAGCTGAATGCAATATGATTCAAGTCTAACTTATCCATACAGATGACTGATGGGCGCTGTAACAACAGCTGCAGCTGTGGGGAATATACATAGGGTACCCTACAAATACCCTACCCTATATTATATATGGGATAACTACAAATACCCTACCCTATATTATATATAGGACAGCTACAAATACCCTACCCTATATTATATATAGGACAACTACAAATACCCTACCCTATATTATATATAGGACAACTACAAATAGCCTACTCTATATTATATATAGGATAACTACAAATACCCTACTCTGTATTATATATAGGACAACTACAAATACCCTACCCTATATTATATATAGGACAACTACAAATAGCCTACTCTATGTTATATATAGGATAACTACAAATACCCTACTCTATATTATATATAGGACAACTACAAATACCCTACCCTATATAATATATAGGATAACTACAAATACCCTACTCTATATTATATATAGGACAACTACAAATACCCTACCCTATATTATATATAGGACAACTACAAATACCCTACCCTATATTATATATAGGACAACTACAAATGCCCTACCCTATATTATATATAGGATAACTACAAATACCCTACCCTATATTATATATAGGACAACTACAAATACCCTACCCTATATTATATATAGGACAACTACAAATCTGGGAACTTGCTCTTGACCAACAACAAAACTTTCAAAACACACCTCAATTCTGACTGGTGTCCTTTATGTTTGATAAAATAATCAGCGCATTAGCTGCACAAAACTAAATTCCCAGAGCATGCAACAGAGTTCAATAAGTCGGACTGATATTTAAGATGTCTCAGACCTTAGACATTAAGGTAGACAGCAGTGCCTTTAAAAAGATCTTAACTGGAAACCTGCTGTTAAAAAGGCTCATTGATCACTTATGCAGTTTGAACAACTTAATCTGCTACCTCAGCCTTCGCTAAGGTTACCAATCTTAAATCATTACCTATTTATTGTTCGAAATGCTGTCTTTTGGATATGTTAAACCTTTTCAGGCAAATGTAAGTGTCCCCGAGGGACTATTTGGAGGACGAGCAAGAGGAGTCTCCTGCCCCTGCCCCACCACCCCCAGGTCAATATATCCTCAATCAACATCATTATCAATTGGGGTGGCATGGTGGCACAGTGGTTAGCACTGCTGCCTCACAGCGCCAGGGACCCAGGTTCGATTCCCGACTTGGGTCACTATCTGTGTGTAGTTTGCACATTCTCCCCGCGTCTGCATGGGTTTCCTCCGGGTGCTCCAGTTTCCTCCCACAGTCCAAAGATGTGCGGGTTAGTTGCATGGGCCATGATAAATTCTCTCTCTGTGTACCCAAACAGATGCCGGAATGTGGCGACTAGGGGATTTTCACAGTAATTTCATTGCAGTGTTAATGTAAACCTACTTGTGACTAATAAATAAACTTTAACTTTAAAAACAAACTTGTCTGACCATTTTTCAGATCACTGTTCACAAAATAGCTACCACACAGCAACCTTACTTCATTAGCCTTGAAGTGCTTTGGGTCATCCCAAGGTCAGCAAAGGCGCTATATGAATGCACTTTTTAAAAAAAAAACATACTTGCGTTTGTCAGTATTTTTAAAGCATAAAGTTTATTTATTAGTGTTACAAGTAGGCTTACATTAACACTGCAATGAAGTTACTGTGAAAATCGCCACACACTGGCACCTGTTCGCGTACACTGAAGGAGAATTTAGCATGGCCAATGCACCTAAGCAGCATCTTTCAGACTGTGTGAGGAAACCAAAGCACCCTGAGGAAACCCGCACAGACATGGGGAGAACGTGCAGACTCCACACAGACAGTAACCCCAAACCGGGAATTGAACCCGGGTCCCCAGCGCTGTGAGGCAGCAATGCTAACCACTCTGCCACCATACCACCCTATTATGAAGAGCAGACACAACATACCAACCAAAATGGTATTAAAGAAAACATCATGTTCACGCAAAACAAAATGGTGAACCAAGCAAAAAAGCCACCACCAGTGTCCGCCATTATGGCAATGATTTCCACCACGAGTAGGACAGGAAAACCCCTGCCTTCCATTCAAGACTGGATCGATCGGATACTTTGATAAAAACACTTGTATTATACTTCTAAAAGCCGATGCACATAATGACATGTCCTTCATTTAGCCATTCCTAAAAGACAGTTCATCAATGCTAGTCAGGTGGTAATTTGACAAAAGGCTGCTTTAGCTATATCCTGGATGCTTCCATTGCAAACGTGCTTGTTTAATATAAAAACAGAAAGTGCTGGAAAAAGTTTACAGGTTTGGCACAGAGTGTTAATGTTTCAAGTCCAATATGACTCCGGAACTTCAAATCGTTCTGAAGAGTCGTCATGCTGGACTCAAGACATTAACTCTGTTTCTCTCTCTCCACAGATGCTGCCAAACCTGTGATGTTTTCCCAGCACTTGCTGTTTTTATTATACATCTCCAGCATCCGCGGCATTTTGCTTCTATAAACAGACTTGTTGTACAGGACATACAGTCTGACATACAAACTTACAAATCCTGCTAATAAATACATTCTGCCGGACAGAACTGAAATTTTCTGAATACAATTCAGACTCAAGATGTCATGTAAATTCATAGAATCATAGAATCCCAACAGTGCAGAAGGAGGCCATTTGGCCCATCGAGCCTGCACCGACAACAATCCCAGCCAGGCTCTACCCCGTAACCCCAAGTATTTACTTATGATCCCCCTGACATGAATGGGCAATTTACTCTGGTCAATCCATCTAACCCACACATCTTTGGACTGTGGGAGGAAACTGGAGCACCCGGTGAAAACCTACGCAGACATGGGGAAAACGTGCAAACTCCACACTGACAGTCACCCGAGGCTGGAATTGAACCCGGGCTCCTGGCACAGTGAGGCAGCAGTGCTAACCATTACAACTGTTAACTTATTAAATTTTACAAGCACCATCACACAAGATACGCTCCATTATTGGAGTGGCAAATACCGAACTATCCTGGATTCTTCCATTGGTAAAATGGACCTGAAAAATCAGAATGAATGGATTGATTCCACCATTTCCCATTAAGTCTGCTCCAAGTTCCCAGCTTGTTCAAATCCTAAACTGACCTGTTTTTGTTTATGGGTACTCATTTTAACCCACAGACACAAAAGAGAATTTTCATTTTAATTCGCAAATCAGTTAAGCAGCCAATCACTAGCTCCCATTTGAAACACCGAAATAGGAAACTTGTTCATGGTTCGTAGCCCAGTCCATCACGCAAACCAGCCTCCCATCCATTAACGCCATCTACACTTCCCGCTGCCTCAGAAAAGCAGCCAGCATAATCAGGGATCCCATGCACCCCGGACATTCTCTCTTCTATCTTCTTCCGTCGGTAAAGATACAAAGATCTGAAATCACGTACCAACCGACTCAAGAACAGCTTCTTCCCTGCTGCCATCAGACTTTTGAATGGATCTACCTCGCATTAAGTTGATCTTTCTCTACACCCTAGCTATGACTGTAACACTACATTCTGCACTCTCTCCTTTCCTTCTCACCATTAAATAAAAAGCGCCGATAATCTTTTTTCAATCATTTTACAGAGAGCAAAAAAGGGGTATACATTTGGATTAAATCAGAAGCTAAAGTATCATAAACTTTAAGACATATAAAATTCAGTGGAATTGATCACAATGGAGAAGTTTGACACATATGAAATTGTTTTTTCAGAGCCAAAGGGGTTGCTCTGCTGTAGTTCTGCACTTAATATGCCATCAAACATTCCAGTTGCACGGCATTCAACAAGGCACAACTTCTACATGGGTTTTTACAGCTAGACTGTCAGTCTAAAAGTTAAAGTTCAAATCAACTCAGGTGATTTCTCCAACACCCCTTGTGGACAACCCAGAGGATCTCCAACAGCAACTTCTGGATTTCCATAACTGGGCATGTGTAGACATCAAGAAGTCGCTGCCAGTCTTACATTTGTAATGATGGCAAACACAATTTCATCATTATTACAATCGCAAATTTCAGGTGGTTGTCATTTAACATAAGATCCCTACAGTGCTGAAGGAGCCCATTTGGCCCATCGAGCCTGCACCATCAATCCCACCCAGGCCCTATCCCCATTACCCCATGCATTTACCTTGCTAATCCCCCTGACACTAAGGGATAATTTAACATGGCCAATCAACCTAGCCCGCACATCTTTGGAGTGCGGGAGGAAACCGGAGCACCCAGAGGAATCCCATACAGACACAAGGAGAATGTGCAAACTCCACAGGCAATCACCCAAGGCCGGAATTGAACCTGGGTCCCTGGCACTGTGAGGCAGCTGTGCTAATTACTGGGCCACCGTATTTCAAAATTTCAAATTTCAAAATTTCGTACACAATGGACGATGTAAACATACCATGCAGAAATACGCGTTTACAAGCTAATTGTACATTTTATCAACAAATTTGAAAAGCGGGATTCTGACTTAGAGGTGATCAGTCAGAATCCAACAAATGGTAGCTTAGCATATACACCAAATGTCTGAATCTGCGGTTCCTCTCATACTATTACTATTGCAACAACACTTTCATCATCAGTAGGGTAAAAATAACCTGTCTCACAACGGTCTAAAGCCAGCTCACGTTCCCGATTGGCCTTCTTAAATACTGTAAACTTGATAAGAAAATGTTCAATTATCAAAGAGCTGGTCACTCACCAGGTCAGTAATTCCTGCCAAAGTAAAAAGACCCAGAGCTAGATTGAATTCTTCTTCCACAATCAGGTAGCCCAAATATGGTGACAAGCCAATCCTTGCCATACATAGTAAGTTTGGAATTGTCCATGGATTTTCATACTGCAAAGAAAGATAGGAAATGTATTAGTTAGAGTCATAGAGGTTTACAGCATGGAAACAGGCCCTTCGGCCCAACTTGTCCATGCCGTCCTTTTTTTAAAAAACTCCTAAGATAATCCCAATTGCCCGCATTTGGCCCATATCCCTCTATACCCATTGTACCCATGTAACTATCTAAATGCTTTTTAAAAGACAAAATTGTACCCGCCTCTACTTCTACCTCTGGTAGCTTGTTCCAGACATTCACCACCCTCCGTGTGAAAAAATTGCCCCTCTGGACACTTCTGTATCTCTCCCCTCTCACCTTAAACCTATGCCCTCTAGTTTTAGACTCCCCTACCTTTGGGAAAAGATATTGACTATCTAGCTGATCTGTGCCCCTCAATATTTTATAGACCTGTATAAGATCACCCCTCAGCCTCCTATGCTCCAGAGAAAAAAGTCCCAGTCTATCCAGCCTCTCCTTATAACTCAATCCATCAAGTCCCGGTAGCATCCTAGTAAATCTTTTCTGCACTCTTTCTAGTTTAATAATATCCTTTCTATAATAGGATGACCAGAACTGCACACAGTATTCCAAGTGTGGCCTTACCAATGTCTTGTACAACTTCAACAAGACATTCCAACTCCTGTATTCAATGTTCTGACCGATGAAACCAAGCATGCTGAATGCCTTCTTCACCACTCTGTCCACCTGTGACTTTCAAGGAGCTATGAACATGTACCCCTAGATCTCTTTCATATAGAAGTCTTTAGTTCATATAAACACTCCTTCATCACCATTAAGAAAGCGTATTTTTTTCAAGGGGGAGGGAGGCAGGTATCTGTCACATCTTTCCACAAAGTTCCCGCAAAAAGGTCTGTGACAGGTAAGGCAACAAAATCTTTTAACTATTGAACAGTTCGCAATAACGCAATTAAACCTCCCTACAGAACTGTCTTTTGTACCTTTTGAACATCTTCACCCAGAACTCAATTGAAGGCCTCAGCTTGGCTCAAAAGACAAGGCCTGGAGTTGGTATTTGCCTGAGGGGCATCACTTGCAGAGAGAGGCTGCAAGATCTTTGTAGTTATATAACTTTAATGCAGCAGAATATGAGCGTAGGTGCGTGCATCTCCTGCACAAATTTCTTGCAAGTAATCAATTTCTGCTTCCTCATATTTTATCAAGATTTCTGATCTCCAAACAAGTTGTATACGTTCAAATCTCTCCACAGTCTCACCCTTTCTTATATCTAACCTCCTCTGACCCCAAAATCCTCCAAAAATTTGGCCTTCCTCTAATTTTGATTATGCTCATTATGGGGTAGCATGGTGGCACAGTGGTTAGCGCTGCTGCCTCACAGCGCCAGGGACCCGGGTTCGATTCCCCGCTTGGGTCACTGTCAGTGCGGAGTCTGCACGTTCTCCCCGTGTCTGCGTGGGTTTCCTCCGGGTGCTCCGGTTTCCTCCCACACTGCAAAGATGTGCAGGTTAGGTGGATTGGCCATGCTAAATTATGCTTAGTGTCAGGGGGACTAGCTACGGTAAATGCATGGGGTTATGGGGATAGGGCCTGGGTGGGATTGTGATTGGTGCAGACTCGATGGGCCGAATGGCCTCCTTCTGCACTGTGGGATTCTATGCTCCCGTGGAGTATTTTTCCATGTTAAAAACACTACACAAATGTAAGTTGCTGTTACAGGATAATCTATTACAAACAGTTTAATTTTACTTCAGAGAATCAAATGGGTGACTAATACAACCTGTAACTTCTGATGTTTTAAACTCAGAAATCCAAAATGATTGCTGCTTCCCCAAAAAATGTACTTATTCTCTCAACGGAAAATCTCAAGCTCTCAAAAAATCTTTAGTTTGTTTTTCCAAATGAATTCAAACTTAGCCGGAAGATGAATTTGAATGGTTCCATTATGTCTCTCCCAAACGATCTTCCTTGACTTCAAAAGCAACAAACACTCAGACATTACGTTAGGCTTTAAATGTCAACCGAGTTCACAGCAACAAAGCGTTTCTGGTGCTGGCCAAGGAACCCAGAAGTGGTTCAAATCCCCCACATGAAGAGGAATGAATATATTTATATAATAAACCTAGTGTTGTTAAAACCTCAACTGGTTTGTAATGTCACTCAGGGAAGGTAATCTGTGTCTCTTAAAACAGTCTTGCATATGACTTCAATTCCCTACCATCAGCTTGACTGGTTCTGAACCCAACCTCAAGTGGTTAGCACTGCTGCCTCACAGCGCCAGGGACCCAGGTTCAATTCCAGCCTCGGGTCAGTCTGTATGGAGGTTGTACGTTCTCCCCATATCTGCATGGGTTTCCTCCGGATGCTCCGATTTCCTCACCCTTGCCAAATATGTGAGGGCTAGGTTGATTGGCCATGCTAAATTGATCCTTAAGTATCAGAGGGATTAGCAGGGTAAATACATGGGGTTACGGGGATAGGATCTGGATGGGATTGTGGTTGGTGCAGACTCAATGGGCAGAATGGTCTCCTTCTGCACTGGAGGGATTCTATGATCCATGGTAAATTTTTTTCACTGCTCGAAGCTTCAGTTCTGCTTTGCTCCTCTGTCACGAATACGAAATATATCAGTCAGATGGCAGGACTCTGCGTTTGAGATGTGCGTAGCACACAAATTTGGGTTTGAAATTCCTGGGACATTGCTCCATAATGATGCATTAGTGATGTGCCCTGTTCTTAATTCGCCAAAGAAGTCCAGCAATTTGCAAAGTGACTGAGATAGGTCATCAGTTCTGATCTTCAGCTATTGGGGTTACTGAGGGTATACGGCACAGAAACAGGCCATTCGGCCCAACCATTCTACTCCAGCTTCTCTCCCAGCTTTTCCCATCACCGTTAGCCTCACCAAAGCGGATGCAATTCCAGTGGTGGAACTTGGTTTTCCATTGTAGTTAGTGCCATCACCAATTTATGGGATTTACACCTTTATCTCTGCCATGGCCAGTGAAATTGAAAAACAAAGTAAAGGAACATTTAGACACTGATGGGACTGATGGCCAACACATGACTCTCAGCCGGGTGGGCCAACCAAAGAATATATAAAGCTCTGGAGGCTGACACCAGCAGTCAGTAAATTGAAAAGTACTTTTCTCAAATTTGGAAGTTTATTCGGCTTTTGTCACTCAGACACCATTAGCGTCTGAAAGCAATCATCTCAGGGCACTTCCCCACACTACCTACCCACCCCATCGCCATCCATTTTCACATGTAAAGGAGGCAAAATAATTGTAATGCAATAAGTCCCATTTCCCCAATTACGACTTATTACACTTCTGATTACAACTTGGAAGAGGGACAGCACTTGAGGCACCCAAGGCTGAAAGTCTCTGTGACATTAATCAAGGAGATGTGAGGATCTTCAGTCAACAGGCGATAGTTACTACCTTGCAGAGGATAGCCGACTACACTAAATAGCCTGCGTAGCAAAGAGACCCACCAACTTCCACAGGACTGCAGGCTTCCCCAGCATGCAGCAGGTGGGACCCACACGCTGCTGAAGGCTCCACACAAGAAACCCACCACTTTCACCAACAGTCAGGTTATCGCACGTGAAGTTCATGAATTGCCGGTGACATGTAAAACTCAAAACAATAAGGAAGCACCAACAACAGGGATACGTGGACACTGGAGAGTCATTTTTCCAACCTTTTTACGAAGTTTATTTAGTTGATCTGGTTTTATTTCTGAAAAAGTTCACTTAACCACTGCAACTCCTTAACTTGATTTAAGGCACGGTTCACACCTTTAAATAGTTCCAAGTAGGGGCAGCACGGTGGCACAGTGGTTAGCACTGCTGCCTCACAGCGTCAGGGGCACGGGTTCAATTCCCGGCTTGGGTCGCTGACTGTGTGGAGTCTGCATGTTCTCCCCGTGTCTGCATGGGTTTCCTCCGGGTGCTCCAGTTTCCTTGCACAGTCCAAAAGGCATGCTGGTTAGGTGCATTGGCCATGCTAAATTCGCCCTCAATATATCCGAACAGGCGCCAGAGTGTGGTGACTAGGGGAATTTGCATAGTAACTTCATTGTAGTGTTAATGTAAGCTTACTTGTGAAACAAACTTTAAACTTTAGTTGCAGGGTATGCCACCAGGCAGCATTTAGATGAGCACTTGAAACGCCATGGCATACAAGGTTATGGACCACGTGCTAGAAAATGTGATTAGAGTAGATAGGTGCACGATGGCTGGAGCAGACATGATAGGCCGAAGGGCCTCTTTCTGTGCTATAAAACTCTATGACTCTACCTCTGATATGTCACTGACCTCACAAATGATAGTCACCACGGTGCAAACACAAACTGATGTGAACAGAGAGCTGAAAAGTAGAACTAACTGCATGCAGAACCCAAAATATTGTTCCTGCAACTTCAGGCACAAATTGACAATTACACATCCTCTAAAGAGGAGTGAAGAGCCAGTGAAAATGTATCACACAGCACTCAACTGTGTCGATAACAAAATTTGAGATTATTCATGGAAAATTGCCCAGAAATGTCAGAGCATGTTCTGCCATCCCCTATAGCTCAATAAAGGTCTAAGTTGGCTGTGTGATAGGTAGTCATAAAATGATTGCTCACATCTAACAACAAGATAAATGTATTACATGTTCCTAACCCTAACCACTAATATTATGAACCGCAATATTTTTCAAACAACTTCAGCTTTGGTGCAGTTCAATCAAAATCGGGGCAGCAATGTTGCAGCACCAAAGTTCACAGCTGCTCCACTTGTATCCCCTAGTGACTTCAGGATAAGTTACTGGGTAAAATCCAATCCGAGGATTATGTAGAAGTGAGTCAGTAACTGAGTACGGGTGAGAGGACAACCAAGAGCGAGTGAACAGGAGGGAGCAATGGAGTGAAAGGTGAGAGCAATTGCCTGAATGTGTATGAGAGCTGGGGAGAGAATCATCGGATGTGCAAGTGTGAATGTGCGATTCGGTGTATGTGAGCATTGGGCATATGTGGGTATAACTGTGTAAATGAATGGGGGGGGTTGGCAAGCGAGAAGTTTGTGTCCTCGTGTATGTGAGAGTAATTGAAGTTGAGTGTATATGAGTGAATGATTGATAGGAGTGATTAATGTGAGAGTGACTGAGTGGGAGAGTGTTAATGAGTGATTGATAGGAGTGTAATTAGAGTATTAATGTGTATATGATTGATAGAAGAGTGATTAATGAGAGTGAGGGGATTAATGAGCGTAGAATATTAATAAGTGAATGATTGATAGGAGTGATTAATGAGTGATTGAGTGTGAATGTTAATGATTGATAGGAGCTAGTGATTGAATGAGTGTGTTAGAGCGAGAGTGATTAAGTGTGCTAATGGGTGAGCGATTGGAGAGTTCTTAATGAGTGTGATTGTGAGTGTTAATGACTGATTGACTGAAGAGAGATGAGTGTGATTGATTGGAGAGTGATTGATAGAAGTGTTGAGTGTGATTGAAGTGATTAACGAGAATTATTGTGAGTGTTAATGTGTGATTGATCGGAAAGTGATGATTGAGAGAGGGAGAGCGATTGAGAGAGGGAGAGCGATTGAGAGAGGGAGAGCGATTGAGAGAGGGAGAGCGATTGAGAGAGGGAGAGCGATTGAGAGAGGGAGAGCGATTGAGAGAGGGAGAGCGATTGAGAGAGGGAGAGCGATTGAGAGAGGGAGGGATTGAGAGAGGGAGAGGGATTGAGAGAGGGAGAGTGACTGAGAGAGGGAGAGTGACTGAGAGAGGGAGAGTGACTGAGAGAGGGAGAGTGACTGAGAGAGGGAGAGTGACTGAGAGAGGGAGAGTGACTGAGAGAGGGAGAGTGACTGAGAGAGGGAGAGTGACTGAGAGAGGGAGAGTGACTGAGAGAGGGAGAGTGACTGAGAGAGGGAGAGTGACTGAGAGAGGGAGAGTGACTGAGAGAGGGAGAGTGACTGAGAGAGGGAGAGTGACTGAGAGAGGGAGAGTGACTGAGAGAGGGAGAGTGACTGAGAGAGGGAGAGTGACTGAGAGAGGGAGAGTGACTGAGAGAGGGAGAGTGACTGAGAGAGGGAGAGTGACTGAGAGAGGGAGAGTGACTGAGAGAGGGAGAGTGACTGAGAGAGGGAGAGTGACTGAGAGAGGGAGAGTGACTGAGAGAGGGAGAGTGACTGAGAGAGGGAGAGTGACTGAGAGAGGGAGAGTGACTGAGAGAGGGAGAGTGACTGAGAGAGGGAGAGTGACAGAGAGGGAGAGTGACAGAGAGGGAGAGTGACTGAGAGAGGGAGAGTGACTGAGAGAGGGAGAGTGACTGAGAGAGGGAGAGTGACTGAGAGAGGGAGAGTGACTGAGAGAGGGAGAGTGACTGAGAGAGGGAGAGTGACTGAGAGAGGGAGAGTGACTGAGAGAGGGAGAGTGACTGAGAGAGGGAGAGTGACTGAGAGAGGGAGAGTGATTGAGTGAGAGAGAGAGTGATTGAGTGAGAGAGTGTGATTGAGTGAGAGAGAGTGATTGAGTGAGAGAGAGAGTGATTGAGTGAGAGAGAGAGTGATTGAGTGAGAGAGAGAGTGATTGAGTGAGAGAGAGTGATTGAGTGAGAGAGAGAGTGATTGAGTGAGAGAGAGAGTGATTGAGTGAGAGAGAGAGTGATTGAGTGAGAGAGAGTGATTGAGTGAGAGAGAATGATTGATTGAGTGAGAGAGAGTGATTGATTGATTGAGTGAGAGAGAGTGATTGATTGATTGATTGAGTGAGAGAGAGTGATTGATTGATTGAGTGAGAGAGAGAGTGATTGAGTGAGAGAGAGAGAGAGAGAGTGATTGAGTGAGAGAGAGAGTGATTGAGTGAGAGAGAGAGTGATTGAGTGAGAGAGAGAGTGATTGAGTGAGAGAGAGAGTGATTGAGTGAGAGAGAGAGTGATTGAGTGAGAGAGAGTGATTGAGTGAGAGAGAATGATTGATTGAGTGAGAGAGAGTGATTGATTGATTGAGTGAGAGAGAGTGATTGATTGATTGATTGAGTGAGAGAGAGTGATTGATTGATTGAGTGAGAGAGAGAGTGATTGAGTGAGAGAGAGAGAGAGAGTGATTGAGTGAGAGAGAGAGTGATTGAGTGAGAGAGAGAGTGATTGAGTGAGAGAGAGAGTGATTGAGTGAGAGAGAGTGATTGAGTGAGAGAGAGAGGGTGATTGAGTGAAAGAGAGGGTGATTGAGTGAGAGAGAGGGTGATTGAGTGAGAGAGAGGGTGATTGAGTGAGAGAGAGGGTGATTGAGTGAGAGAGAGGGTGATTGAGGTGAGAGAGAGAAGTGATTGAGTGAGAGAGAGAGTGATTGAGTGAGAGAGAGAGTGATTGAGTGAGAGAGAGTGATTGAGTGAGAGAGTGATTGAGTGAGAGAGAGAGTGATTGAGTGAGAGAGAGAGAGATTGAGTGAGAGAGAGAGTGATTGAGTGAGAGAGAGTGATTGAGTGAGAGAGAGAGTGATTGAGTGAGAGAGAGAGTGATTGAGTGAGAGAGAGAGTGATTGAGTGAGAGAGAGAGTGATTGAGTGAGAGAGAGAGTGATTGAGTGAGAGAGAGAGTGATTGAGTGAGAGAGAGAGTGATTGAGTGAGAGAGAGAGTGATTGAGTGAGAGAGAGAGTGATTGAGTGAGAGAGAGAGTGATTGAGTGAGAGAGAGAGTGATTGAGTGAGAGAGAGAGTGATTGAGTGAGAGAGAGTGATTGAGTGAGGGAGTGATTGAGTGAGAGAGAGAGTGATTGAGTGAGAGAGAGAGTGATTGAGTGAGAGAGAGTGATTGAGTGAGAGAGAGATTGATTGAGTGAGAGAGAGTGATTGATTGAGTGGTGAGAGAGGTGATTGATTGATTGATTGATTGAGTGAGAGAGAGTGATTGATTGAGTGAGAGAGAGAGTGATTGAGTGAGAGAGAGAGAGAGAGTGATTGAGTGAGAGAGAGAGTGATTGAGTGAGAGAGAGAGTGATTGAGTGAGAGAGAGAGTGATTGAGTGAGAGAGAGAGTGATTGAGTGAGAGAGAGGGTGATTGAGTGAAGAGAGGGTGATTGAGTGAGAGAGAGGTGATTGAGTGAGAGAGAGGGTGATTGAGTGAGAGAGAGAGTGATTGAGTGAGAGAGAGAGTGATTGTGAGAGAGAGAGTGATTGAGTGAGAGAGAGAGTGATTGAGTGAGAGAGAGAGTGATTGAGTGAGAGAGAGAGTGATTGGTGAGAGAGTGAGAGTGAGAGAGTGATTGAGTGAGAGAGAGTGATTGAGTGAGAGAGAGAGTGATTGAGTGAGAGGAGTGATTGAAGAGAGAGAGAGTGATTGAGTGAGAGAGAGAGTGATTGAGTGAGAGAGAGAGTGATTGAGTGAGAGAGAGAGTGATTGAGTGAGAGAGAGAGTGATTGAGTGAGAGAGAGAGTGATTGAGTGAGAGAGAGAGTGAAGAGTGATTGAGTGAGAGAGAGAGTGATTGAGTGAGAGAGAGAGTGATGAGTGAGAGAGAGGAGGTGGAGAGTGATTGAGTGAGAGAGAGTGAGTGAGGTGAGAGAGAGTGATTGAGTGAGAGAGAGTGATTGAGTGAGAGAGAGTGATTGAGTGAGAGAGAGTGATTGAGTGAGAGAGAGTGATTGAGTGAGAGAGATTGAGTGAGAGAGAGTGAATGAGTGAGAGAGAGAGTGATGAGAGAGAGAGTGATTGAGTGAGAGAGAGAGTGATTGAGTGAGAGAGAGAGTGATTGAGTGAGAGAGAGAGTGATTAGATGGCGAGAGAGAGAGAGGATTGGGTAGTGTGAGGAGGTGATTGAGTGAGAGAGGAGAGAGTGATTGAGTGAGAGAGAGAGTGATTGAGTGAGAGAGAGAGAGTGATTGGGTGAGAGAGAGAGTGATTGGGTGAGAGAGAGAGTGATTGAGTGAGAGAGAGAGTGATTGAGTGAGAGAGAGAGTGATTGAGTGAGAGAGAGTGATTGAGTGAGAGAGAGTGATTGAGTGAGAGAGTGATTGAGTGAGAGAGTGATTGGAGAGAGGATTGAGTGAGAGAGAGAGTGATTGAGTGAGAGAGAGAGTGATTGAGTGAGAGAGAGTGATTGAGTGAGAGAGAGTGATTGAGTGAGAGAGTGATTGAGTGAGAGAGAGAGTGATTGGGTGAGAGAGAGTGATTGAGTGAGAGAGAGAGTGATTGAGTGAGAGAGAGAGTGATTGAGTGAGAGAGAGAGTGATTGAGTGAGAGAGAGAGTGATGAGTGAGAGAGAGAGTGATTGAGTGAGAGAGAGTGATTGAGTGAGAGAGAGTGATTGAGTGAGAGAGAGTGATTGAGTGAGAGAGTGATTGAGTGAGAGAGAGTGATTGAGTGAGAGAGTGATTGAGTGAGAGAGAGAGTGATTGAGTGAGAGAGAGAGTGATTGAGTGAGAGAGAGAGTGATTGAGTGAGAGAGAGAGTGATTGAGTGAGAGAGAGAGTGATTGAGTGAGAGAGAGAGTGATTGAGTGAGAGAGAGTGATTGAGTGAGAGAGAATGATTGATTGAGTGAGAGAGAGTGATTGATTGATTGAGTGAGAGAGAGTGATTGATTGATTGATTGAGTGAGAGAGAGTGATTGATTGATTGAGTGAGAGAGAGAGTGATTGAGTGAGAGAGAGAGAGAGAGTGATTGAGTGAGAGAGAGAGTGATTGAGTGAGAGAGAGAGTGATTGAGTGAGAGAGAGTGATTGAGTGAGAGAGAGAGTGATTGAGTGAGAGGGTGATTGAGTGAAAGAGAGGGTGATTGAGTGAGAGAGAGGGTGATTGAGTGAGAGAGAGGGTGATTGAGTGAGAGGTGATTGAGTGAGAGAGAGGGTGATTGAGTGAGAGAGAGGTGATTGAGTGAGAGAGAGTGATTGAGTGAGAGAGAGAGTGATTGAGTGAGAGAGAGAGTGATTGAGTGAGAGAGAGAGTGATTGAGTGAGAGAGTGATTGAGTGAGAGAGAGAGTGATTTGAGAGAGAGAGTGATTGAGTGAGAGAGAGAGTGATTGAGTGAGAGAGAGAGTGATTGAGTGAGAGAGAGAGTGATTGAGTGAGAGAGAGTGATTGAGTGAGAGAGAGAGTGATTGAGTGAGAGAGAGAGTGATTGAGTGAGAGAGAGAGTGATTGAGTGAGAGAGAGTGATTGAGTGAGAGAGAGAGTGATTGAGTGAGAGAGAGTGATTGAGTGAGGAGAGAGTGATTGAGTGAGAGAGAGAGTGATTGAGTGAGAGAGAGAGTGATTGAGTGAGAGAGAGAGTGATTGAGTGAGAGAGAGTGATTGAGTGAGAGAGAGTGATTGAGTGAGAAGAGAGTGATTGAGTGAGAGAGAGAGTGATTGAGTGAGAGTGTGTGATTGAGTGAGAGAGAGTGATTGAGTGAGAGAGTGATTGAGTGAGAGAGAGTGATTGAGTGAGGAGAGAGTGATTGAGTGAGAGAGAGTGATTGAGTGAGAGTGCTTGAGAGAGAGAGTGATTGAGTGAGAGAGTGATTGAGTGAGAGAGAGAGTGATTGGGTGAGAGAGTGATTGAGTGAGAGAGAGAGTGATTGAGTGAGAGAGAGAGAGTGATTGGGTGAGAGAGAGAGTGATTGGGTGAGAGAGAGAGTGATTGAGTGAGAGAGAGAGTGATTGAGTGAGAGAGAGAGTGATTGAGTGAGAGAGAGTGATTGAGTGAGAGAGAGTGATTGAGTGAGAGAGTAGAGTGATTGAGTGAGAGAGTGATTGAGTGAGAGAGAGAGTGATTGGGTGAGAGAGAGTGTGATTGAGTGAGAGAGAGAGTGATTGAGTGAGAGAGAGAGTGATTGAGTGAGAGAGAGAGTGATTGAGTGAGAGAGAGAGTGATTGAGTGAGAGAGAGAGTGATTGAGTGAGAGAGAGAGTGATTGAGTGAGAGAGAGTGATTGAGTGAGAGAGAGTGATTGAGTGAGAGAGAGTGATTGAGTGAGAGAGTGATTGAGTGAGAGAGTGATTGAGTGAGAGAGAGAGTGATTGGGTGAGAGAGAGAGTGATTGAGTGAGAGAGAGTGATTGAGTGAGAGAGAGTGATTGAGTGAGAGAGAGTGATTGAGTGAGAGAGAGTGATTGAGTGAGAGAGAGTGATTGAGTGAGAGTGATTGAGTGAGAGTGCTTGAGAGAGAGTGATTGAGTGAGAGAGAGTGATTGAGTGAGAGAGTGATTGAGTGAGAGAGAGAGTGATTGAGTGAGAGTGCTTGAGAGAGAGAGTGATTGAGTGAGAGAGTGATTGAGTGAGAGAGTGATTGAGAGAGTGAGAGAGTGATTGAGAGAGTGAGAGAGTGATTGAGAGAGAGATTGAAAGTGATTGAGTGAGAGAGTGAGTGAGTGAGAGAGAAGTGATTGAGTGAGAGTGATTGAGTGAGAGAGTGAGTGAGTGAGAGAGAGTGAGTGATGAGTGAGAGAGAGAGTGATTGATTGAGTGAGAGAGAGGTGATTGAGTGAGTGAGAGGAGATTGAGTGAGAGAGAGAGTGATTGAGTGAGAGAGAGAGTGATTGAGTGAGAGAGAGGGTGATTGAGTGAAAGAGAGGGTGATTGAGTGAGAGAGAGGGTGATTGAGTGAGAGAGAGGGTGATTGAGTGAGAGAGAGGGTGATTGAGTGAGAGAGAGAGTGATTGAGTGAGAGAGAGAGTGAGTGAGTGAGAGAGAGAGTGATTGAAGTGAGTGAGAGAGAGTGATTGAGTGAGAGAGTGATTGAGTGAGAGAGAGTGATTGAGTGAGAGAGAGAGTGATTGAGTGGAGAGAGAGAGTGATTGAGTGAGAGAGAGTGATTGAGTGAGAGAGAGAGGTGAGAGAGAGTGATTGAGTGAGAGAGAGTGATTGAGTGAGAAGAGAGAGTGATTGAGTGAGAGAGAGAGTGATTGAGTGAGAGAGAGAGTGATTGAGTGAGAGAGAGTGATTGAGTGAGAGAGAGAGTGATTGAGTGAGAGAGAGAGTGATTGAGTGAGAGAGAGAGTGATTGAGTGAGAGAGAGAGTGATTGAGTGAGAGAGAGAGTGATTGAGTGAGAGAGAGAGTGATTGAGTGAGAGAGAGAGTGATTGAGTGAGAGAGAGAGTGATTGAGTGAGAGAGAGAGTGATTGAGTGAGAGAGAGAGTGATTGAGTGAGAGAGAGAGTGATTGAGTGAGAGAGAGAGTGATTGAGTGAGAGAGAGGTGATTGAGTGAGAGAAGAGTGATTGAGTGAGAGAGAGTGATTGAGTGAGAGAGAGTGATTGAGAGAGTGATTGAGTGAGAGAGTGATTGAGTGAGAGAGATGATTGAGTGAAGTGATTGAGTGAGAGAGAGTGATTGAGTGAGAGAGAGAGTGATTGAGTGAGAGAGAGAGTGATTGAGTGAGAGAAGAGTGATTGAGTGAGAGAGAGAGTGATTGAGTGAGAGAGAGAGTGATTGAGTGAGAGAGAGAGTGATTGAGTGAGAGAGAGAGTGATTGAGTGAGAGAGAGAGTGATTGAGTGAGAGAGAGAGTGATTGAGTGAGAGAGAGAGTGATTGAGTGAGAGAGAGAGTGATTGAGTGAGAGAGAGAAGTGATTGAGTGAGAGTGAGTGATTGAGTGAGAGAGAGTGATTGAGTGAGAGTGAGTGATTGAGTGAGAGAGAGTGATTGAGTGAGAGAGAGTGATTGAGTGAGAGTGTTGAGTGAGAGAGAGAGATTGTAGTGGAGAGAGTGATTGTGGT